>NC_143559.1:135615000-135972500 GCF_054136105.1 Typopeltis vanoorti
TCAGAATCAATTGTGATCTCCAGCCTTTGATCACCTGATTCATTTCTGACCGAGCTTCTGTATACATAAGTCAGAACTGGTTTTAGCTCTACCTTGTATACAGTTAGTTGAACGTTTTTTTGATTCCTCTGTTATTACATCGAAATTCTTCAGGCTTCAGGGTATCAGTTGGATTATTCTATTACGTATTCGTAAACTTAAATGGCTTTCCTGAGTTCATAATAAAAATGCTACTTGGGAAAGTCTTCGTGACTTTTGTTTGTGATATATTTGACGGAATTATTGTTGTTCAGTCTTCTGATACGAATACTGAATGCATCACTGAAATAAACAGTATTGGTTGGGAAGCATTCGTTGTTCATTCTACGTTAAGTTGTGGTCCTGAATTCCATTATGTAAACATTAGCTCTCCAAGAGGTGAGTAAAGGTAATTTATACAAGACATGAATGAGGGATTTCTCAAATGGCTTTCACGGACATCTCGACCTTCCTTTTCTACTTATAATAAAGTCAGCAATAGCTGGAAATAAACCATCAACGCATCCAAAAAAAGTTTGAAAGGGACAAAAGCAGAATCTTTGCATCATTTCCGAATGGCAATCATGCTTTCAGATCTCTTGCTAAAACGATTGGCTGTAGCTATTGTTCCAATGTGGTAAAGATATTTCGACAGAAAGAAATCAGGGGCATCTTGTCAGAACTTTATCTTCCAGATCTAATGGCATCCCTCCAGTTGCTCTTACGTTCTGTCCAAATGTTACTGTTGTTCTTTGTTTTCTTCTAATATTTCCTTATTCCATTGCTATTTATTCCGCTGTCTGGATATTAATATTTGGAGTAGTGTGCCAAGAGCACTCTAAGAACACTTGACTCGTTACAGAAGGGAAGCAAAATCTCTTACCAATTCACCGCGATCCCTTATACGATGTCTCTACTGATTCTAATTTCTGCAATTATTCGGTACCGCTTCATCCGAATTTCAATCAAGAAATACCTTCCTTCCGCTCGTTTCGCAATCTGTAAAAACACGTGCAGCAATTACTGAATATCCCACAATTCGACTTCTTGAGATTGAAGAGAATTCAATCTCACGAATTTTCCAGCGAGTACAATCTGCAGGTAACCTTTGGATAACCTCACTCTGAAAGAAGAAACGCCTTGTCTAGCGATAACTGGTTTCTTTTTTCTCCTCAACTTTCTCTCGGCGACTGCTTTATATGTTGAAAAACCTCTACTATAAGTATCCATAACTTTTATTCATTTTGAATAAAAGTGACGGGTGGGTAATATTCATCTTAGAGTGGGAGTTACAGCAGCTCGAGCATTGCTTTGATTCTTGATTAGTCAACCCAAAAAAAGTGATTTTCTAAGTAGTCTGAGAAGAAAGAATTTTTCCATTTTCATTTTCATAAATGAAAGGAAGGTCATTTATAAGGACTTTTCAACAACGGAAAAGAGGAAACTATTAATAGTTTCATTCGGAACTGACAGAGTTTTGAATGAAATTCATTCAGGGTTTTCAGATTTTCCTCCTCCGAAACAGGCAGATCTAACATGCCCTCGCCAGGTACAGCCGGCTGAGATAAAGACCTCTTACCACCGCGAGGATGCCCCGTAGTAGAGGGAACATTTTAATGACAATACACTAAATGGAAGATCAGCTGCAAACATTGTTCAGAATTTTGATTTTCTTTTGTTGATTTCAGGTTGCACGGAAGACCAATTTCGCTGTTTCAATGGAAAATGCATCGATTCCGATAAGGTGTGCAATGGAGAAGATGACTGCGGAGACGGAAGTGATGAAAGAGGCTGCGGTAAGTATTTCCCACACGTTAATTTAATAAGTGAATAAACTTAGAGGGGGTTCAGGAAACCGTCATACTGACGGACATTTTCTACTCTAAGAAGAAACTTAAAGAGTATCCCACGAAGAGCACACCTCCAAGTGAAGTCATAAAGGCATACGATTATCAGGATTTAGACATTTCGTATTTTAGATGAGTGGATTAGAGAGGTGTTCCCTTTTTAAAATAGTATTGGTTGTTCACCAAATTAAAATAGTTCACCAAAGGTAAACTGAAAAATCTCTAACACGTCAGTGACGTGGATGAGTGGGTGGGTGGTGGTAGAGGAAAAGTTTATCCACGTTCCTCCTGGATATCTTGGATGTTGAAATACTTGTGAACACTGGGAGAAAGCATTCATGAGAAGGAAAATTAAAAATGTTAAAGTATAGTAGGAGCAACTGTTTCGGAGAAGATATATATATGTAAACAGAGAATGATAATAATAATAAAAGAAAAGAATAGTAGATTCTATTTCTGTGGGATCTATGAATGTTTGCTGACGAACTCCTTTTCTTTCTCCTGTTTATAAATTTGGAAGAAATTGAAAGAATTGCAGGTTGGTAATGAGTAAGACCTCCCTTAATTACCTTTGTATAGAAAAACGGAGAGGATGACATCCGTCTGGAAATCAAAACGTGATAATCGTATTTTAGGATAAAACTAATTTGGAATTGTAAGAAAATTTGTATGCATCCACAGGTCATGTGCAAAAACAGATAATGTAAGTGAAGAGATTTTAGTTAAACGAATTATTATCAATATTCAGAGGGTTCGCCAACCTTCTGCTTTTCAAGTTAACCCGTCCCCCTTCCCCACTGAATGGACTAAATACATGTTTTCTTGTATACTACGAATTAAATTCCGGCTTATTACACAGAACGTCCACAACGTTTAATTATCACTAGAGAATCGCATTGTTTAATCTGTAATAAATATATCTTAGCATTGCCACCACCCAAGAAAGTTTCTTCAAGAGTACATTGAGATTAGTACCGTGGGTAGAGAGAGAGAGAATAGGAAAATTCTGCACTAGAGAACAAATGAAATTTTCAAATTACTTCAGGAATCCAATAAACAGCCGATACTTTTCATCGCCATTTTATTTAAGTCCTTAACCTGAATTAAGGACTTAAATAAAATGTTCAGGGAATGAAATGAAGTGTTCAGGGCATGATCAGAAAGTCCACCTTGACCACAGTTATTATATTTAATGTGTCGTTTATGTTCCTTTATTCTGATAGGAATTGTGAGTCCTGTTTCCCTATATAGGGCAAATTACATGTGCAATTAATATGGTATACTCGTACTCCATGGTGGGCCAATGGAGGGAGTGGATCCTTCGATGAGTTGAGTAAGTTCTTTAATTTTGCAGGAGATAAATTTTAATTCACCTTTAAACTTAAAGATGAATTAAAAGTTATTCACAACAGTATCTTCCGAAAAACTTTTATCAACGTTATCAATAGTACCTTCCTAAAAATGGTTACAGCCAAAATACTGTCAACAAATTCTGTACAAGACCTCACTTGAAAACAAAAATAAACAAGACTACAATAAAACTGTAACCATTCCCTACATTAAAAGGATATCAGACAAAATAAACAGAATGCTACAAAAATACAACCTTAAAGCTAACTGAACTCATCCGAGGATCCACTCCCTCCACTGGCCCACCCCGGAGTATACCGTATTCATTGCACATGTAATTTGCTCTATATAGGGGTAACAGGACGCACAATTCCTATCAGACAAAAGGAACATAAACAACACCTTAAACATAATAACTATGGTAAAGCTGGCCTTTCTGATCATGCCCTGAACACTTTACATAGAATTAATTAGAAAATCACCAGTTCTTTACATCACACCAAAACATGGTATGAACGTATATTTAAGAAGGGCTGTGAGATTCTTATCAATCACCCTAATCTTAACAATAATGATGATCTTAAAATTCCAAGAATATAGAAGGCACATATTCTACCCACTTAACCTTTCTCCCTAAGAGTTAATTGTAAATAGAACCCTCCAGGATCCTAAATCTAATATAACAATTGTCATTTTAAATTAGGATCATTTTCACTGTAACAAAACTATCTATATGTAAGAATGTTTCTTTGATGTTGTCTTAAACAATATATAGATTTGATGCAGTTAATTTATTTATTGTAATTTAATTTATTTTCACTAGAGGCATACTATGTGAAATGTAATTTTGCTTCTCTCTCTCTATATATATATATATGTGCATACTCCAGATGATGACCTTAATATGAAGGTCGAAATGTCGGGAATTTAAAATAATTATTTAAAGCACGGTTCCAGAGTCCATAATTTGTATAAAATGAATTTTATTTGAGTAGAAGTAACATTTGGTTGGAGAACAGATTAGCAACAGACAAGTACTTTAGAATCTGCCTTTACCTTTCTGGAATACTATTGTTGGAAGCATTTGCTGTGCTACGATGGACTTCATTCAACTATATAATCAATAGAGAATTTCACGGAAAAGATTGGCACTCAATGGAAGGACTTTTTTCTCCTGAGTAATCCACAGCGGTACTATATCAGTTGTGGTCTATTTCTCACGGGAGACACACAAAAAAAGAACTATTTTCCGTCCTAACAGGAGAGAAGTTTTCCTGCATTCGGCCTTTTCTGAAGACTTAGATTAATGAATTTTTCCAACTGCAGCAAGCATCTAAAAGATAAGTTTATTTTTCATCAAGGCACATGTCATCTTGAATATATATAATAAATTATCTGCTTAAACTGCCTTGCTTAAAAATAGTGCATCGTTACTAGACGCGGATTCTGCATGTAATGAAGGGTTTCATTCCAGCAGAAAATATTCCAATACACAATCAGCGCATGTGCTTCGATTGGGAGAATGAGAAGAGCAGCCTGACTGGGAAAAGGATGAATGAAAAGCACTTCTTTTCATGGCGGGAGTTTTGCTTCTGTGAAATGCAGACTGGCATAAGTTTGCAGTCGAAATGGACTAAGCAGGGAGAGCAAGCTTTCTAGTTGAGAACTGACTAAGAAAAGATGAAGAATGTTGGGAGAGTGGCAGTTCCGGCTTGCAGATATTAAATTTATGTTAATAATGGCTTAGTACAAATTCTTTGACATTACTTCTGTCTTTTTCACTGGACTATAAAAAAATTGGAAGCATTTAAAGTTGTGGACATTAAAATCCCCAAGGAAAATTGCCCGACTGGTTTGGTAATTTAACTAATTTTCTTCAGAGAGATGAGCCAAGCACTAAAGTCACAAAGGTCGTGGTGAGCAAAAGAAAACAAATGTGACTGACTGGGGTGAGCTCGAAATGTTTTGGGCTATAAAACTTCGAATAGGAGGATTCTAGCTTTGGTGTTTAATATCGGATTGTAAGACTGCTAAAGTGCTTCCTTACCAAGGGAAGGACTACTCTGTAACATGATGAACCTCTGTGTATATATAGGTTGAGGTGTAGATGTAATTTATCAGGCTAAAATGAAGCCATAATCAAAACAGAAGACAAAATTAATGCTGACATTTTAAGGAAAATTTATTGGATCAAGCAAGAAGAAAATTAATCATGGAATAAAAATAAATAAATAAATATGTTAGTAAAAAAAAATAAATGACATGAGAAATGCATCAAAGAACAACATGCGATTAAAATAACAAAAGATTCATAAGGAAACGCTTCTTATCCACTTTATTAACATTAACAAAAAGGATGCGTATCACTCGCTACCTGCGGACATCTAAACCTCATCTGTTAATTTTCAACTGGCAGTCATAACAACCCCTGTCAGTGAATTTCGACATGTCTGTCTACAATTAGCATGATTTTGTACGTACCGCGTTTCGAATTTGTGCATTCGTCAGGTTTATCGTCGACTGCTGATTTGGGGTTGAGGTGGTTGGAATTAAATCAGCGAACCGTACGAGCTCAGCTCGCCTGTGTGCCAGACAGACTTCCCTCTTTTGCAGAAGAGAAATCTGAAAGTCAAGTTAAATCCCTGTTGTCTTCATATGAGACCTGCTAACTCACCTTCACTTAAAATCCCTAACGAAGATTTCGCGCGGCCAAGACGGAATTCGAACCCAAATAAGAGAATGCAGAACGTTAGTCTAGAGTCCTTGTAACTACCCCATAAATGCTTTGCTCGATGCCTGGATTCACGTTTTGATTTTCTCTTGCACGATTTTCGTTCGTTGACTCTGTCGCATTCAATACCGGTCTTTAGAGGTCTGAAAAACTCTACATTTTTTCGAATGGTTTCCTACCAGGCTGTATTATTTGCTGTACACGCACGCAAACAGTAAGAAAGCAACTTTCTTCGGAACCACCTTGAACAAAACTCATATTGGCTTCTCTCAAATTTCCATTGATCAATAGTGGAAGAGAAGCCAAAGTATTTGCTGTTTGCCTGCGAATAGGATCTAATACAAGTTGCGCATATAGTACTCACGAGACCAAAATGTAACCTACACAAGGGTCCTAAAAGGAATGACGACATCTTTCTCGAGATAGTCTAGAGAAAACGTACTCATTTTTCAAAAACGATCGCATTTTCTAGGCTTAAACCTAAGAAGTTAACCAATAGAATCGACTGATGTTCAGTAATCACAACGATATTAGTATTCCACACTTCGGCGGGGGGTCTACGCAAACAATATTCTCCGCTTACAGCTTCCAGGCATTAAAGAATATGAAAGAGAATAGCTTTTAGGAGTGAACTGACCGAATCAGAAGTCGAGGTTTGGCTCCCACATTCTTCAGCGGAGAGAGAGAGAGAGAGTCTCTGCGCTGAGAGGTACTAATCTCCACTAGTCAACGGATTGCAGAGGAAAGACCGGTTTATCTCAATTTTTTCCAGAATTTAATATGAATGATATTTCAGAATCATGGAGAGACTCGATATTTGATTTGTCGTGTTCAGCTTTAAGATTGTTATACTGCAGACCGGTTGCTAGAAAGTAAAGTGGACGAAAGTAATAGGAAAGTTTCAGTATGCTTCAGTGTAGTTGGCAAATAATCTTAGTTCCACACTGCTGCCAGCTGTGCCTCGAAAGGCCGATGTTGTTCGCGTTAAGAAAAGGATTCTTCTAGTCTTACTTTTGAAAAACGAAAACAATCTCAGGACGTGATCTGACTTCAAAACTAGAACAGCTTGTCTTTCTTGGACGTAGAGATATCACCTCCCACAATCGACCGATTATTCGCTCTTGGTTACTTTCCCTCTGAACAGACATTAACCGATACAAATGAAAAACCAGACCATTTAAGGTGACTAATGATCAATTTCTCGCCACTCTTTTCGTAAGAGATGCCCAATATCTGCTAGTTGCCTTTTACAGATTTACAGATGTTACTATTCTTCGGAAGGGGCAGGGTTAATTCACCAACTTCGTTTTTAATTAGGTTTCCATAAATAGTAGAGTAACTTGGCTCTCACGGAATACTGAGCTAAAACGTTAAGGGACGGTGATATATATATATATATAATGTATAATGAATTGCATAATGGGAAGGGCCACCGGATTTACTCGACTGAGAGACATATTTGAAGTAGATTAAATGTGACTGGTTTGCGGGGAATGGCTATAAAGTATAACGCCAACGCATTGATATTTGAAGGAGTTCCTTCAAATATAGATATAATTCCTATATATCGATGACATCTTTTTAATCTGGAGCCACGGTCCTGAATCTCTTCAGGACTTCCTTGACCACCTGAATAGTCAACAATCAAATATAAAATGTACTGTTCAATTAGAAGTTGATCGCTCTCTCCCTTTTTTAGATGTCAGACTCACTCGCATCTCTGAAAAATTAAAAACCTCAATTTACAGGAAACCAACTAATACACATAAATACCTCCACTTGCAATCTCACCATTATCCACCTCAATAAATTTGGAATTATCTCTACACTAAGCAATCGTGCTCGCTTACTCCTGGGTGAAAGAGAAGATATGAGAAAAGAACATCAGTTTCTTTACTACTTTTCAACAGAATGGATATTCCAAGAAAACAATTAATAAATAACTTTTTAATCCACTTCCTCGCCATAGTACAGATAAAAATAGTGAAAGTGGCCACATTTCTCTACCATATATGAGCTCTGTTTCACAAAAATTGGCAAAGGTTCTTAAGTAGCACAACATCGGGACTTCATTCATTCCTCTTCCAAAACTCTCGTTCCTTACTGAGCCGACCCAAACCAAGACATGACAGTCTTAAATATCCCGGCGTTTATTTACGGGATCTAGTTTAACTATGGCAAACTTTATTTTGAGCAGACGGGGAAATTCATCGAATTGAGAATTAAAGAACATCAAAGAGACATTGTATACGTATAGGAATATGTTCTGTCCAACCACGTTCTGAATTCTAACACTAATGAGGAAAACTTCGTCCATTCAGTTTTATGGGACAAATCTGATAATATCTTTCGTTGCTGCGACGAACTGGAAAGAAGAATAGTTGAATCAAGAAATCTCCATTAATCCAATACATCTTAACAACAACCTTAGTTGAGGTGCAACTCTATCTCGCCTCCACGTGGTGCATCCTGGGTAAAGATAAACAGCTAGAACGGCTTGGCCATCCACACTATCTTAGGATCTCCTGGATTAGTGTATATGCTTATGCAAACAGTTTATCAGGTTACAATGAAGGAAACTAGGACTCATCCTCTCAACCAGAAGTGCCCTAAGACTCGGTCCCTTGGACAACTGCTCAGAGTCTTCCAGCTGAATATATATAAAGTATCAGCAGGTCTAAGAGTGAATGTCTTATTAGACTTCTTCATGACAACAGAATTGGCATTGCCATCATACAAGAAACGCATGCAAGCAATGAGTCACAACTACGATAAAGAAGCTCCATTCCAGGTTTCAATCTAATAGGAGCAACATACCATCAGATGCATTGGGTAGCCACCCATGCCCGAAATTCACTTATTAAGGTCCCATTCATTTCTGTTAGCGATGTTTCAAACATATCTACCGTTATTATAGAAGTCAACGACCTAAAAATAATTAATGTCTACATGCTGGCCTGATGAAATTTTGCCACCCTTAATGCATCATGCTGTTTATATTGGAGACTTTAACTGTCATCATACCCAATGGTGTTATAGAGAAACTGATGCAAATGGTGCCAAGCTATCTGAGTGGCAGAGCCAAACAACATACAGCTGATTTTCGATTCCAAGGATGACTGTACTTTTAACTCAGCCAGATGGAATACTGGCACTAATCCTGACTTATTTTTTGTAACAACCAATCAAAGAAGCCTCCCAGTGCCAACCAGCCGTCGTATTTTAGGAAGATTCCCACACAGTCAACACCGCCCTGTCTTTATTGAGGTGGACCCTCAAATCCCAATTACTGAAACTACACCAATTCCACGGTGGAATTTTGCGAAGGCAATCTGGAACAGATTTTCATCAGATCCAGATAAAAATGTGCGCTGGATTGCACCACAACCTTATAACTACCGAAGATTTGTGAAAATAGTAATTTGTACAGCCAAAGAACACATTCCTAGAGCAGTGCTAGAAAAGAATACATACCTGGCTGGAGCAAAACCAGTTAAGCACTTTATAACGACTTTCTGAAAAGCGGAACGAAAAGCGGTGTGGATATTGCATATGATCTTATTGACAGCTTAAATGAAGCTAGCAAGAACAAATGGATTGACACCATCGAAAGACTGAACTTTCAACATTGAAGCAGGAAGGCATGAAGCCTCCTTAAAAATTTGGGTGGTAATTCCCAGCGCCCAATGCAAAAGCTTCTGTTAGTGCTAACTGCATTGCCAATTGGATCATGAATCTGTCCAGAGCTAAATCAGAAGAAACACATATTAAAATAATTAGGAAGGAATTGACAAGACCTAAAGAAGACCTGAAGCGACCAATCTATCGAATCGATTCACCAAAGAAGAACTTCTAGCTGCACTCCAGGAGTGAAAACTGGTAAAGCTACAGGATTTGATAAGATTCACCCTGATTTTTTAAAATCTCTGGACCAAATACAGTGGAATGACTGACAAAATTATTTTCTAATATTCTACAGAGTGGTAGATTACCAGCAGAATTTAAAAAAGCAAAGATAATAGCCATCCTGAAATATGGAAAGCCTGCTGATTAACCTGAAAGCTATAGACCTATAGCACTGCTCAATGTCTGTCTTAAGTTACTAGAAAGACTTATTTAAATGGAATCAGTACTATTATTATTGACACTCTCCCTCATGAACAGGACGGTTTCAAGCCGAACGCAACTGTGAAGATCACGTTTTGGCCCTAACGACTCATAGAATCTGGTTTCGAAAAATGCCTTAAAACTGGTGCACTCTTTATAGACTTGATGGCTGCATATGGCACCGTATGGAGGAACGGCATGATCTACAAGCTCCTTAAAATACTGAAATGTAAACAAATGACCCATCTGATGTATACTATTCTATCTAATAGAACAATACAGGTAGTTTTAGATGATGATATGAGCAAGACAAGAACACTTAACAATGGACTCTGACCTTCCAGGGACAATATCTAGAAAATTCGCATATGCTGATGATTTATGCATCACATTCCAACACCAGAACTTCTGTAGTATAGAGCACGTACTAACTAGTGACCTAGAGGAGCTAAACCACTTCTTTGAGAAGTGGCGTCTTATTCCAGCACTACCAAGACTGAAACTTGCTGTTTCCATTTGAACAACAGCATGACACAAGACATCTTAAGAGTGTCCATAAATGGGAACATACTACCGCACAATTTTAATCCAAAGTATCTGGGCATAACCCTCTCCCTTAATAGACATCTCTCCAATATTGCTGCCAAACTCAGAATTAGAAATAACATACTGCATAAACTTGCCTGCCGGAACAACCTGGGGGGGGGGGGGGGTTCTGCTCCCACATTAAGGACATCTGCTCTGGGTCTCGTCTACTCAACTGCTGAATACTGCTCAGACAATGCCTGAATCAGAGACTGCGTGTCATTTCTGGAACAATAAAAGCTACTCCATCATATTGGCTACCAGTTCTGAGCCACATACAACCGCCACATCTACCCCAAGACAACTTGATCCGTGAATATAACCAAATTTGCCAGAACCCACTACTTCCTATACACTTTGATATTGAGGGCTTTCCATCGCAGAGGCTTAAGTCAAGACACCCGCCTATTATAACGGCACAACAGCGTGTCATGAGAGCTTTGATGCAAAAATAGCATGGCAGACGGAATGGACTGCCATAGTCCCAGTAACCTGGCAGACTGTCTTTAACCCAAACAGCCCTCCATTAGGATTCGACCTACCTCGAAAATATGGACCTCCCTAAATAGGGTTCGGACCAACCATGGTAGGTGCGCAGCTTCCTAATTTACTTGAGGAATAAGACCAAACTCATCTTGTGACTGTGGTGAGGATAACCAAACTATACAACATATCACGTTACAGAGCCTTCATGCGACCAGTATCTGACTTTATAACAGTTTCCACTGCTGTTGACTGGTTGTCAAACTTTGGCATTTAATTTTAATTTTCCACTTATTTGTATATTTTTATATGTATATATGACTATAGTGTCACTTCACATTATTGTATTCTTTTATGCATTTTGTTGTCTTGTATGTGGATTTTATTTGCGTGTTAGTTAGCATATGTATGAATTCTTCTTAACCAAACGCTAAATAAAATAAATAAACAACCTTAGTTATATTTCCTCAGACTCTCATTGTGCTTCCATTTAACTTTGGCGTTCACCAATTAGTCCAGGAAAATTTAAAAAGGCTGAAATGGAGTATTTTAGGTTTATCAGAGACACATTGGTGCGGAGATGGATTCCTGGATTTATCAGAAGGAAGACTGTACTTCTCAGGAAAAAAAGATAACATACACAGAGAAGGAGTTGCATTACTAATTGAAAAGAAATTTACACACTCGGTAATTGAAATAAACCCATTTTCTCCTAGAATAATAACAGCCAAACTTCAAGCAAAAGAAACAGGTCAAACAACTAAAATAATCCAAATATATGTAACAGACAGTCAGAGGAAGAAATAGAAAATTTCTATGAAGAACTACAACAGGAAATAGATAATCCCAAAAATAGAGAACTCATGATAGTGATGGGAGATTTTAATGCTAAAATAGGACAGTTCACAGCAGACAAAAAAAGATGTGATGGGGAAATTTGGATACGGAGAGCCTAACGACAGAGGAGTTCTATAAAAAATACTACAAACAGGAGATATCCTAGATGACTGGAGAACTGGAAAGATCATCCCAATACACAAGAAAGGTGACAAAAGAGACTGCAGAAATTACAGACCAATCAATTTACTCCCTCACACCTATAAAATATTCATAAAAAATTTACAAAATAGATTAAAAAACACTTACGAAGAAATGATAGGCATAGAACAAGCTGGTTTCCGAGGAAATTATTCAACAATAGACCAAATTTTCACATTGCACCAACTAGCAGAGCTCAGCTGGGAAGACCATAAAGAACTATATTGTTGTTTTGTGGACTTTAAACAAGCTTTCGATAACATCAACAGAGAAATCTTTCTTAAAATTCTACTAGAAAAAGCAATAGACAAATATATAATACAGTTTCTGATAAAATATTACTCTAAGACAAATGCAATAATTAAAAAGGACACATTCACAACAGAACCCATAGAGATCCAAAAAGGAGTAATGCAAGGATGCCCATTATCCCCATGCTTTTCAACATATATCTAGAAGAAGTTGTAAAGAAAGCAATAGACAATGAGCCTGGAATCAATGTCAATGGTTTAAACATAAATAATATCAAATATGCAGATGATCTCGTCCTTCTTGCAAGAACCCCAAATGAACTACAAAAGTTGATCAACAAGCTAAACGAAACCTGTAAAACATATGACATGACAATATATATACAAAAGACAAAAGCGATGAAAATAGGGAGGAACAGAACTACCATCTCAGCCACCCTAAACGGAGAACAAATAGAAGAAGTAGACAACTTCATATACCTTGGATCAAAACTAATAGAAACAATAGATGAACTCAAAACAATCAGACACAGAATAGCGATAGGATGGACCACCATGGGAAAATTACAGAAAATCTGGAAAACAAGACATCTAAGCAAGCCAAAATCAAATTATATGAAGCAATAATTATACCAACAGTCATCTATGGAGCAGAAGCGTGGACAGTTAAAAAAAAAAAGAAAAGAAAACAAACATCACAGTCAGACAAGAACTATTGTATAAAAAGACAATAATAGAAAAAATTAGAAAACAACTGAGATGGTTTGGACACACTGTACGCATGGATGCAGACAGACTTCCTAACGTCCTAATCAATACTTTTCCAACTGAAAAAAGAAGACCTGGAAGACCAAGAATTACCTGGCTGAAATTAATAAAGAACATCTCGGGATGCAGAACATATAAGGAACTTTTTCGAACAGCAAGGAATAGAGAAGACTGGAATATCCTGCTCAAGAGAAGACTCAACCCGTCTTAGACGGAAGAGAAGAAGAGAGTTCACCAGATCTTAAACGCATGCGCACGTCCAACAATGACATTATACAGGAAGAGCTTTAAATGTTCAGACGCTAATGCTTTCATATTGAACTTTTTTTCACGCTAACGCTTTGTTGTTTAGGGTTTATTCCTTTACAGATTTTGTTGGTTGTTTCTCTGTTTTTTTTTTTTTTGTGAACCTGAACAAGTCTTCTTAAAGACGAAACGAGTTGTGCTGCATAAAAACAGTGTCTTATTTTATATCTCTCGGCTTCCAGTCATTTAATACTTAGAATGAAATAAAATAAAATAAAATAATATATTTATTTATTTTATATATGATTTAATTTTCTGTGTTTCTGCATGTGAATCAAGATGTTTCTTTGTGTGAGCTGATGCTAAATTATTTGCTTCTCTTCTGCAGGTTGTGGAAGGAAGGATTACAATTGTTACAACGGACGTTGTATCCGTAGGAGCTACACATGCGATGGCAATGATGACTGTGGAGATAGAACTGACGAAATATTTTGCGGTAAGTATTAACCAATACTTGAACGAAACACCTTGCGATTAATTGTCCCACTATTTTTCTTTATTTCTTTTTATACACAGGAAAGTATAAGAGCGCTCGTTAACCCGTACTGCGATATAAAATCTGCAAGACAAACGATTTGAAAACATCTTTTGAAAACATCATTACACGAATTAAAAATTAATGAGCGCCGAATGAAACTTCGAAGCCGTTACATGTCGTAAATACTTTAAGATATAAAGTATTTAAAGTGTGATTTTCGTAAATTCATTTCTTGATTTTCATATCCAACGTATGGAAATAAATTTAGTGAGACCAGATATTAAAAATAGTTTCTTATATTAATCTTTGAAAGATTATTAAAGGAAGCTTGGATGCAAAGACCATAAGATGGTTTACAGGAACTCATGGAGTCGTTCTTCGTATTGCTGTGACCTTTTATTTCGACCAAAGGGACATACTCAGCAAGCTACCATGTTTTGGTCTGCATTCCATCTTCATTAATTGGTCACTATCTTCTCTCCAATCAAAGAATACGCGTCAGAGTAAATGGTTTTTCCTAGTTTCTCCATTAACGCTCCATTATCAGATGACAGTGTTTTCCGCTGTTTGTTCTCTATGTAAATGGCCATCACTGACCTTAGATGTTATTCATAGCTCTATTATCATTGTATTCCTCTTTTTCGATTTAAAAGCGTTATTGGGCACCATCATTTGAGGCTTCAATCTCTTTCATAACTAAAGTTAATGTGGGTACTTGCTATCATCCATCTTTTGGAGGAAAACCTTATGAAAGGCGGTTTTGTGTTCCTCTCACAATATCAATCTCTTTTCCTTTGCTTACTTTGATAATTCTCACACCTACGAACACGATCAGAATTTTCTTCTTGGACTGACATAATGATGTGTGAGCAGAATGGGACACTATAAACCTCTCTTGGAATGGCTGATGCTATTCTGAGGAAGCCAATCCGATTAAGCGATAACTCCGCTTTCACATGTTCAGTTCCGTCAATCTCTAACAGAAGTTGAGATTTCTCCTTTATGGCTGCTTTACATCTATTTGCATGTACTCTACCCGAAGGGGTCACAATCATTCCATCGCGTTATTCAAACATTGCAAGAATATGAGGAATTGCCGGTAAGCATCCATTTACTGTTGCTTTAGATGTACTGACCCTCTTTTCGTCTTCTTTTCCATCTACCCTTCGCCATTGGAGCCATATCCCTACGGATATCTTTAAAATCAATAACACGTGTCCCTCTTCTTACAAGACAAATATGGATATCTCAGCATGAAAGAAAGACTTTGGATTATAGGTGAAATATTGTTTCGTAATGCAAATGAATGAAATCTGACATTTGGGGTGGGACAAAGGAGAAAGTCAACTGACGTAATTAGAGCCGAAATCTTGTGGTTATTACATCATATAGCGCGAATGTCAAATACTTCTTATACTGATATTACAACAAATGCATGCCCCTTCCAGAAATTTTTCTGTTCAATTTTTGAAGTGGCAATGGCACTCAGACAACTCTAGAAGTTTGTGGTATTTGTAAAATTACCGAAGATCGACTGAGGCAAACTGCAGTAGGTAGCAGAACAAACACAAATTAAAACGGAACACCTACTATAGCAATGAATGGTGCAAATCATATTGGTTTGATTTGTACTACCGACGAGACAATTCTGTAGAATGTTGTGGTCCGTGGTTTTGGGTTTCAAATTATACTATACCCAATTATACTTGGATCGGTGAGTATGAATGTGGCAGATGTTTCGTCGAACCCTTTGTCATCTTTGGAAAGGGGAAATTTGATTTGTTTTCGCAGATGGGTGATTTGTCTGGCTCCTCCATCTGGTGACAGACTGGAACTTTTAGCTGTGGCATCTGAAAACATAAACCCCAATGGATATGCAACCCTTTTAGATAAGGGAGTGCTTCTTGAATTGATTGTGGCAATTTTATACACCAGATCTCTTTCAACATGAGAGTGTACCATGTTATACTTCAGACGCTGCTGAAATTCAGCTTGAGAACGATCCGGCAAAAAGATAGATTCATCCAATTCAACTGGTGGCTATTTTGAAGGAGGAATGGTCCAAAATACCCGAATTCATACTATCACTGATTTATGGGATGTATGCCAAGAGGTGTATAAATATATTTCCAGCCAAAGCAGGGCGATGCGCTATTCGGATGTGTACAATTCATGTTTTTCAGAATTATAATAAAACTATCCCTGTGCTTATTCCAGTATATTGTACTTCATAGTTTACTTTACTTTGAAATACGGCAAAGCTGTCATGTGTTTTGTTTAGTTTGCATTTATTTCTATAGGAAACTACTTGAATATGAGTCAGTTAGAAAAAGGTCGTATCAGAGCCGCCAGGTGGGTGATCAACCAACGGGTTGTAAACTGGGGGAAAGAGACCCCAAGAGCCATCGTTGCACTCTATCTCGGAAGCAAAAACCATCTCTTTAAGGCTAGCATCTTTGAATTGGTGCGAAAGATTGCTGAAATCGAAGTTGCAGTAGCGTTGGCAAAGTAATTCTTTTGTTACTCTTATAGCGTTGAAATTAATATGACTAATTATTAAAACCAAGGGTAATAAATATCCATTACGATTTGATCTTCCTTTTTTCTTCTTTTTTTTGAAATCGGGCGGTAAAGCACTGTTTCTTTTGAAACTTCAAAAGTAAGAGAAACAGAGAAAGAGAGAGAGAGATTAAGATTGAAAATCTTAATCTCTCCCTCTCTAGAAAAAATACAATCTTAGGTAAGAAATTTGACTCAATATTTCACTACTTAAAAGACGTCTCCAAACGTTATCTAAAATGCGAGTTTCATTTTTTTTTTTTTTTGAGTAATGAAACCCTTCAATGACGAGGGCAGCATTGATAAAAGGAGAATATTTGAGACGCAGAATAGAGTACATCGCTTTCCAGCCACTCTCGTTCAAGTCTGTGTTGCCGTAATCTAATTTTTGAAGTTTCACAGTCAAAGAGTGTTTCCCCATTTAACTATCGGACATTTATTATTCTTCTTTCTCTTCGATATGCCTTTTACGCACTTTTCTTCACAATCATTTATCAATTGCTTAATAAATTACAATATTTCTAAATGAATAAGTGTTGATTAAATACTCAAAACTGGGACTCTGAGCACTCAGAGATTCCAGTCACATCAATATTTCTTTTTTTTTATTTGATGACTTCATTTTTCCCTTGAGGTATGTTGTGTAAGCAAGTCAAGTCACTTGTACTCCTCCTACCACGTCCTATAATGAAACATATAATTAGAAGGAAACCAAATATTTCGATACGTGAATTTGTTTGAGGTATTTCTTCCCCCCCCCGCATACATTATATAACGATACCGTTGATTCGCTCTTTTACGAAAAACAACAAGTAACACCTTAACTCAACAAGTTACTCTTAAATTTTTTTAAGCGATGTAAGCTTGCTTGCGACTCTGCAGATGTCAAAAAGGTAATTGGACTTATTTTGGCAAATGACATCACATTTGGCTAAAGTCCAGATAAGAGATTCTACGAGCGAAAATCCTAGAAGGGATTTTCAAATTAAACAATGCTTCTGCGAAGTCGTCGCGAAATGATGATTTTAGTTCTGAATTGAGAAACCCATAAAACACAACGAGATTCATCTGCTAACAGTGCCGCTGTGCTGACAGCTGGAGAGCAAGTTCAAACTTACATGCATACTCATGAAATGCTTTAAAGTTTTCATAGTTGTACTTGATCGTGTTCATTTACAAATCTGTTAATTATGTAATTTTATTTTTTATTTTATTTTATTATATGCAACGATATGTTGGGAAAACCTACATAAAATTCTCATGGAATAATTCACCAGTGGTAACAGATAACATAACAAAGAAAAGTAAACAAATTTCTAGTTTCCTGATTATTATTATTATTATTATTATTATTATTATTATTATTATTATTATTATTATTATTATTATTATTAAATCATGGAGCGCATCGTGCATCAGAAACTCTCACATACGTTGAAAAATTTCAAATCATACCCAAAACACAATATGGCTTTCAAAAAAATAAAGGAACGGCAACACTCCTGGAAGATTTCACAGATCTAATAAACGCTGCATTGGATAAAAACAGAATAACATTAGTGGTATTTATTGACCTAACAAAAGCTTTGACACACTAACACACAAAACCTTGTTAACGAAACTAACCCATATCGGAATTGGAGGTCGTCTACTTCAATGGTTTAAAGCATACACGAAAAACAGAAAGCACACCACACGTATAGGATC
Source organism: Typopeltis vanoorti (assembly GCF_054136105.1). Classification (NCBI taxonomy): domain Eukaryota; kingdom Metazoa; phylum Arthropoda; class Arachnida; order Uropygi; family Thelyphonidae; genus Typopeltis; species Typopeltis vanoorti. The sequence goes on from NC_143559.1 coordinate 135,633,229, forward strand.
AGCATACAGCAAAGAGGTATTCACAACAATGCAAATATCACTTACACAAATATGCAACACGACATCAATCAAATCACTAACTGGTTAACCGAAAACGGAATATATATAAACCTTGGAAAAACAAAGCTAATGATATTCAAAAACCCCCAAACCCTGCCCATAGAAACTAAATATCTCACGATCAAACATTCATCCTCCTATACACAAAGTGCAGAACCTAAAATCACAACCATCACACAACACGCTATCTCGGACTTCACTTCGATGCTGATCAAAGTTGGAATAGCCACACAAACTACCTACATACCAAGCTTAGGATAATAGCAAGCAAACTATACAGATTAAAAGACATTGCCCCAACCCACATAAAAATACTAATCTATAAAGCATTATGTGAAAACATTTTAAGATATGCAATCACATCATACGCATTCTGCACAGACTACAGACTTAACAGGTTACAATGGTTGCAAGATAAAATGGTAAAACTGATATTCTGGGAACAACCCACTCTTATGCAGGAAGCATGGACAAAACACAAAATATTTAAGGTGAAACACTTATGCCACTACACAGTCATGTTAAAACATTACTACAGCCCAACATATAGAGTAACCAGAACAACATGTCAAATAACAAGACCACAGTTAACAAACTACATAACATATAAGTACAACAATCACTACGGCAAAGCCACCCGAAACTTTTACGTACCTGACATGATAAACAAACTGCAGTTCGACAACAGAAACCTAGGAACATACAGAGAGATGAAACAGGCGCTGTATAAATATTATAGTGAGAATGAAAATTAGAGCAATTCCTGTTTCTCTCTCTTCCCCCCCCCCCACACGCACACACACACACACACACAAACCTATGACAAACCCCCTCTCAAAAACCATCACTACAAGAACACAAAGAAACAAACACACCATGTCTAAATCCAACGCTATTTGCAAAAAAAAAAGAGAAAAAAAAGTTAAACTGTAATAGCAATTGAAGTCTTCCAAGCACGTACCAACAAACAGTAAAATCAATACCTGGCTTGTGACCATTACAGGAACATAACCACGAAACCACCCCCATCTATCATCTATTATCTTCCTCAGATAAGCTCTGCTAAGCTTCGAGGAAGAAAATTATTAACTTGCAAGTATCTGTTAATCACAATTGTAACATGTTATAAATATTATATATATATAATTATTACAGCATCTATGTATGCAATTTATCTGAGACATAAAAAAAAATAAATAATAATAATAATAAATAAATAAATAAATACATATTATTGTTATTGTTATTATTATGTATATTCTACATTCAAAATTCTGTATAAACTTTATTGTAAATAAAGTCACTCAATATGTAAAAAAAAATAATTAAAATAAAATAAAAAAATAATAAAAAATAATAATAATAAAAAAGTATTATTATTATTATTATTATTATTATTATTATTATTATTATTATTATTATTATTAAGATACACCTCCAGCAAGTCAGGGACTCATCGAGGGAGGCCATATACTACATTCCAGCTACCATACGTATTCTTGACATTAACAAATCTTTCTCACACTGCTTGCACTCACAACATTCAATGGCAATCCAATCACGCACCATCCTCAGCTTCGCTTCCAAGGATGCCCTCTCGTCCTTTCCACATCCTCCATAAATTGAAAAATTCCATCAACTGAAATCCTGTATGATCCTTTCAGAAGTCTGTAAATCGCAATCATATCACCTCTCTTTCTCCTGTTTGCTAGTGTCTGCAGTTTACCAATTCCAATCTGTCTTCATAATCAGTATTGTACAATCCTGATATCATTTTTGACACTCTCCTTTGCACTCTCTCCAATATATCAGAATCATAACGAAAACCATGAGACAAGAACTGCGCATAATAGTCCAAGTTAGGTCTTATCAAGACCTTGCAAAGAGGCAAAATGACATCCTTATCTTTACATGTGAGAGCTCGTTTGAGCATTGCAATTATCTTTTGCTTTTTTTTGTTTGCAATCTTTGCTACATGGCTCTGGAATTTCAACTTCCTATTTACTAGAGCTTGAACATCCCTAGCCTGATCAGTTTTTTGTAGTATAATCCCACCAATATAACACGATATTGGATATCTAATCACAACAAGTGCATAACATTTCCTTCACTGATATTGAACTGACATCCATTTTCCCGCGTCCACAATTCTAGCCTATTCAACGTTTCCTTCACTGATATTGAACTGACATCACACAATTCTAGCCTATTCAACGTTTTCTTCACATCACACAATTCTAGCCTATTTAACGTTTCCTTCACTGATATTGAACTGACATCCATTTTCCCGCGTCCACAATTCTAGCCTATTCAAATCATTCTGCAAATAATTGCATATAAGTAGCATTCCTGAATACTCTACCCATCTTTGCATCATCAACAAATAGCTGTATGACGCCTATCAAATCCTTCCCGATACCATTAATGTACAGGTTTGTACATCACAATGACCAGTCCTTGGTTTACTGTTATTCAGTCAATATATTAATGATATTGGGTAGGATATGACAGGCGACGACATACAGCTATTTGTCGCAGATATCAAAAAGGGATGTAAAAGTGATGTGAATCTGCATGTTACCTTAAATCGTGCAGAGGCAACCCCCATATACCACTTTTTGATATCCGTCAGTCAGCCATCCTCTTATCCACGCTAATATTTTATAATTGAAACCAATTTTCTCCAATTTATGCACGTCTTCCATGCTATACTCTGTCAAAAGCCTTAGCAAAATCCAAAATTATCAGGGTGTATCCGTTCCCCTTTTCTAGTTAAATGGTAACATTGTTATAAAATGTAAGTTGCAAAAACATGACCTTCGCTTAGTAAATCCATGTTGATCATTGCAAAGCAGGGATTCACTTTGAACCCATTTCTGAATGCAAGCCCTGATCAATTTTTCGAAAAATTTCACCACCACTCCTGAGATACGGATTAATCAATAATTGGATTATCGGTCTTTTCACTACCCTTGTGCAACGGCATTACTACATGTTCTTTCCATTCCTGCGCAATCATCCCTGTTCTGTAACTCAAATTATACATGCTGGTAAGACGAATATCCAGTTCAGCTGAACACACTTTTAGCATCGTGCTGATATCCCTTGAGTTCCTATTGCATATTTTCTTATTCAGTTTGTTCAAGAGCTCTAATGCCTACTCTACATACACCTGAGTTTCTTTATCGAGTGAAGAGGTAGCAGTGAGCTGAATGTTGTTTACACCAGTTTGATAGCTTTTAGCAAAATTGGCACCCGTTAGTTATAATACAATCTCCTCTGAATCCGTCACCCTCACACTATCTTCTGCATTCAGACGAGTTATTCTTTCATATTCATTTTTTCTTTTACTTGCAGCATATCAATAAAATTCTTGTGGGTTGTCTTTAGCATGCAGATCCAGTTTTTTTTCATACTCAGAATTTCCGTACAACAGTTGTGACTATTCTAGCCAGCAGCTTATTATTTTCATAACGGACGTCATCCATATGCAAATCGTATTCCTTACACATCATCCGTTTCTTATGAATCTCTTACTTAATAAGATGACACATCCATTTGACTCGCACCTTATTTATTCTTCGAACTGTCGGGACACATTCTGATATTGCATCATTGAAGTAAAAATTGAAATGCTTCCCATGCATTGTCGATATTCTTTTCATCCAGAAACCGATCTCATCCCACTGAACTAAGTATACTCCTCAGTTGGTCATAATTTCCAGCTTTTAGTTCAGCATGCAACCTTTTCTGAATGGAACATTCATAAACTTAGTCACTTCTCAAGTGGGTACCGCATGATCACTGTCACCAAACGGAGGCAAAATAATTACGTCTTTAAATGAAACGCCGTGTCTGACACTATAATGAAATCTAACACTCTTTGCCATCGAAGTTCCTTCTGTCACATGCTGCTTGAGAAAGTTGTCCTGCAACAACTCAATAAATGAATTTTCATTCTTGTCATGAGATTCTACTGCTACTCAATCAATATTTGAATCAATAATTAAGTCTACCATTATTAATTCATATTTTCGCGCTCATCTTGTCTATTACGTGATGAATTTCTTCATCACTAGCAACCGATCTACCAGGTCTCTTTCGCAACCCCAATATGTAATTGATCTTGATAGATTTCACCTCACACCAGATGGCTTCAAACTCACTGTCACATGAAATATTTTTAGTAGCAGTGGTACAATCAAAGGTCTCAACTCTAACTGGATTCAAGTCATCCGATATCATATACAGCACCCTCCCCTCCTCTCCTATCCTCTCTATCCTTCTAAAATATTGTGCTATTTGCACTCGACACCAGTTAGTATTTCTGCTCCTGACAGCGAAGTGTCACTAATGCCTACAACAAGAGGTTCCAATATATTAACGAAGGCAACAAACTCTGCTCCTCCTCTGTTTTTGTGATATTCGTAGCATTCTTGTACAGACATAATAATCTACCTTCATGTTGGTTTGTATATTCTTCTCTGCAGTCTGCTTGACACAATTGGACACCTTGAAGATCTGTATTCTTCTCTAGTGTCTTATTACATTTAGGAATCTTTGCACACGTTTGATGGGTCCGAACAGGACGAACATTGAGTCGCAGTCGTTGTCTCCTCGTAATCACTTCGTGATAATGGCCATTTCCGTCATTAGCATAATTACATAACATTGTCGCTCTTACTCATATTCTCACCATTCCTAACAATTATAAGTTAGTTTTCCTGACTCTCTCTCTCTCTCTCTCTCTGTATTATATTATATTATCCCATACTGGCCAATGAATTAAAAACGTTTACTTAATATCACGTTCGAACTTCTTTAGTTGCGGCTAATACCAATCCTCTTCAATTCCTTCAGCATAGCTCCGGGATATGGGTCGGGAACAGAACCACTGCAGCACACATAAGTTCTCTTTGTCCGTGCAATTCTCCCCACATGATGACGATCTCAGTTACGCCTCTTAGACGAGCAATTTGTATTATATATTTCCTTTGCTTAAACACCTGGGATATTTCACCTTTTGAGAAACCAGTCAGCTCTGCTGTTTTCAAAATCGAAAGATCCTTTGGTTTTCCCATTGTGATCACTATTGTTGTCGATTACTAACCAGCAGCATTCTTAAGTAGTTACGTAAACAAGTAGTGAAGCACGTGACCAAAAAACGACGCTGCTTAAGTGATGTTTACCTACATTCGCATAAAGATTTCTTATTCAGTGGCAGGTATGTGTATTACATTAGTATCTTATATCGCTTGCTGTTATTATTATGCTATGTTACCACTTCTTAGGGATAGAAATAGTGGCAGCTGGTGACAATTTTAAGTGGGGGTGCTGCATATACAAAAAAAAAATTTTTTTTTTCCTAATCAGTAACGAATACATACATACATCTTTAAGGCCCACTCTTCCTAATTGGGTTGTGGGGGGAAAAGCTGCAAGAGGAACTTCCAATGATCATGATCCTCTGCCACCAAGCTCAGATGTTCTGGTGGCATTCCCAAACGTGTCCACCCAAGGTTTTGGATATAATCTATCCAGCGAATCCTTGGCCTTCCACGTAGCCTCCCACCCTCTGGCTTGGCAAAGAGGGCCTGCTGAGGGAGTCTCTATTGTGGCATTCTGACCAGGTGCCCGTACCAGCGTAACTGTGATCTCTGAACACGGAGAAGCAGCGATTGAGTATTGAGGGTTGCCCGAATTGCAGAGCTTCTGACTCTGTCGAGTTTTGTCAGCCCCCCAAACCCCTCGAAGGAACCTCATTTCAGCCGCTTGGATTCGTGTCCGCATTCTTTCGGTCATTACCCAACTCTCATGACCATAGGTGAGGATTAACGAATTTATTAATAAATTAATTTACATATTAAAAATTGCTTAATTAAAAATATTTCATCCTCACCACGAACAAACAACACCAATAATAAAAGTGTCGTATCAATAGCAATGACAAGTGCAAACGAATATCGAAGTTAGGTCGCAGTGCATTTGTTTCGTGTAACGATAATTGAAAAAATATTATTCTTTTCATATTTTCAACAGTGACACTCGTCATGATTCAGCCTTGTATCTATAATAAATAAATAATTATATGTTATTTTAACAAAATAAAATAAGATTTATAAAACATAGTTCACCATGCACCAATAATACACGTTTCATATCTCACAGAAATAACGCGCGCAATAATAAGCTACACTGCCCAGACGGCAGTGTATCTAATGATGTAACGTGCAATGACAAGGTCAAACGAATATCGGCGTTAGATCGCAGTGCATTTGTTTCGTAATCTAAAGCGTTATTCGAACAATTCCATTTATTAACTATTCAATGCCGAAACATAAGGTGTAACCTTTAACATGTTGTATTGCATTTATGTAATGTTGTAAACATTGTTATTATTTAAAAACACAAACAAAATTTAATTTTTTCATTTTTTCCTTTGGGGTGCTGCAGTGTCGTGGTGCTTATATACGGGCCACTACTGGATAGAAAGAAAAGCGTTCTGCGCATGCTCATGACCGTCGTTTTTTGAAGCATTATCTGAAGTTATCGTTGATGGGATACCAACTTTACTGATAGCTTCCGAAGCAACAGACGTGTTTTCTTCGCTTGAGAGGCCTCAGTATGAAGTTCAATTATTAAAACTCATCATTCGTCGAATGTTTTTATTAACAATATCTTTTGTCACTTCTCTTCCACTGTACGCATTTTTTTTCGGTTTTAGGTTCATTCCGGATGTGTGAAACATTCGATGTCTGTTTCACTTGTAATGACGAAAGAAATATTTTTGAAATTTTGTAAATAATTTTGTCTTTCAAAAGCTTGTTGTTATATGTTGTGCCTTTACAGAAGACGAACCGAGCCCTTAACCTCTGTCCAGCTGTCTTACTACATCCGGGTCCTGTTAGCTACATGCCAAGATCCGCGTGATTTCCATGGCTTCGACTTGGTGGACAGACTGCAGACTTCTTCCTTGAGTGACATCAACATCTTCACCGCCCCTATGATAGTTCTGTCTCTTTGCATTGGCAGTGGAAATCCATCTTCAAATCAAACGGATCTTCTTCTGGAAGCGGTGAACTCCGAGAATCATCCTTCCCAAACAGGTGGGTATTTGATCATCAATGCCTTTTGCACGTTGTAATGATACTCGTGAGAAATTTCACTTGTCGGATATGACTGGAAGAAAATATAAACTGGGGCTTTTGAGATATAAGTGAAAGATAGCTTCAGAGATTCGATACATAGTTGCTTGGTTATGATCTTAAGTGAAGGTAACAAAGTTCTTTTATCATGACTCCTCGCTTTTTAAGACAATCCAACTGGTTGATTATAATTTGCATGGTTCTATCAACTCAGTGTTCACTATTTAGTCTCGAAACCCCAAAATATTCTTCAAATGATAACATACCAACTTTTCTTTCTTTCTTTCTTTCATCTTCTTCTTCGTTCCTACTTATTCTTATCGATCTTTCTTTTGAAGAAAAAAATCAGAAGATATGGCGTTCCGGAACTATCTCGTGATTATTTTCCTTTCTAACTAAGTTTCCTATTAAATGCATGAGTAATTATTTATATTTTTTTCAAGAGAGTCAATGAAGCATATTTGGAGAAAAACCCCTACTCTGCCCATAACCAGGGACCGACATCTTCAATTAATTTGGTGAAATTGAACAACCGCTGAGTCATTTATCGTCTGATCATCAGGTGACAAAACAATACGAGTAACAGGAGAACTGCGAGTTGTATTTCCTGCGAGTGATCGCCTCCTCTTGGGGTAAATAACAAAGCCTATTTCACTTCAGATGCTCTGATCCTTTTGAGAAAAGGATCAGATATGTCATTTTTGAAAAAATGCTCATATCTGACCTTCAAACCAGACAAACGTATTTAAACGGATTAACATGAAATAGCGAGTCCATAAAATAAACAACTCCGAAGAACCTTCAGGGCAGTCTTTTATTGGCTGGTGTAGAAGCGCGTTCCCTTTTTGCCGTTGGAAGCAATTGCAGTGCTAAAGTTCCTTAAAACTTTTGACATGCGTAAGTCAAACGTTTTAAGCCTATCAATAATCAATGACACCAACAGCATACTCTCTGGTTGAGGAGACTTCAAAATCAACTAATCGATGGTGCGAATACACAGACGATTCGTTGGTCGCGTGTCTGATTAGTTCAGCATTCCAGTTGATGCTTCTGTAGTTGTATGCAAGCTTTTCTGTCCAAGAGGTAATGTCGTCATTTCCCTTACCTCCTTCAGCATTAAAGTAACAGACTCTTATTAACATAGGGCCGTGTGATCTCGTATGGAATGATTCCGCACCATTTTATTCGAATAACTCGTCTACTAAGCAACCGTCTAAACAAACAACATAAATACAAATGAAAGAAGAGCTATTGCGTCCAATGAAGGTAGATAATGAAAGAATATTCGGCATAAGAAAAGACTGAGTCACAGCGTTTGCAGAATCGGACTTGCCTTAGCAATTGTTCAGGATTTACTGTGTACTAGAGCATAGATGGCGAACCTATGGCACGCGTGCCAGAGGTGCCACGTCCGAGAATTTTGCTGGCACATCAACGATATACAGGTGATATCCTTTTATACGCTTACAAATTATTCGATTTTTTTTAAAAATTATTACAAGTTAAATTTTGTTTTACACGAATTGTGTTTTACACGTTTCGTACAAGTTAAATTTTGTTTACGCGAGAGAGCAGCTATGAAGACGTGCATATGATTGGTGCGGTATTAACAAAAGAGCACGCGACCCAAAGACATAGGCAACCGACAAGTATTAAGTTGAAATGCTAATTCTCTTCAACCGAATTCCATAATATCTGAAACTATCATAACAACATTTATTATACATTTCCCAGTTTTAACACATTCACGACGGGGTGTTGTTTATCATTCCAACGGAATTTCTCATTATTAGTGGCCTCAACTCACACAAAGTTTCAACCCTTGGTTGAATTTTATTCCTACTTGTTTGGGTTGAGCTGGCAGGTGAACTCACACACACATTATTGTACAGAGACCATATTTTTTTGGAGAAAATAAAGGACAAATCAGAAATTGTTTCATAATAAATAAATAAATAATTAAAACAGGTTGCGTTTATTTGTTTCACTAAAACTAAAAAGCTTTCTAACGTTTATTGTAAACTATAAGCATATACATAGCATTTTAAACAATATTATTACTTAAAAAATTTAATTTTGATACTTATCACAAGAATGAACTTTTTTTAATAAATCAGGTTTGCGTTTTAAAAATTCATAAAACCGTATTCAATTAATGTCAAAGTTCCATTTGATATAAATGCATGCTTTCATTGTTTCAATTTTTAATTTTTTTTTTTTTTTCACTGGTCCACATATTTTTCAGTAATGAAAATACTTGTTCAGTGGTGAGCATTAGATCCAGGGAGACATAAGCAAAATTTAACGATTTTTAAAATGTTTTAAAAGATACATGTTTATCTGCGAATTATTTAAAATATTCGACCCTACTGTTGTATCTTGTTGTTGTCGAAAGCGACAACCTTCATTAGTGTTGTGTCAACTGATTATATACATTTGTTTCATTGGAAGCGGAGTTATAGTGAGTGACAGTGTGTTTTGAGGAACGGTCGGTCGTCAAGATATTGATGCCGTACGCGACGAATTCTCGCTATCAATCGCTTCAAAACTTCGAGGTAAAATTCATCATTGACCGTTTGGCCAGGCGGAACGAATTCTTTGTGGATAATTCCCTTGGAATCTTAGAAACAAATTAGCATTGCCCTTACTTTTGACTTCTTCAAGCGACGTTTTTTGGATGCCCCTCTTCTGGTGGTCTCCACTCAGCACTCTGGCGCTTTGTTTCGGGCTCATACTCAAAACACCACGTTTCGTCACCAGCAACGATCCTTTCGAGGATGTTTGAGTCCTTACGAGCGGTTTTAATGAGGTCCTTGTAGTGTACAATTTGATACATTTTTTTGTAGTCGGTCACCTTGTGGTGAACAAATCGCGAATTCAATTTACGAAGGCCCGAATTCTCGGTCAAAATGTTGTGCACAGTTGATTTTGGAATCCACAATTCATCTTCATTCAATCTAAAGGATGATTTCGGGTTTTCTTTGATGAAATTAAGCACGTTTTGGATGCTAACTTTGCTCAGTCCAGTTTTTGGACGTGAGACATTTTCGTCGTCCTCAAATGTCTCACGACCACTTTGAAATCGCTTAAACCACTCGTAAACTTGAGTACGGGATAAGCATTCATCACCGTATGCTTTTTGAAGCATTTAATGCGTTTTGGTAAAACGTTTACCAAATTTAACACAAAAGTCAATCGTAGCTCTCTGTTTGAAACTCATTTTCCGACCGTTCGTCAAAACACACTGTCACTCTTGCCGCTATAACTCGGCTTGTAATGTAACAAATGTTATAAATAGTTGACAGAACACTAATGAACGTTGCCGCTTTCGACATCAAAAAGATACAATAGGTGGCGCCAATAGTTTCTTCTATTTTCGAAAATTGGAGAGAGAGTGTAGGACCCATGGAAATATTTCCATTTACACGAAACAGCTGTCCCAGTTATTTAAATTATCAATGCAGGTTTGGTAAAATTTAAGAATTGCATTTTTGTATATGTTGGCATTAATATTCAATTTGCTATTGCAATTCACAAAATAAAGGACAAAATGGCCATTTTAGAACAAAAAAAATCCAAAGGACAGAGCAGTGAAATAAAGGACTGTCCTCTTAAATAAAGGACGTATGGTCACTAATTATATGGCATATTTCAATTCGTGCTAGAATTTTATTAGAAGTTAGTCTTTGCGATCTGTCATAATGACATCGAGAATTTCAAATGCAATCAATCAAACAATCACTTATTTCATGTAATTTAAAAATTGGACAATAGTTTCTAGTTAGATACTGTGTTTCAGTGCAACATATAGTTGCGCTGAAACACAGTTGTCTGTACAGAATAATTTCTGTGGGAGGGGACAATAATAGTGCAATTAGAGACAGCTGGAATAAAAACGGCGCTAACTAATGAATCACACTATTTGTTGAGAAATACGCAGATTGCAAAAGCCTCTGTACCTTATTCAGGGATACAATAAATCTACACTTGTTTTTTTTTTTTGCATCTGCAGTTTAATGGCTTTGGGAGGTGTTTTTAACCGAGTGGGGAGCGAACTACTATCACCTCGCCATGAACATGTTTAAACATTTTTCGTGTGTGAGGTATATGCAAAACCTTTTGATGTCTTTTTTTCGTAAACTAAAATGAGGGGTGCGAGCTATACGGGTGGGCAAGTTATATTCGAGTAAATACGATAAGCATTTCGCCGACAAGTTGAGCTTCCCCAATCGATCTTTCAAAGTTACAATCATGAGTTACAATGCTAAATAATTTTCTCACTACACCAACATTAAAATTAACTTAATGATACAATAATCAATTTTACACTGAATAATATTAAAATTTATATATAAATAAATATTATAAATAAAATAAAATATTACTTATAAAATTGTAAATAATTATTTATAAAAAATTATATATTATTATAAATTAATTAATAGATATTCTATTAATTTTTCCCCTACTAAAAACTGCTCGGCACGTCATCAACTTGATTTGTAAACTTTTGGCACACGCACATAAAAAGGTTCCCCACCACTGTACTAGAGCAATTGTGAGCAATTGCGATGCAGACAATCCAGAGATTTCTTTATTTTTGTATGCAGACATCACGCGACACTGTTTCATTGCATCTGTGAAGAGGAATGATGTCAATTCATTCTCATACGTTGAGGTGATGTTGCAGTCCAGAAAAAGAAGCAGTCAGAATGGAGTATGATATATTTGCGTTGTTATCATCTTTAGTTATTGAAAAGAACACAGCTTATATGAAGCTTGCCCTGCTAGTAACCAAACTAATGATGAAAGCATGTTCAACAACATGATTTGGTCATTATAGTCATGAAATTCTAGTCACACAAGCACCACATAAGACTTGAAAAACGAACAGCGATGTTCGCTGTTCAAGTGCTGCAGTGTACTTCCCAGTTACAGCGTGGCTCAGTTCAAGTTTGTTTTGCTGCTTATTTTGAGTCGCGTTTTATGTTTTGCATTATTTTGAAAGATCGAATATGAGTTCGTGCAATATAAAGATTCTCTGCTATTCACTTACTTCATATACACTACGTCTCTCTCTGTGCATCTCTGCTTTCTTCACTTTCGTTCTTTGCACCTTTGATATTTTTGTTTGTTTATTTGTTTTAGTCGTGGTTTGAATTGATGTCTCGGAGGAATCTTCCTTGAAGGTTCCTGTAACTATGCAGAATATTCTTGATGAAAAAATAAATAAATAAACAAAGAAAGAAAAATTTGAAATTCAAAGCAAATAAAGTGCTTTTTTGATATGATTCTTTCCTAAACTGTTTTTCTTTCTTTCTTCTTTTAGACTTGAAAATCATGGCATTAATGTCTTTGGCTTGCATTGCCGATAGAGAAGCGAATATCTCAGGCAACCAAAGTTTTCGAGAAGTGATCCGCAATGCCCTCCCTTACATTAAGAATCTGCAGCTCTCTGATGGGAGCTTCGGCAACGTGTACACCACGGCTCTGGCAGTGCAGGTAAGTACACGACCGGATTGTTAAAAGTTCAGAAAGTCTTCCATTCCTTTCTTCTATTCTACACGTATTTTGTAACTTGAGTGTTAATATTTATTTGAGCCTGACTGTAGCCAGTCGATAAAATTTAGTATTTATTCCTCCAAAGTAAATTTGTTGTAAAAGAAGATTTTAAGAACATTTCCGTTACATTACAAAGTAAGGGAGTACAAAGAGACCGATCACAATTCCAAAAGAACTACTAGAAGATATCCCCTTTTCCTTTTCCTTCAGAAAAGGACTCATAAAAGAGCCTCTCACGTGATTAAAAAAATGAATTTGTTGGATGAAACATGATGGCGATTCCACATAATTTTCATGCACAAAATCGAATTCTTCTTCAAAAAATCACAGAAAAATACTTCATTAGAAGAGAAATGTCTTCGATCCATATCGCATGTGCATATTAACATCAGAAATCTGCACGTGTTAATTAATGCTGCATAACAGTGCAGTTGATTGCGCAAGATAATTGACAAGAAGAAGGTTTATTCGACGAGAGTTAATCTTGATATCGGCAAACCAATCTGTCGTATTAATTAAATAATTTCGGGTTTTCTAATTTTAATCTTGATGAACTGGAAACTTAGAAATTTACAATTGATACCAGCAAGTGAAACCTCATATTGGGTATGTCCACCTTTGACTGATCACCTCTTTCACCCTTTGAGGAAGGCTTTCCATCAATGTGCGGCAGACATCAAGTGGAATTTGTCCACATTCCTCCATCAAAGGCACTGAGTTCAGCGACAGATGGAGGAAGTACGGCTCTGGACCTCAACCGCCGCTCCAAATCGCCTCACAGGTGTTCGATGGAGTTGAGGTCAGGACTTTGCGTAGTCCAGGGCAATCGTTTAACACGCATCTCTTCATACCATTCCATAACAGCTGCAGCTTTGTAGCATGGAGCATTGTTGTCTTGATAGCAACAAGGGTGCGCCCCATAAAAATTCCACAGTGTAGGCAGCATCTGATTATCCAGAATATGAAGGTACTCAGCTGCCTTCATGGAACTACGTACAACGGCCAGCGGTTTCCACTCCAAACTAGCTGAATGCACTCCACACCGTTACTCTTCCACCACCAAACTTTACTGTGGTGACATGCGTTCACCGGGCTAATCCACACCTATACTCTGCCATCAGACTGGAAACAGGGGAACCGTGATTCATCGCTCCAGAGTACTATTTTCCACTGGTCAATTGTCCACTTCACACTCGCTTTGCATCAGGCCAGACGAGCCGCCTCGTTCGTTGTTGTGATGTTCGGCTTGTGTGCCGCAGTTCTTCCGTGGAAACCTAGTAAATGGAGTTCTTTCCTTTTAACTTCATTGCTCACCATAATGCTGTTGGTCTAGAACTCGTCACGGATGGTCTGAACCGATTGTAGCCGTTTTTTGCGTGCCACCCGTTTTAACACCCTCATGTCCCTGTCAGTCATTTTCAGCGGAAATCTTGGGTGTTTTCTCGCACTAGATGCTCGAACGTCTCAATTTGTTGAGCACAGCGCCAACCTTTCATTTTGGCTGCTCCAGATGAGCGGCAATAGCACGTATAAACATGCCACCAATGTGACAGCCCACTATGACACCTCTGCCGAAGTCACTGATTTCAAGCCATATCACCTGTATTCAACTACTACGATGAAATAATGCTTCTCACTATCTGTACACGGTTTTTTATGTTATGAATAAATCTGGAATGTTCCATAACTTCAAATAACAGGGTGGCTGGACATTATTGGTAGATGGTATATATATATATATATATATATATATTAGCTGGTCCAGTTAGACAGAGGAAAAGAATAAAATTAAATTATGTTTCGTATCATCTTTTGAAAAAGAGCAAAACATTTGGTCAAGTAAGCATCAAAATAAAAAAAAGGAGACGCAAAAAAACACGTGCGTGTTTGGGGATTTCGAAACTTTTGAACAATTTTAATAAAACCTTTGGTGATGCGATGTAAATTTTTTGAATTTGTGAATTGTTAATGAAGTTAAAGAGCGAAAACATCTAACACCAATGAATTTGTTAGAAATAAAAGCAAAAGTAGGGATTGAATCCAAACAAGGATTCGAATGCGAACACGTTGACAGCGGTGAATGCACAGCTGGTGTAATTGAAAATATAACATTCTTTTAAGTATTAATTCTTTGTTATCATTTTTGAATTTTTTTCATTAAAATTCGAAGGGAAGGACTCTTTATAAATGAGTATAAATAAATGTTTATAAATAAATGTTATTGAGAAGATTTGAAAAAAGGTCATTTTTCATTTAAAGTTTGAAAAATTGAAAACGGAAGAGATGAGCACATTTTTACCAGTTTTGTATTAAAGCCATATCTAAGTACACGATTGTAATTGCAAAATAAGCAAAAATTAATTTAATCTAATAAAACAAGTAATAATTAAAATAATTCGAATTCTATATTTCAATACAGCCTGCACAATCCACCTTTACTATACCTGGAATTAACATGAAGTTAACTTCTGATAGCTTCTTCACTATTTTCAAAGAAATTCATGTGTCACGATCACTCTTTAGCTTAACTACCGGCTTTTTATCGGAATAATTTGCGTTCATGCTTCCGTTTATTAATTGGGATAAGTTCAAGAAGAGAAGCCTGTTGAGAAAACAGGTGGTTAGCCCTGGAGCACAAGATTTGAGTATAACTGGCGAAACAATATCAAGACTTGAAGAGGTCTTTGGTATCCAGTTTATTGAACAATCTTCAAGTGTCTTTTTGTTGTTCTTGATGAGCCGTATTTGGTTATTTTCCTTGGACATCTATGCAGGAGCTGAAAAAGAATAATGATGCCAAGAGTTGCACTGTATATTAAAGTGCGGAAAGAATGCATCAAAGAATGCATGTGTGTGTGTGTGTGTGTGTGTGTGTGTGTGTGTGAGAGAGAGAGAGAGAGAGAGAGAGAGAGAGAGAGAGGAAGAACCTGTGAGAAGTTCCATCAGGTGGCCATTGCATGATAAGGGACAAGAAAGAACAATGGTGATTTGGAGAAAAGGTGAAATTTTTGAAATTTTGCTTCTGTAAGATCTGGATTTGCTGATAGTCATATGTTGCGCGCCACAATGTAGGTGGAGAATGAGTCACCAGTGGTATGCGGATTTTCTTTACTTCCACGGCCATGCTACACATTCTAAGCATACCTGCCACTGAATGAGAAATCTTTATGTAGACGACCGTGAACGTCACTTACGTATATATGCAAATTACTTGATCACGTGTTTCAGTACTTGCTCTGCGAAGCTATTTAAGAATGCTGCTGGTCAGAAATCGTCAACAGTGTTGATCACAATAATAAAAATAAAGACTCTTTCAGAGTTCGATAAAGGGCTTATTATGTACCCATCTGGCTGGTGCAATGATTTTGAAAACAGCAGAGCTGACTATTTTCTCAAACGTGATTCCGGCTGTTTAATCAGTGGAAAAATAACCCACTTTGCTCATCTAAGAGGCATAACTGTGGTCTTAAAACAGACTCTCAGGAACGATAATCACCGTCATCTGAGAAGGCAACTATGGACAAAAGAACCTCCTCAGTAGTATACCGGCCACTAGTGACAAGATCAAGATCAAGATAAGATAAGGAATCGTGACATGATTTGCTGTTCAGATGATGACGTCATTGTGTGCGTGATGTCATGAGTTTCGAATGTTTGGTATTTTTAAAGGGACCATATGTGTCAGTGACGTTACGTTTGTTTTGTTCGCATATGGAATTGTGGCTGATGGTTAGAGATAAGGATTCGTGTTGTGATTGGTGGAACACTGAAAAAAATAGGGTAGGGTGTATGGTGGAATCGACGACCGTGTCCTAGTTGTGTGTTGTTTTCAGATGAAGATAAGTGACGTAATTTTTAAGTTGTAAATAAGTAACATTATTGTTTTGAATGGAAAAGAAAGATATATTAGTGTATAAAGATTCGTGCCATGCTTGGTGGGACACTATGAACAAAATAGGGGTAGGGTGTATGGAGGAAGTGACGTTCTTGTCCTGGATTTGTACTGTTATGAGATGTAGATAAGTAAATGGTTTGCATATGGGATTGTGGGTGTGTTTAGAGATAAGGACGTGTTGTGATTGGTGGGGTAGTTTAAACCAAATAGGGGTAGGGTGTATGGTGGGAAGCAACATCAGTGTCATGGATATGTGTTGTTTTATGAGAGGTAGATAAATAAATGGTTTGCATGTGGCATTGTGGGTGATGTTTAGAGATAAGTAATCATGACATTATGAGTTTGGAAATTTCTGAGGGGATCATATGTCTCAGTGACATCACATAGTGTGCTTCTGTTTGCATATGGGTTTGTAAGTGATGTTAGAGATAAGATATCTTGAAATTTCCGAGGGTGACACACAACCGTCATTGTCATCAAGTTTTGTCTATGGTTGTCTATGGTTGGTAGTATGAATTTTCCTATGAAGATTTGGGGTATTTCATTCCTGTTATTAGCTATGCGAATTTTAGTATGGAGTAAAGAGCTCGCAGCAGCATTTAGACATATTCTGAATAATTAATTATAGGCTATCACTCCTGGTCCCTTCAAACACACCTTTTTTATTAGTTTGACCATATTAATGAACATTACAGTCACACCATAGTTTATATATGCCAGGATATTTTAGATTATGATGCTTAGGTTTAGGATGGTTTATAAGAGATCTGATTTTTGGAAGAATGGTAAATAACGTCCTGATATTGTACTTTTGAAGGACTTTTGCCAATTTGTAGGAGACCAAACTGATGTATGGGATACAGATGTTATATACTGGCATATATAAATTATGGTATGACTGTAATGTTCCTTATTACGGTCAAACTAATAAATCTATCGAACTTCGCATGGAGGAGCATAAAAGAGACATCTCCTATAAAAGATCAAATGCTAGTGCCTTATCCAGACATATTCCACTTCTCTAACAATTCTCATGATAATTTTCAATCTCACTCAGGTTCCGGGGATAGATCTGAAAATATTTTCCGTTGCAAGGAGGAATTTGGAAGAAAGATAGTGGAATCCAGGGAGGTCATCCTTAATCCTCAGCATTTGAACAGTAATTTGAGCTATAACAACCCTTAGAGACATATTGCTGTTGTTCAATACTAGGATTCTAGAGAGTCTACTATGATGCATACAATATAAAATGGCATGTAAATAGAACAACTGGAATTTTAATACGTTTTTTAATTTTTAATTATCTAATACAATTAACCTGTGCTTCTCACTTTTCTTGATATCTTCAGTCTTTTATTATTGTTTCTTCTCCCTACAAAGATACCTCATGAAGGCCATAATAAGCCAAAACTAGTTGTATCATTAAAGTTTTCTAACTTATTCTCGGTTTGTTGGTCACTAAATATTTTTTAAAAATGTATCACAGTAACTGAGTCAATACTCATGAATCCATATTTATATATATATATATATATATATGTGTGGTCTTACTTAAATTTGCATAACACACCAACAACACCAATTTGATCATTTAAATTTACACATTTCATTTGAGTGAAATATTATTTAAAAATTGTATTTACTGCATCTAACATACAGATAATAAATAAAGTGAAAAATACACTATTTTTAGTTCCTTAATCTTCTTATTGTTAAATTTCCGCTGTTGATCAAAGGGATGATTTCCCATGCTTGTGAAATTGATATCAAGTAGTTTTTGACAATGTGACAGACATCTGAAAGTTTATTCATTTGTGAACATGGGAATTTGTTAATGTAGTAAAATTAAGGGTTCCATTTATTTTGTATAAACCAAAACCTATATTTTAAGCATATTTATAAACACAAATATTTCGTTATGTTTCCAAAAGCATTTAAAAGTATACTGGATTTTTTCACGTTTATGGCACCCCAGATCATTTATGTCAACAACAGGTATGCCTATTAAAACCATTAATGTTTTTGATTTTTCTCTTCCTTTCGCAAGCAATATTTGATATTTGCATGTTGATTCTATTATCCATTATTGCAGTTTGTCCAGAGATAGTGAACCAATTTCCCACTTCAGCTGATGGTTATATTTTATTAACCAAGAATTCCGTTTCTTAACTCTTTCAGGTAATTCTTTCCAATTACAAGATGATTTTGTCAATGCATATCCTACAATAATTCAACCAGAAATTAATTTTCTTTAGGAAATAAAGTTGAACTCTTATTCAAAAGAAATTGGACATTAACAATAACAATGAGAACTGAAGCTTCGTATTTTTCACCCACTGTAGATTTTTCATTTTCTGTTTCTTTCATTCTTCTTACATTACTTCATTTGGCACCACAAATAAATAGTTATTTATTATTATTTCAGTGATTATTAGCTGTGATCTTATATTTTATGTTAACTTTCTGTTACAAATTCCAAACAATTAGAATTTTACACAAAGAAACTTTGAAAAGAAACTTTCAAAGAAACTGGACACAAAACACCACAACACAATACAATACAATAATTGCAGTGGATGTATGATTGCCTTAAGTCCAAAGTCACTCAAGTGCATTGTTTTTCCTTATAGTACTGTTTACCTACCCTACCTTTACCTGGCCGTTCCTTCAAAAGTGAAACTTTTGCACAGATAACTCACGGACATGTTTTTGCATGCTGGTGGAAATCTGTTGATGTGTTTTTATCTTAATTTGTCTGGGGAGGCCAAAATTTGTATTTGTGTTATCTGCAGAGTACCAACCTTTTTTCTATACCAAACGTTTTTAAGACCTTAAGTCATATTTTTGGATTAAATTATCTGCTGTCCTCTTTAAAATCACCAAATTTTAACAGTTTGTGTTTTCTAGTATGTGAACGAAATGTTTACATATAACTAAAAATATGTCAATAGGTAGCTTTAGACAAATTTCTAAAAGAAATAGTTACAGGATAATGGTTTTCCCCACTTTTGTCCCTGTTTCTGGCATTAATTTCACAGTAGTGATTTTGTTTACAATAATTAAACAGAATTACATTAAGGTATAAAGTTATGGATTCTGTTTCTAAACTGAATATCTGATTAAAAATTTTACTGTGTAAAACACAACAACAACAACAACATTTTTCTTCATTTAAGTTTACAGATGCATATTTTATTTTGCTGAAATACTATTTACAAATATATTGACAGAGAAAAATTCAAAACATGTAATTACCTAAAAATATTTCACCATATTTAGTTTATTTTCTTAACATTTTCCAAAGAGTTCAATGAAGAAAATCTTTATTACTCACTGTTTCTTGGTTATATTATATCAAAATAGCTGGTCATGCAAAAGAATCTCAAGAGCAGATACCACACTAAGCACACCTCCATACATTTGATATTGCATCAGTCTGGAAATGACACCATGCTTCCCTAAACTTTCTATGTATTCTTTTGTCACCAAATATACACAAGCATTTTTCATGAAATTTTGGTAAATGTCCCAAAATAAAGAATCTTTATCAAATTTAATAAAATCTTGAAAGTCTAATTTTACCATTGATGAATTTAGATGATTAGCGATAATTTTCCCCATGATACAAATAGATGGTAATTCAGTTTCCAAAAATAGTAAATGATTATCAATGTCATATATTTCTGGTAAAAATCTCTCAGTTTCTTCACAACCAATAGGGTAAGTTTGCTTCCATCAGCTCCTGTATCATTGAGTATTAGTTCCCCGTCTTGACATTTCAGAATATAACACTCACTGAGATCCATTTCATACTCAACTCTTCTTTGCAAGTAGCCGAGAATATCAGACTACCCCATGAATAACTTTTCTCAAGTGGTCCTGGATAAATACATCACAATGTACGTGTTTTCTAAAATAATAATTGGTTTCCATCATTTTAGAGCTATGTGAAGATATTTGTCTCGTGCTATTTTCCTGAAGAAAGAAAATTTCAGAATTTTGTGGTTCACTCATTATTTTATTTTATTCGACACAAAACACCATAACATAATATGATAACTGCACTGGATGAATGAATTGCAATAACTGAAAAGGCACTCGACTCGATTGCTTTTCCTTATAGTATTGTTTATCTGACCCATACCCAGACCGTTTCTTCAAAAATGAAGCTTTCGCACAGATGACTCACCCACATGCTTTTGCATGCTGTTGGAGATGATGTTGTGTGTTTTTATCTTACTTTGTGACATCATGTGCAAACCTTATGTCTGTGGCTCGAATGGTATTCTATATTATTTATCCTTATTATGTAAGCATTTTTATCCTCAAACAGCGTTTTTGATGTTAGAGCATGTGACTAGTTCTGTCACTCATATGTCCAAAATTGTTGTTCGGTCGGAAAAAAATAGAGCATTTGGTGGTTATGATGAAAGGGTATTTGAGAGGGTGAAAGAAGTCTCCAAAGTTATCATTATCAGTTGGAGGTGACATCACTAAAAGTAACTGCAAACAGTGAATTCGCTCATCTCCCTTTGGGTGAGTGGACATCTTCTGGAGGAGAGGGGGGGGTGGGGGTTACAGGATGGGGTTGGGGAGTATTGCACAGAAGACCACTGCCGCTCTCTTGAATACCATTTCACCATCACCAACTAATGCTCTATTTTTTTCCCATCCCAACAATTTTGGTTAAATGAGGGACACAATTAGTCACATGCTCTAACAATTAAAAACATCATCAAATGTTTGAGGTTAAAAATACTTAACATAATAAGCATAAATAATATAGCATACCATTCGAGCCACAGAGATAAAGTTTGCCCATGATGTAACAAAGTAAGATAAAAACACATCAAATTCAGTTCTTTCAAAAATGAAAGTTTCATTTTTGAAGGAACTGTAAGGGTAAGGGTCAGGTAAACAGTACTATAAGGAAAAGCAATCGAATCGAGTGCCTTTTCAGTTACTGCAATTCATTCATCCAGTGGAGCTATTGTATTGTGTTGTGGAGTTTTTTGTTGAATAAAGTAAAATAATGAGTGAACCACAAGAGTCTTTGAAATTTTCTTTCTTCAGGAAAATAGCATGAGACAAAGCTCTTCACATAGCTCTAAAAGGATGGAAACTGATAATTATTTTAGATGACATGTAGACTATTATGTATTTATCCAGGACCACTTGGGAAAAGAAACACAGGGAGTAGTCTGATATCCTCGGCTACTTGCAAAGATGAGTTAACTATGAAATGGACCTCGCTGAGTGCTATATTCTGAAATACCAAGATGGGGAACTAATATTCGATGATACAGGAGCTGATGGAAGTAAAATTTCCCTATTAGTTGTGAAGAAACTTAGAGATTTTCACCAAAAATGTACAACATTGATAGTCATTTACTATTTTTCAAAACTGAATTACCAGCTATTTGTATCATGGAAATAATTATGCAAATCATCTAAATTCATCAATGGTAAAACTACACTTTCAAGATTTTATTCAATACCATAAAGATTATTTATTTTGGGACATTTACCAAAATCTAACAAAAACTGCTTGTGTATATTTGGTGACAAAAGAATACATGGAAAGTTTAGGAAGGCATGGTGTCATTTCCAGACTGACGTAATATTAAATGTATGGAGCTGTGCTGACTATGGTGTCTGTCCTTAAGACACTTTTGCATGACCATCTATTTTGATGCAATGTAACCAAGAAACAGTGAGAAGCGAACTTTTTCTTTATTGAACTCTTTGGAAAATGTTAATAAAGTAAACAAAATATTGTGAAATATTTTAGGTAATTACATGTTTTTCGAATTTTTCTGTGAATATATTTGAAAATAGTATTTCAGCAAAACAAAATTGCATTTGTAAACTTAAATGAACAAAGATTTTGGTTGTTGTTGTTGTGTTTTCCACAGTGAAATTTTTACTCAGATATTCTGTTTAGAATTTGATAAATAAATTCATAACTTTATACCTTAATGCAATTCTGTTTAATTATTGTAAAAAAATCATAACTGTGAAATTAATACAAGGAATGGGGGAAAGTGAGGAAAACTGATATCCTGTAATTAATTCTTTTAGAAAATTGTTTAATGCTAGCTGTTGACATTTTTTGAGTTATCTGAACATTTCGTTCACATACTAGAAAACACAAACTGTTTTCTAGTATGTGAATAATTTAGAATTTGGTGATTTTAAAGAGAGATAGCAGATAATTAACTCCAAAAACATTATTTAAACTCTTAAAAACGTTTGGTATAGAAAAAAGGTTGGTACTCTGCAGATAACACAAATACAAATTTTGGCTTTCCCCACACAAAGTAAGATAAAAACACATCAACAGATTTACACCAGCATGCAAAAACATGTCCATTGGTCATCTGCGCAAAAGTTTCACTTTTGAAGGAATGGTCAGGTAAGGGTAGGGTAAACAGTACTATAAAGAAAAACAATCCAGTCGAGTGACTTTGGACTTAAGGCAATCGTACATCCACTGCAACTATTGTATTGTGCTGTGGTGTTTTATGTCCAGTAAATTAAAAATAATGGGTGAGTCACAAAAGTCTTTGAAAATTTCTTCGTGTAAAATTCTAATTGTTTGGAATTTGTAACAGAAAGTTAACATAAAATATAAGATCACAGCTAATAATCACTGAAATAATAATAATAAATTATTTATTTGTGGTACTCAATGAAGTAATGTAAGAAGAATGAAGGGAAAAGAATATGAAAATTCAACATTGGGTGAAAAAATGCAAAGTTTCAGTTCTAATTGATATTACCGATGTCCAATTTCTTTTGAATAAGGGTTCAACTTTATTTCGTAAAGAAAGTTGTATTTCTGATGGAATTATTGTAAGATATGCATTGACAATATCACCTTGTAATCGGAAAGAATTACCTGAAAGAGTTAAAAAACAGAATTCTTGTTTAAAAAATATATTCATCAGCCAACCTGGGAAATTGGTTCACTATCTCTGGACAAACTGCAATAATGGATAATAGAATCAACATGCAAATATCAAATATTGCTTGCGAAAGGAAGAGAAAAATCAAAAACATTAACAATTTTAATAGGCAGACCTGTTGTTGACTTAAATGATCTAGGTTTCCCTAAATGTGAAAAAATTCCATGTACTTTTAAATGCTGAAAGTTTATTTTTCACTTGGTTAGACTATAATAAATTTAGTTTAATCCTTTTTCCAAATGTGAGCAAACAAAGTTTGTACCTGAATATATCTTCGGGACTTGGGTAAGTTAGTGCAACACTGGCCAACTCATAACAAAGGTGGACCAAGCTAACATCACTCCTATCTCAATATCTCCCATATGCAAAATACATCTCTTTGAAGGGCCCCTACCCAGACTAATTTCAACCTTTATTGAGGTCTCTTCAGTGGTAGCCAGCACCAGAGGTGGAGATACCAGGCGGAAGCAATAGTGAGGTCATCTTTACCTATAGCAGTTGCCAAAAGGTGTTCCACCTTTTTATTAATAGCTCTGGATTTAGAGAAAGATGTTGAAAGTTTATTTTTCACTTGGTTAGACTATAATAAATTTAGTTTAATCCTTTATCCAAGTGTGAGCAAACAAAGTTTGCGCCTGATAGTATCTTCAGGACTGGAGTAAGGTGGTACAACACTGGACAATTCATTGCAAAGGTGGAGCAAGCTGGCATCACTCCTATCTCAGTATCTCCCATAATGCAAAGCACATCTCCTTGCGGATATGTATAATGTTATGCATTAAGGGATTGTTTTCTCACACTTGGATAAAGGATTAAAGTAAATTTATTATAAATTTTACTTGCTGTTGGAACATTAACGAAATAGGCTGTGCTTATAGCAATGCTCAAAAATATATGTATTTGTTTGAAAAAAATAAAAAATGTAACTCTTAATTTTACTACAGTAACAAATTCCCACGACCACAAATGAATAAGCTTTCAGATGTGTGTCAGATTGTCGAAAACCACTTGATTTGAATCTCGCAAGCATGGGGAATCATCCCTTTGAACAACAGCGCAAATTTAACAATAAAAAGATTAAGGAAGACAAAATAGTGTACTTTTCACTTTATTTATTTTCTGTATGGTAGATTCAGTAAATACAATTCGTAAATAATATTTCACTCAAGTAAAATGTGTAAATTTAAATGATCAAATTGGTGTTGTTGGTGTGTTATGCAAATTTAAGTAGTACTTATATACAGTATATGTATATATATATATATATATTTTTTTTTTTGAAGTCAAAGTGAATTCACACCGAATTTATTTATTTATTTTATTCAGTTATTCTAGTTAGAATATGTAGTTAAACTGAATTTTAAAAGTAAAAGAGGTAAATCTTTTTCGCTTTATTTAATTTCTGTATGTTAAATTCAGAAACACAATACTGTAAATAATATTTCAGTCAAATAAAAGGTAACATAGAAATTAACAAAATTTACTACAGAGTTCATATTCATTTGAAATATAAGAAAACGCTAACGAAGAATTCCAACCGAACCGCACGATTTCTCACCTAGGTACAACACAATTGCTACCGGAATTCTACCGCACTGTAAATGAAAAATTTACAGTGCGGGAAAAATAAATTCACACACATTTTATTTATTTATTTATTTATTTTGCTCAATTATTCTGGTTAGGATATGTAGTTAAACTGAATTTTAATAGTAAAATAGAGAAAAACAATCAAGCAATTTGAAAAAAAAAACATTAAGAGTGCCTATACCAAATCTCTGTGCCAACTATCACACTAAATTGTTAAATTAGCAGAATAGAATAGCTGCGAAAAAAATACGGGATTCTGAAATATAATTTTTGGAAGTTGTAACAGAGGAATTAAGTTGAAAGTTAATAGTACCAAACCTAATATTTAATTGAAATAAGAATAATAATTTATTTATTTGAATTGGAAAAAAAACTAATATAATTAATTAATTAAAATATATATCAATATCACTACGGTGAAATAAATGCCTAGCTGAGAGTACAACAGTCAATTGAACTTAACGAAAATTAGTCAAACAAGGAGTTGACAGCTTTCATCATCATTATTATTATTATTATTGTTATTATTAGACAACTCCAGGGAGTCCAAAGACTCATCAAAGGAGGGCACCTGCTCTACAACTCTGTCTCTGCCATTCAATCCACTAACTGACTGCAACTACACCAACGCCATCTGCAGCTGCCTTCCGCCACTAGTATTTTCGAGGACAATCACAAACATTCATGCCCACGGTGGGATTTGGTTGGAGAGCGGATACGCTAACCACTCGGCCAGCCAGGCTGGCAGAGTGGTTAGCGTATTACAATTTTTTCTTTACATTCATTCTTTACAATTTGCACATATTTGATGGTAAAATTTAATTTCTTTTATTTCTTTAATTTCAGAAATACAATATTGTAAATAATATTTCAGTCAAATAAAAGATAACATAGAATTTAACAAAACTACAGAGCTAATATTCATTTGAAATAATAAGAAATAACTATTTATTTTTGGTGGCAAAAGAATTTTCTAAGAACAAATTTCTAATGAGAGATCCAATCCAAACACACGGTTTCTCACCTACGTACAACAAAACTGCGACCAGAAAT
Source organism: Typopeltis vanoorti (assembly GCF_054136105.1). Classification (NCBI taxonomy): domain Eukaryota; kingdom Metazoa; phylum Arthropoda; class Arachnida; order Uropygi; family Thelyphonidae; genus Typopeltis; species Typopeltis vanoorti. Next base: position 135,659,502 of record NC_143559.1, read on the forward strand.
GAGACACATTTTTAAGATTACACAAATGGAAGATCTACAGTGTGGGAAAAATAAATTCACATGCAATTTATTTATCTATTTATTTTGCTCAGTTATTCTGTTAGAATATGTACTTAACTGAGGTTTAAAGTAAAATAGAGAAAATACAACCAAACAGATTGAAAAAAATATATATTTGTGTGTGTTGTAATGTTTGTGTATTCTGTAAAGTAAAAAAAAAACTCATGTCACTTGTCAGAATTCCATGCTCTAACCATCACCCAGAATTCCAAAAACAGGAAGTCACACATACCTACAACATAACTGCATTTCCACTTCAAATCTATGGCGTCATTTTGGCCAGAAACCGTGGGAAAACCATAGCATGAGACATAGTGCCAAGGAAAAATGGGTCAACTGCATTTTCCATACCTTGTGTTTGTGTGTTTTGTGAATTTATGGTTAAAATCAACACTTTGGAATATTCAGAAAACCTGAATAGTTCCAAGAAGCCCCTTTCTGGAAAGAAAGTAAATTAATCTTTTTTGGTTAACTTTAATTATTTAGCAAGTTATATTTGTAATTTCCATAACCACTGCTCGTACGTTTTGGTAAGTGCAATTCTAATTCTAATACAGAAGAGTTTTTCATACGAATAATCACAGGGTACATAAATTAGGGAGTATCACCATGGGATATATTAGCGACTATTCATGTCTAAATGCGTATGGTTGAGGGACACCAGTGAAAGCATATAATTAATTATTCAGAAAATGACTAAATTCTGCCGCCATCTCTCTTCACTCTAAACTAAAAATTTCATACTCATCAATTGACAAGCAACGTGTGTATGTGTGTATGTGCGTATGCACTCGCTTGTGTGTGTGTTTGAGGGGGGATACCAATGATAGTTTGCAATTAATTATTCAGAAAAGGTCTAGATGCGGCCGCCATCTCAACTCTAAACTAAAAAATACCAATAGCCAAAACCTTTTGTAATAAAGATAACAATAATTAGAAAAAGTAATGAAGTTTAAGATCTTAAATTAAGACAAATCAAAATATTCGGATGTCTTATGTATATGAGAAAAAAAGTGTCCGTATGAGGGGACCAGAAGTGATAGCCTATAATTAATTATTCAGAAAATGTCTAAATGCTGCTGCCAGCTCTTCACTCCATACTAAATTTCGCATAGCTAATAACAGGAATGAAATACCCAAACCTATATAGGAAAATTCATACTGCCAACTATAGACAACCAAAGACAAAACTTGACGACAATGATGGTTGTCCGTCCCTCTGGGTAATTCCACGATATATTATCTCTAACATCACCCACAAACCCATACGTGAACAAACACACACTGTGTGATGTCACTGAGACATATGTTCCACAGAAATTTCCAAACTCATAATGTCCATTTACTTATCAGACCATTTACTTATCTACATCTCATAACAACAACACAAATCCAGGACATGGACGTCGCTTCCCCTGTACACCCTACGTCTATTTTCTTCATAGTGTCCCACCAATCGTGGCACGAATCCTTATCCACTAATATATATCTTCCTTTTCCATTCAAAATAATAACATCACTTATTTACCACTAAAAAATTACGTCACTCCTCTTCATCTGATAACAACACACATACAGGACACAGACGTCGCTTACCCATACTCCCTACCCCTAATTTGTTCATAGTGTTCTACTGATCACAACACGAATCCTTATCTCTAACCATCACCCACAATTTCATGTGCGAACAAAACAAACAACGTGACGTCACTGACACATATGGTCCCCAGAAAAATTCCAAACATTCCAAACTCATGCCGTCACGCACACAATGACGTCGTCATCTGAACAACCTATCACATCATGACTCCTTATCTTATCTTGATCTTGTCACTAGTGGCCGGTATACTACTCTTCTCTGTGCAGCAATTGATCGAAGCATTTAATGAACGCTGTTCCCGACCCCATATCTCACCGATTAATGTGTAGCGATTTGAAATGCGTCGGTATTGGCAGTCGTATGATTATACAGAAGCCACTGCATTAAATAAACGTTTTTAATTCAGTGGTTGTATTAAACTAGTGGCGAAAACCTGAGAAAATACAGAAGTATTCTCTGCTGGAGTACAACGTGCAGTACTGAAATAAGAAATACTTCTGAATTCTTTCATGTATACACACTTTAAGAATACGGAGAGTGCAGTCTTCCCATACTTAACATGTGCTTATAAGATGGAATTCTTAACTCTCATTGGAACACTTTTTCCTTCTTTGAAAACTAAATTATCGAATAATCTGATGATGTGTTAATCTAAGTGATATTTCAGTAAAATATCTGATTCTGATGTTAACTGGATTTGCACTCCGTTTTTCAGCTACTGATGTCATTACCTGATATTAGTTTAAAATAGACGTGGGCAGTGGCAGTCAGATATCTTTTATCCCTTCAGCAACCGGATGGCTCTTTTGGCACTCCTTTGGCTACTTATTTCGTTCTGCCTATTCTCAAGACGTCCAGTGTTCTGGATTTGGAGAAGGTCGACTGTTCCATGTTCCAGAACAAAACAAGTGAGCTGTGGGAGATAATTATTACGACTAACACTTCCCATTTTTCTTGTATATTTTTATATTGCCAGTTTACTAAAAGACAATTTAAAAGCGCGTTTAATATCGTTTAAGGAACTGAAGAAAAAAAAAATTTTTTTTTTCTTCAGTTCTTTTTTTTTGTAATTCAGTCTTTTTCATCAAAAATATCTGATTGCAGGTGAACAAACCATCGAAGATCTACAGAACAAATTTGGACCGAATGCTCGCGTAGAATACATCATTAGAACTGGGAACGAGATGGATTCTACCCTAAGCCTCGCACTGAGTGTTGCGGTAAATATGTCCTTTCTGGAATTAATGAAGGCTGCAGCAAAGTTGGATCCCAAATTTAGGTAAGATGAATTTAAAATTATACTAGAAGTCAAAACGATTGTACATAGCTGCAAAAATTGTCACACTTGCATGTATGGTGAACATGTTAGTCCTTCCAGTTGGTTGGGATTGAGTTTAAAATGATTATTTTATTCCCTGGATCATGTAGGATCAAATATTTCAGAATTTTGAAAACCATGACTTTTGTATTATTATTATTATTATTTTTTTAGGAGAGACCTCCAGGAGTTAGAAACTCATTGAGGGTTTCTAACTCATTGATAAACCCATATCAGTTAGAAACTCATTGATAAACCCATATCAGTTAGAAACTCATTGCATACTATTTGCACCAGCTATCACACCTGTTCTTGAATTCATTAATGCTACTTACACACAACATCCAATGGCAATCAATCATCATGCACCACTCTATGAGGAAACAAATCTGGCCCTAACCTTCTTAACACCAGTCATTCTTAATTTCCATGGATGCCCTCATGTCCTTTCCCTCTATAAAATGAAATTTTCTATCTACTGCAATTCTGTATAACACCTTTAGAAATTTTAAAGTGTGAATTATTAAAATATTGTGTTAGGTTTAGGAACCACGAGATGGCGCCACTTATTAGCCGTCTTATTTACTCCGTGCCAATTAATTACTGACAGCCTTGGGCCAGCTATCTCTGATTGGCTACCAGTGGAGATTGAACTGCCTACTCAGTCTCCAAACGTGAGATTCGGCTAAAACGGCCTTGCCTACTCCATATGCGGGAACAAAAAGGCGTTAGCTGATTTTTTTTTTTAATTCTCATATCACCTCTCTTTCTTCTGTTTGCTAGTGTGTGTGCAGCCTACAAATTCTCAATCTGTCTTTCTAATCAGTATTCCACAATCCTGATATCATTTTTAGCACTACTCTCCTTTGGACTCTCTCCAATGCATCAGAATCACAATGGAAACCAGGAGACCAGACCTGCGCACAATATTCCAAATGAGATCTTATCAAAGTCTTCTAAAGAGTCAAAATAACTTCCTTATATTTACATCTTAAGGTAGGTTTCAGCATTGCTCTTCTTCTCTGAGTTGCATTCATAAAGATTCATAAAGCAAAACAATTTTTGCTTTATGAATCTTCAACTTGATGTCTACTAAAACTCCAAAATTCTTAGCCTCATCACTTTCTTCAAGTATAGTTCCTACAATATAATACAATATTTGATATCTTATCACACCGAAGTGCATGACTTTACATTTACTAACATTGAAATGACATCCATCTTTGCCTGCCCACAATTCCTGCCTATTCAAATCATTCTGATAGTACTGCATATCAGCAGCATTCCTGATTAATTACCATACCTATCTTTGCTTCATCAGAAAATAGCTGTATGTCGCTTGTCAAATCGTTCCTAATATCATTAATGTGCAGATTGAATAACAGTGGACCTATCACTCATCCTTGTGGTATGCCAATGGTTACCTAAAATCTTGCAGACCCTTATCCCCCATATACAACTTTTTGATACCTGAGTCAGCCATCCTCTTGTCCATGTTAATAGTTCTATTACCCAACCCCATATTCTCCGATTTATGCAATAGTCTACCATGCTGTATTCTGTCAAAAACTCAGCAAATTCCAAGCGTACCATGGTTTATCAATTCTCTTGTTTAATTCAGTGGTAGCATTATTATAGAATGTGAGCAATTTCCAAAGACATGACCTTCTCTTTGTGAACCCATGTGTTGTTCATTGCAAAGGAAATTCACTGTTAACTCATTCCTGAAGAATCCAAGCCCTACCCAACGTTTCCAAAATCTTCATCACCACTCTTGAGATACTGTTGGTCGATAGTTGGGTATATCTCTCTTTGCACCACTCTTTTGCAATGAGATTACCATACATTCTTTCCACTCCTGTTTAATCCTCCCTGTTCTGAATTCAAATTATAAAGCCTAGTCAAGGGAATACCAGTTTAGCTGAACAATCTTTTAGCATCCGTGTTGATATTGTTGATATCCCATCAGTTCATATTACCGAATTCTGAATCACCTTGTGAAACTCTAGTACTTTCTCCTTATTCACTTGAGTTCCCTCATACACTGAAGAGGTAGCGGTGAGTTCAATGCTGCATATTCCATTTTGATAGCGTTTAACAAAATGCCAGCTCATTAGTTGAACACTCAGTTCTGCATCAATCACCCGCATACTCTTTGCATTAAAAGTTTCATTAATACTTTCAAATTCATTTTTTTTTTACTTGCAGTATAACGATAGAATTCTTGTGGGTTGACTTTAGCACGCAGAGACAGTTTATTTTCTTACTTAGACTTTGTTTTCCCTACAAAATCTGTGACTATTCTAGCCTGCTGTTTACATTTTGCATAACGGACATCATTCTTATGCACACGTTATTCCTTCGCGTCATCCGTTTCTTACGAATCTCTTGCTTAATAAGATTATACATCCATTTGATTCATACCTTATTTAATCTTCAAACTCTTGGGACACATTCTGATATCGCATCATTTAAATATTGTTTAAATGCTTCCCGTGCACATTGGTTATTCTTCCCATCCAGCAACCGATTGCATTCCACTGATCTTAATATACTCCTCTGTTGGTCATAATTTACTGCTATATAGTTCAGCATGTAACCTTTTCTGACTGGAACATTCGTAAACCTAGACACTTCCCAAGTGAGTACCACATGATCACTATCACCAACCGGAGGCAGAATATTTATGTCTTTAACTGAAAACTCCTCTGACACTGTTCGATTTGTTGGCACATGAGCTGTTGTCTCATGTTCCAATAAATTTTAAAATAATGAGAAAAAGGTCTCCAGTATCAAAGGTGAAGATAAATTCTGTGATATGTTTATGTACTCTTTCTTGTTGCTGCAGATGAAACGACTGCGAGCATTTTATTATCCTATAGTCAGTGGAACAGGTTTCGGCGTCCTTCTAAAGTTACGACTTTGGCGTCAGAAAGCCAGTTTGTTAGGTTCAACCAACGAGTGTATTTTCTTGATAAATTACACGATAAGTTTAGGCGAGAATCTCTAATGTGCGGAAAAGAACATTGGCAGCTATTTGAATGATAATTATTGCTCTCCCACTTCTGGGATTCAGCAATACGCACTGCAGCCCACTTTCCTGACTTTCCTAAAACTTTAAAATAGTATAGTCTATGTGTTATTCACATAAGTAGATGTGTTTCATAGGTGAATTCCAAAGTATTTTTTCCCTTTGCTGTCTAAATTCACAGACATTGCGACCAGTGTGCCCCCACAGTCCTGTAGTTTATGAGTGTTTAGTTTGGTTGGTTGCTGAAGCTGCTTGATATTCTTGTTATCTTCCACTTCGCTGACTATAATAGTAACATACTCAGCATATGTTACCACGTTTACAGCTTTTTTACGATAGATTAGGATTTGGGATTTGGTTGTCCCGAGGAAAATGTGTACTCGACACAGAAAGGATTTACATAAAGGGACGAGAAAGGGTACAGCCTTGTTTTGTTCTTCAATTATATGATACAAAAGTAGCTTTCATTTCGCTGTGCAAGACTTCAAGAAATTTCATCCTCCCAAAGCTTTTCATGCTGATGTCCATTCGCATGTGCTCTGTCTGAGAAACAGGACGATAGTTCGATAGCAGATCGATATATCTGAACACGGGTAAAATGTGGAAGGAAAGACAAAACGCAATTTCGGATTGACATGTCATATGACTAAGGAGGTCAGGATGATCTTCATTAGTCATGGGATATGTCATCCAGTTTTATGGCATTAAACGGATGTTCTGCTAATTGGAACATAGCCGCTTTGCTTCTGAAATGCTACGTACACTACAAAACGCAATACAAACTAAGATATGACACCCTACGACACGCCTAGCCATCGTTCGTGCAACATTTCAGGCGCAGAGACATTCTGTATGATGCACATTATGATTTTACACGGAGAAGTTCCAACTAATATAAATGCATACCGTCGTGTCTATGGTTGACTCGTTTTTCAGCCGATGATTTGATTTCCGTTAACTTTGGTGCAGTAAAGATCGCTTCACATTTAGCTTAGGTATCACAGATTTTCCGAGGAAGTCTAAAGTGTGGACGAGAACAGTTGAAGTAATAATAAAGGTATCTTTGTCAGCTCCGAAGTCCAGATCAGAAAGTTTCGAATTCCAGATAATCGGAGCAGATCAATCATACTACCCATCGATAAAAAGGGAAATTACGCTGAACATAAAATTAGAGATATTTTCAAAACATTCGGCGTCCTGTCCCACGTGTGATTTATGCAATCATTCTCGAGAAGGAGATGAGGAAACAACAAGCACAAATGAATGCAAACGTTGACAGGATGAGGCTTTCACTCCAAGACCACTAGTTGAAAACCCATGAGAATACAACGAGGGTCTGTTCTTAAGTTTTGTAGATTTCTAAAAAAGCATAGAAGGAAAGCCTTTGAAAGCCGTAAAGTTTTATGGAACACATGAGACATTATTCAAAGCAGTAAGCAGTCTCTATTTAAGTGATAAATAAGAAATTTCACTTCAAAGAGCTAAAGGAAGATGGTTTGATATAAAAAGATCAGTTGGTGAAGGAAAGAGACATCAAGCTGGATATAAAAGTTGAAGATATTCAACTTATTTCTTTAATTTATGCTCAATTAGGTCCATGAAAATATAAGTAAAAAAATCAGAGATGAATTCAAACATTTCTCGAGTACACCGTTCATACTATTAAATCATGGAAGTTTTATTTTATTTTTTATTATGAATCGGATGAAGTCATCTAGTAAGACGAAACTAAACGTGCCTTTTCAGTAATAAACAGATCGTATACTATTCTTTTTCTCCATCTTTCGGCATTATCGTCATATATTTGTTTTCAAAAATGTCCGATAGTCTTTACGTCTGCTTCATCAAATATTTCACGAAACCGTACATTTCGTTGTAGGTTCGAATACGATGAAACCATCGAAGGTTTCTACATTTATTCTCTGGCTGGTATTCCCAACGATGCGGAACACGGCCATGCTTGGCTGCTGTACAGAAAACAGAAAGGATCATCGCTGGAACTCTGCGAGAAAGGTGAGTTCACCAAGTGAATTAGTTTCGATCAAACATGAAAAATAAAAGAAAGATATTGTATAAAAATCCTCGAATAAATTCAAACCTTAATTTAGACATCGCGTAATTTCCCTTATTTCTGTTTGTACCAAACACCTCATATAAAAGGTGTGAACTTTCTGGGGTGCACTGAGACGGATATCGTTGATAACTATTAGAATTCCCGCTGTGAGGTTAATTCAAAGTTCCACTGCGGAGGCAAATCCGATCGCTCCGATTCTATTCATGCACTAGTTTTATAGCCTTTCATCGATAAGAATCACATATGAAAGAATACTATCTTGGAATGGTGCTAATACATGTCTCCTATTTCTAAATAAATTCTCGAAAGAATAGGAAGATAAAATCCTCTTCAGTTTGTAGGATATTGAAGGGATCTTCTTTTTTTTGATCCTCCAAAAAGCTGAACAGAAATTTTACTGATATTACTCTGTCCTGTAGAGCTTAAGTTAAATTACTTTGACAATTACTTAGGTGCACAATGTTTAAATACCTGAGATTACTAACTCGCTAATGGAATGTAAAAGAGGCATGCGATGCAATGCCCAGTCGAAGGAACTGATTCGTCTTGGTGAATTTCTCTGGAAGTGGATGAGAAGAACGACGCCAGCCGATTAGCTTTTTTCTTTCGGTGATGCTTCAATACTAATATCTTGATATGAAAAGGGGTGTATCGGAGACAGAAAACAGTTGAACCCAGCAGCGCTTTGGACAGGCACCAGAAAGAATGATATCGTCGGTTGTTCTTTTTGTCGAGGATTCTCTGGTTATTTTTTTCAAATTCAGAATTAGTCCTGTTAATGATAGACCTGCCCGTGTTGCAGGCTTCGGCCGTAGGCTGTAAATGAGGATGAACGTTTTGAGTAAACCATAAGCTGATTGCTCCAAGAAAAGAAAAGAGCTTACCATATGATGTTTCCTTTCCTTGGACATTTAGTTTCCGATATAAGGTGAAGAGTTTCCATAGTGAAGACTGGTTTTTTCTTCTGGAAAAAATTAGAAAAGCCTCCTACAGAACACTCACAGACCACGAAAGAAAAAGCTTCTACAATAAAATATAAAACGTAGGTTTGAAAAAGAAAAACAACCGAGTTACTTGGCTGTAACTGTCATTAATGCAAACTGCCTTAGATTCAGGCCAACGTTAGCTGTTGTACTGTATTTTGAAGTTAACACACGAATTATTCTAATTAGCAATGATCATATAACACCATATTTCTTAAAATGATATTCCTTTTAGTTTTCCAAACCCGTCACGGTAGCTGTTACTCGTAGCCATCAATAAAGGGCTAATGGTTGAGTGTTAAATTTGTGTTCATTTTAAAACCCCTTTAACGGAAATTAATTTTGTAACTGTTGATTTTACAGCTGTTTATTATTGCTGTTATTGTTGTTACTTTACATATAATTAGAAGAGGACAAATATCATTCCTTTCACATATTTTTCATTACTCAATTTGATGTTGTCATTGAGTTTTATGATAAGGTCAAACGTTGGACTTTTCTCTTTCGATGGGTCCGTCGGTGTTTTCTCTTCAAGTGTTCTGTTTGACAGATTCTTACTGTGATTTTTCTTGGAGTGTTTTGCATTCATGTCTATGATCGAATGGTAAGATTATCACTTAGCGATATTATCCATAGCAGTTCTTAGGAGTTCGTGCTCTTTAAAGTTATATCTTTATATCATATCTTTAGCTCTTTATAACTTTGATAGTGAATTTAAATTCCTTCACGATTCTTATGTGTGTGTGTGTGTGTGTGTGTGTGTGTGTGTGTGTGTGTGTGTGTGTGTGTGTGTGTGTGTGTGTGTGTGTGTGTGTGTGTGTGTGTGTGTGTGTGTGTGTGTGTGTGTGTGTGTGTGTGTGTGTGTGTGTGTGTGTGTGTGTGTGTGTGTGTGTGTGTGTGTGTTTCAGAGAGAGAGAATTATGGAGAGAGAATGGAAAAGGTTTTCACCTGGGTGATCAGAATGATAGTGGGAGGCAGATTTGTAAGACTATTTTGGGAACCGTTTTTCTGCTTAGGTGGACGCCCTTGGTATGCTGGCTGACGTCATGAAGGGAAAACATACTGTCAACGTATGCATCCCTAAACAGTTCAGCAATACACGACAGAGAGAGACAAGGTAACAGTAGAATTGTATAAATTCTACAGATGTGCTACAATTTGCCAAAATGATTGAGCAGTACAACCAAAGACAAACAGCAAATGAACAGCCGACATCCATTGAGGGTGCCTCTCTGCATGCCTCTTTAATAAAAACAAGCGGCTGTGGCTGAGATGGGAGAAGGAATATCGTCTTGGAGCAGAGAAAATTTGCAGGGAATGAAAATTTTCAGATCCTGTATTTCATGCAGAGAGAAGGACAAGAGTCAGATAAAAGTAAAGCCGTGAGATAATGCCATGCAGCATGGTTTCTTGGTTCGCCTTGTTACATCCACCTCCTCTTCCTCTTAAGTGAAGAGTAATTGTCCCTTTTTTAAACATCGCTGTCGACGAAGTACCTGCATTCACGTTCACAATCTGCGCAGCACGGGATGGGCACTTTTAATATGATACCTTTACATATCAGGGAGCGCTCACTGTCGGGAAAGGTTATGGGAACAACTAACCGATTTTATCTAAACAGAATGGTCCCTTCCAATAAAATATTACTTATCAGAAATGAATGAATAACCAATATATTTGGAAAAGCAAATATTAACATTTCCAGCAGACTAGGTTGGTGTGTGTGTGTGTGTGTACTCTGCGTGTACTTTCATAAATATTTTGTTTAAGCATGTAGAAAATCCACTTGAATTTCTTGATACTTGATATATGGATAGATAAATAAGAAATATGTTGATTTGAATACGTAAGAATCATCATTTTGTGTCTTTTCTTACGCAGGGCCTCGGAATATTTTAGTTCAAGATGGAGACCTGTTCGTGATGTGGTATAAAAGATTGTTTTAACGACGCCGCTTTAAATCGCCGCATTGTGAAGATAATGGATTTAATAAATGTGGTTGATGATGATGCGAATAAATACCTCTGTATCCTTGTCCAATAAATAAAACGAGAATAAATAAAATTGAATTTCATTTTCTCTTTTGTTCCGGCCGATTTGAAAATTCTTCTGTTCCTCTTCTTCCTCCTACTAATCCAACCAATAACAATAACTTTTTTCAATCAATCGATCAGTCAAGCTTTATTATTCATACATGAAATTTACAACATATACAATATATATGCACATAAATATGCATTCTGGTGCTTTTAAGTATATAATACTTTTTAAATGAATAATAATTATTATGTATACATTTTGAATGCATGATATTAAACATTAAATGTTACATAATACAATGTTTAATGCGTTTATAAGATTTGCTTGTCAGAAATGGTTTATTGGCAACTTTGATGATTGGGCAAAAAGAGGAGCGCTATTTAGGCACTGAAGAGCAGTTTTAGCCTGTTTTGTAATGCGTTTAGTTTTTACCTTAAGTATTGCGGTGCAGAACCATAGAAAGCTTGGTATGGATTCACCCACGGATTTATGGATCATTTTTCTGGTATTTGAAGGTAAAGTCATGTTAGTGATGCAGTTTAAAGAATAATATTCGCAGTTCATTGTGTATATAATTCATACGTGTGACCCAGCGCATATTTATTCAAAGTGCAGGCCCAAAATATTTGACGTTTCTAACTTCCTGGATTGTTGAACAAGGACAGGTTTTTGCTTTCTTTGGGCAATGTGAAGAATGACATTTCAGTACTACCTGTGAGAGATTTGTAGTCATCTGAGGGTTTCTAAATATCATGAGTTGAGATTTGGTGCTATTTACTAAGATAGAATTCCGCATAAGCTTCACAGAAATCAAGAGGAAGTGCCAATACCAAATGTTTTTGTCCAAGGATGAGTTATGTCGCAGAGATCATCCAATAAGATACTGGTTCCTTTATTTTTACAAAATCCTTGTTGAATATTAGATATGATTTCGAATTTCTCTAGAGATGATAATATTAAAAAAAAACCATCTAACACCTTTTATTCCCGCACAGGGAGCAGGCTAGGTAGTTTTAGCCCAATCTAACTTTTAGAGACTGCGTGGGCAGTTCTCGACTGGTAGCCAATCAGAGACAGCTGGATCAAAGCTATCACTAATTTAAGCAACCTGCAGTGAAGACACGGCTCAACAAATGCCGCTATTTCGTATAACCTTAACACAATTTTTTTTTTTTTTGTAATGCGTCTGAAATAGTATTGGTTCTACGGTCAATTTTCTTGAGTTTACAAGATGAAAAACCCCACTGATAATATTATAATATGGTAATATGGTATGAATAAATAATAATAATAATCACAACAACAAAAATAATAATGCTTCATGGATTCATTTCATTTTTCACATTACTATTTTTTGTTAAAAAAAGATGTTGATAAATGTTTTCTCTTATGTTATTTCTTACTATTTACATGATACATCTATGTGCATATCTGCATACAACAACATAAAACATAGGGTATGGTAAGCATAGACAGTTGTGGTAAATTATGTATTTACCACAATTAATTTACAAAACATCGTAGTATCGTAGTGTTATAATGCTAACAGTGAAGATTATACAAATTTTTAGAGAGTAACTAATATATAAATATATATAAATTAAGCTTATATCAGCTTGCAACCTCGAAGCTTTTTCTGAAGCTTACTGAAGATGGCACTGGTTAGTTATGATTTATTGGTTTGATTGGTGTGTTGGAAATACACTGACGCTTCATACATCTGATATTTGTCACCGGCATAGGAAAAGAAATTCACACACACACACACACACACACACACACACACACACACACACACACACACACACACACACACACACACACACACACACACACACACACACACACACACACACACACACACACACACACACACACACACCACGGTAATAATAATGATAGTAATAATAATACTAGAATGCCTGATGCTGTCTAATAATCTCGAGTAAACAATAGATAACATAAATTACTAATTCATTTTTATCCAAATATTAAATACAGTCCCTTGCTATCAGGTTAGGGGGTTCAAATTTTTATTACGAAATTTAGAATGCTTGGATAAAGACGGCTATACCATCATCTTGCTTGAGTGTATACGCTGCAATCTGCCCTGCGCCTCCCGTTGGCTCAAATCCCATGTGACCAACAGTTGCCCCCAAAGATCTCACACTGCAGAGGATAATCAGTTTTTATCTTGCGATCTCTCATTCCTCATTTCAACAGATTAGTGGCAGATTTTTTTTATTTTCACGCTGCCCTCGTACTTTAAGCACGAACAACCGTTTTGACGAGGAGCTTTGCCCTCAGCTTCTCGAGGGTTTGCAATGCGGAAACTGTGCTGTCATGCGGATTCAAATTATTCATTTTAAAAATCACACGGGTGTCGTTGACGCTGAAAAAGTATAGAAATTATATGTATAGCAGAAAGGAAGTGTTGTAAGTACAGAAAGGTCTAACTACATTCACGAAAGTTTTTAGGAATGACACGTGACACTCCATCACTCCTTGTATAAAATAGCAATTTACTTCAAGCTGGCTTATTGTAAAAGGCTCATATCTGCTTGTTACTGTTCCCATCCCCCATCGCGTTTCTTTTTACGACACTCAACATTAAGAAGATTTTCAGTACTCTGTAACATAAGAGGTGTTGGAGAACATAAAACATTCGCTCAAGCAAAGAGGGAAGTAAAGAATTTTGATCGTCTCTCAATCATTTAGGAGTGTGTTGTGTTGGAGGGAAGCTTATATCAGCTCAACACAATACAAATGTGTGAAGCTGATACACAAAATACTAGTACACGAAAGGTCGCAAAACTTCATGCAAATCAGTGCTTTCTCTCTGTGTTCGTGCGCACGTGCACATGGAGAAGGGGATAAGAAGAACAAAAGAGATCTGTTCGCATCTTTCTAAAACATCTGAAGGTCGAAGGCTGCTGTCTTTGGAGAAGGCAGACAGCGTGAGGAAGGCTGTTCTGAAAACAGGGAGAGATGGAATTAAAGAGGAGGAAGCAGGTTACTTCCTTGAGCCCGAAGCTGGGTAGTGATCAGAAGCCTTCCGTTTTCTTAGTCTTGAAAGACAGTGGCAGAATGAGGGAGGCAGAGAGACCGGGGTGAAGATGTGAACAAGGGGTCATCAAGTAATCCAATTGCACTCTTCTGAATAGCGTCGAGCATTCTTAAAGGAATTTTAGTTTTGTACAGTCAGTTCAAGTAATGTTTTGAGCAGAAGAGTGTGTACCTTCTTTCTGGAGGTTGAAGATATTAAAGAAAAGTGACTTGAGATCTTTCTTGTGAGAATAAGACAGAACTGCGCGCACGTATCATCCATGTTCACAACATTCTTCTTCTTCCTCATTAGCAAGCAGTAAAGAAGTCAAAATGTAAGGCATTGGTTACAAAATAACTTTACACTTTCAAGGGTAACAAAGTGTTCTGCCATCACGGTGGCTGGGGAGAGAATTGACATCCAGCTGCACTAATGAGGAGTGGAGGAAACCCTGTCCTATGATGCATATTGAGAGGAGGCCGGCGACACTCTTGCAAACGGGCAGAAGAATAAAAGATTGTAGAATAAAAGTTTCCTGAGCAAGCTTTCTGTCAACTTCATGAAATGTCAGAGAAAACAAAGAGACCACGTGAGTTTCTCCAACACCTTCGATGATTTGTATCCATAGATGGGCGGTGATGGCGAATCTGCGAAAGAGGAGTCGGATTTATCTCCAATTGACTTGAGAATCTCCTAACTATAATAGTATTCAATGCTGTCAATTTACAATTTTTCTAACGTTCAGGATTAAAATCCTAAGTTTTAGGCTTGGGACCTCACTGCCTTTATCCAAAGATATGAGCTGAGCATAGAACTTTCTGAATAGATCTAGACAAACATGTGGTGTATTCTGCACTAGAAATCAAACCTGTGATGATCTTCTGCCGATGCATCATCATCGAAGTTTCCAAGAAGCTATTGGAACATGAGAACAACGAACTTGTCGGCAAATAATTAACAATGCGCTTCGCTGTTAATTAACAAAATTGACGTCTTTAAATCAGCAAACTCTAAACTCCTAGTCAAGTAAGTACATTCTGATAATTCTTCATACAGTGCTATTTACTCTCATCGTTCACTTAACTTGTTATCTTCCCTTATTATTTTCTCAACCACTCTCATATCACCCTCTCCTATTAACCTGATGCATGCCTTTGACAGGGAAGTTTGTCTAATTTTCTAAATATGTAATATTTTTCTCCATATCTACAGAAAGCGTGTAATGTGTTGGCTATATGCGGGCAAGCCACTGAACACTGATTTCTTCCTAGGCGAAAAGAAGACGCTTTAATCCCCATACAGCTGGCTCAGTACACGAGGGCTCTCTTGGCCACGTGTCGCAATCCGCACAATTTTCTGGATTCAATCTGATTGACAAACTCGTGTCTTCATCCAAAAGTAAAGGCATAGTCTTCACCACCCCAATGATAGCCCTCTCTCTTTGTGTGGCTGGGGATAGGGGCCAACATCGAAGCAGATCGAACTTCTCCTGGAAGCGCTGGATTTAAACGATAATCGGTTTAGTCATAATTTCAATGCTAATCAAGATGCCCAAATATTAATGTAAAACGATTTTTTATTTGAAAGGTTGTAATCCTATAGTGTTTTAGTATCATGCGTGTCAAGACTTTTTCTCCAATTTTAAAATTTAATAAATTAAAGAAAACCCTGAAACCCTAATCTAGAGACTGAACGGGGAATGTTTTGCAGTCACTCCAGGCCTCCGAAAACTGGTCTCTCACCAGCCGACGCAATTCGTCTCCCACTTAAAACATTTTATATATCTTACGTATTTCCAATATATATATATTTTAAATGTTTTCCCACCCCATTTTCCCCTTAAATCACCAAGTAGCTTAGCTCCTACAATATTATATTGTAAGCGAGTAGCTAAATCATCTCTGGTGTGGTGTTATGTCCATCGATTTCGTGTATTGTTTTGCCCATTTATTTCTGTTCTGATGAAAACGGCTTTCTGGGAGAAATAATCTTCCTCTTTCTCGTCTAATTGAGGAATGAAGCCAGGTCTTTTTAACTTATGATCAGGGTTGTTATCGATACGGTTAGAAAAGTTCCTGAAAATATTAATTCGACGGACATTATTTTTATGGAATAGTTATTGGCTCCTCCATACAATTACATAAGTGAAACGTGGGAAGTCTCTCATCCAGAATGTAGAGGTCATCACTCCGTTATGTCAGTCACGAAAAAAAATCATTTGGAATTGAATGTTGTACAAAACATCTTAACACTATCACAATCACACTTCCATCTGAAGGATTTACGAATGGGACAATGTAACAACATACAAGGCACAAAAGTAGAAGTACTGTCGCCCATCTACCAAGCCGTTTTAAATATATTTAGTGCATTCTTTCGGCCCATCCTGTTAACCCATTTCGTAAACTGATGCAATCTTAGTTACCCACTCAAATTTAATAAGATGACATTTCTACAATAGATCGAGGAGCTGAGGGATTGTGGGATATGAGGTCAGGAAATGGAAGTTCGAGGGAGATTGCTTTCGCAATCTGTTTAAGATATCTGCGCACAGTAGTCGTAAGGTAGACCTAATCGGAGCATTAAATCGTACTAGCAGAGAAAATAGGGTGGAACCACTTTCATGTTACTTATCAATGCATTCTCATCAGCATTGTATATTTGTGCTATCTTAAACAGATTGCAAAAGCAATCTCCCTCGAACTTACATTTCCTGACCATCGTGACCCACAATCCCTCAGCTCCTCGATCTACTGTAGAAATATCGTTTTAATGAACCGCATTTGCATTACTCGCTGCCAGAGAGAAACATCTTCATCAACGACTATCTGCTAACTCCAATATCCGATTCTGTCCGTATTGCTTACTTATTCAGATTATTTGTGTTTTATCAATTTATCCTTCATCACTTTTACCTTCTATAATTTCTCATACTGAATTCAACCAAATGTACCGAACTGAGTTTCGTTTTATATGGTTCAAGAATTTGGAGCACAACAGAACAACATGAAAATAACTTGTAAATTAAAATCCTTAAAAACATTTGGACTTGTAACAAATAAAATAAAGGAAGAGAAGCAAAAAATCAATCAGTAGGGAGAGCCTACAAATCTTTAGAGTAAGTTTGGGAACTCTGAGAAATCTTATAGCAAATGTGTTTCTATTTTCTAAATATTCATAATCTTTAGGAAGATCAATAATTTTTAATCCATAACTTGCTGTGAAAACCGAATTCCACGAAATACGTAAGTAATCAGGTATGATTTGTTTTTGTTTAGACTTGAAGATCTTGGCGTTACTCTCTTTGGCTTGCGTCGCTGACAGAAAAGAAATTAGCGCGAGGATTGCAGAGACACAAAATTCTACCGCCAAGATGAAGTCTGTGCATTTGAGGTCTCACTACTTTCCCAATAATGCCTCAATTGCAAGTGACTTCAATGCATAAGATGTGATTCTTGATTCACTCCCGTAGGTTAGAGGTCTCGAGCTTCCTGATGGAGGTTTTGGAAATGTGTACACGACAGCATTGGTCATGCAGGCAAGTACAGTGAACAATTTGTACTCGCTATGAAAATTCCTGAGTAAAAAACACTTCAGAATCTACGTGTGATAAAAATAGATTTTTTTTAATAGTCTTATTCAAATTAGCTTAGTAAGTATTTCTCAAGTGAGCCTTTAATTTTTATGTAAAATAATTAACATAAAAGAAACCCATGTATAATATAAGAATCGTTTTAAACTTGCAGACCCTGTTTGCAGTAGCTGATGAGAATTCCGGATGGGACGTGCGGAAGGCAGCCTCATATCTCTTGACCCACCAAGAGCAGGATGGCTCTTTTGACACATCTCTGGCTACCTTCTTCTCTCTACCAGTGCTTAAGGAACCCACTCTGTTAGACCTCAGAGAAGTCAACTCTTCCAGGCTAATTAACAAAACAAGTTAATTTAGGAGAAATTGTTTTTCGCTTGTTTCAATATGCAACACGAAATTTCGTTGAATCTATTTAAATTTCGATTCAGTTTATTTTTGTCTTCTTTTTTATCATCAACGAGCATCTTCATTCTCTTCAGGTGAAGAAATATTGGAGGATCTGCAGAACAAAATAGGACCAAAGGCACACATGGAATACGTGATTAGAATCGGGGACAATGTCGATACTTCCTACAACTTGGTGGTGCGCGTGCCAGTGAATACAACATTCTTCGACATAATGAAGGTGGCTGCTAAAATGGATCTGAAATTTAGGTAGATAGATTTACACAGCAATCTCGTTTGAAGGAAATTTTCTATTCGTGGATATGTTTAGATGCCGTGTTGGAGAATATATTTTTGTTCATTTTAATTTAGTGAATGTTCAGAAAAATCCCAAATGAAATATTCAAAACTTTTTTTGCATTAATTTCAAAGAAATATCGGAATCCATTATAACTCACTGAACGAAGCTGTGTTTTGTAGAAATGCTAAAGCTGAAACTGTGTGTGTGTGTGTGTGTGTGTGTGTGTGTGTGTGTGTGTGTGTGTGTGTGTGTGTGTGTGTGTGTGTGTGTGTGTGTGTGTGTGTGTGTGTGTGTGTGTGTGTGTGTGTGTGTGTGTGTGTGTGTGTGTGTGTGTGTGTGTGTGTGCGTGCGTGCGTGTGCGCACGCATTGTTTCAGTTAGGTGAAAACTAGAAGAAACGTAAATGACGTTGAATGCGCTTAACCCGAGAAAAGAATTCTTTGGAAAAATATTGAAAATAAAAGATAAACAACAGAAGAGGAAAGGATGAGCCTGAACTACGAGTTTTGTGTGTATACGGGGTGGCCCCTAAGTCACCAAGGAATTTAAATATTAATAATTTTTTTATTTATTAATTCATTTTTACTTATTTATTTTTTGTTAATATGAAATACAGATCCTGAAGATTTTCTTTTATTACTGATGAAAAACCACCTCTTGAAAATTCCTTTCATTTTTCGGCTTCAGGCGCCGTAAAAAAGCGCATCCTTCACGACAGCTGTTAATGTTTCTGGGTGCAGCGCCCCAATTTCTGCACGGATGTTCTCCTTCAGATGATGATTGCCCACTTATTCCCATGGGGCACCCCCATGGCAAGAAGTGGGGAGCCGTCAGATCCGGAGAAGGTGACCGCCAATTAATTGCAGATCTCGAAGTTATTCGCTCGCCAAAAACGTGCCGATTTTCAAAATAAAATTGCACGATTTTGGTTGGTTTTTGGTTTGTGAACTTTACCATGATTATTTTCCCAAACGTTCTTTAGACCTCCTGAAAAAATAAAATAAAATAATTAATAATAAAAATAAAACGTTATTCGCATTTTTATACTTTTCATGATTTTTGTGCCAACTTTTATGAAGGTAGATATGTGAGAAAATTGGGTAAACGAATCAGGAAATTGCAAAATATCAGATGAGAATTTCTTTAGAAGAGTAGGAATAATATTGGTTGATTTTGATCTTCTACTGGAGATATCTTAACGTTTAAAGTTTCCTAAAGAAGAAACCGGTCAAAGTTCAACAATTCTGACCGAAGAAAGCATGGAGACGTAGTAATGAGGATGAGCACTGGAACTGTTATACAGCATTATTATTATTATTATTATTATTATTATTATTATTATTATTATTATTATTATTATTACGTGTCATCTCCATGAACTCAAGAACTCCGTTCAATACGGGACTGTGCTTTACTCCACACTACCTGCAGCCACAGTACAATAATCTATTGCCAACTAATACAATGCACAACTCATTCATTCGCTCATTCACTTTGTGTTTATTCTCTTTCTCCTGTTCTATTCCCTCTTCCAAAAACATTTCCACTCTTCCACATACTTTGTATCTTTTTTCGCCTACTTGCATTTTCCCTCTTTTACCTTGCTGTGCCGAGGATTTCCTATTCATTTAACGCAACCGTACACGAGGTTAAGGTGGTTAGCCCTAGGCCTCCGGTGTGTCGTATGTCTGTAGAAGCGTTGCGTTTTCAAGGTCGGTTTTTCTGCTTGCGGGATGAAAAACCCCAGATAACTGGGGAGAAAAACCCCGCTCTCCCTGCACAAGAACGGCTAACTTGGCTATGTCAGAGAAATATCCTAAGCTCCTCAAGTAGACGACGGGAATCGACCCCAGAACACTCCTTTCTCAGGATACTCCTTTCTGGTTGCTATGAGCACAGCCACTCGGCTAGCCGAGTGGACTACATACTTTGTATTCATCATCGAAAACTTAAACAAATATCTTTTCTTTTTCCCGATGTCTTTTCTTTTCCCGTAGATTTAAGAACTAAACACTAAACTGCACACCGAGAATGATTAATAATAATAATAATAATCCGAGGTACTTATACGCCCTTAAGGCCCACGACCTGACCAGATTCGTTTTACATCATATGAGAATAGTTAAGTTACCTTCAATTTTGAAGAGTCCAACTGTTGTTGCTCAGTCTCTAGAGCTTCACAGCATTTACAATTCGGATAGAAAAACCCAAGTCCGTGAAAAAGCTTCTTCGCATTCTAAGCTGTATTCGAACCTAGCTCTTTCCAATCAAAGGGAAACCGATTAATAAGGATTCACGGATTGATTAGCCAGTCCTAATCCACAAATATTTCCGAAAATGAACAGAAAAAGGATTTGGGAGAGTGCCATTACGGATGAAAGGTTGTCTCGTGATAAATACGACAAAGGGTCGCACACATATCTTAAACTGAAATATTATCAGCTTACACAGGCTTCTGGTTCGGGGGATTTCTTTACACCGATAGAAGAAACAGAGACCACCTAAGTACGCTGAAAACATTTCACATTCGGAAAACGAACTTTTTGATAATAACTTTAGGAGTTGCTTTGTAACAGATAGATACGAGATGCACATCTGCTAGATTTCACCAACCTGGTCTTCGGCCTGGCTGCCGAGGATGGTCCAAGTGGACCGAGAACTGCCATTGGGTCAACGAAATTAAATGCAAAATGCCGACCTTTCTCGTGAATTGTGCCTTTCAGTAGCGAAGGCATTGTGGTGAAGGTCTGCAAACGCTTACTAAAGCCACTTGTTATTGCGTAACTGAAACTTGAGTTGCATAAAATAAAATATTTTGGATGATTTTAATTGTAACACTACAAATGTTGAATTCGAATCCTAAAAATTCGATTTTTGATATTTAAAATTAGACACAAAGAAATCACGTTTTTAAGGAAAAAATTATTTTTCAGGTTCGAGTACAGAAATACGGACGACGGTGTTTACATCCACTCCGTGACTGGAATTCCCCACGACCCAGAACACGGCCATGCTTGGCTGGTCTACAAGAATCCAGACGAATCATCGCTAGAACACCATGAAGAAGGTAGGTTGACTCTCTGAGCTGGACACTTTCAGCAGATGCTCTCCATTTCGCTTTAATTCTCTGAAATGAGCTTTAATATGTGCACCGGACGTAATATTCACGCAAACGTTTTCTTATGAAAACTTGCAATTATTTTAGAATGTGATAATTTTAATAGAAAGATTTCGCTAGAAAAGAAAAAAGAGAGCAAACTTTCTGGAGAATGAAGCACACTGCCGAGAGGTCTGCCCATGAAAAAATGCAAATGAATTGTGCCATCAAGACAGTTTCACCCAATCATAAACTTATTTAGGTGAAACTGTCCTAAAATTGATTTCATCTCATCATATTTAGGTGAAATCAAATATTTCCCCTAATTATTATGATTAGGAAATAAATTTGGCCTCTTTCTAAATGCGTTCCGAAAGCCTCAGAGTAATTGGATATTGAGGACGTGGAAGTTTGAACATTAGCGGATCTCATTACTGCAGCACAGAAGCTATCAGGAAAGAAAATTGTCCATCTCATTGCAACATAAAGAGAAGACGTTTTCTTTTCTTTTAATTATAATACATAGATTTATGCCAGGCATTAATCGAATAGCATCAAAATTATACAAAAAATGACATTACAGAACGGTGACGTAAGAGATATTATGTTTTTTGGTAGAAATTTTCTCATTTCTTTTGACGAAATACATGATATTGTACAGCCTATGAACTGAAGTTGAAGCAACGGATACCAAGTGTTGGTGTTCGGTTCTCCCGCTTTTCTCCTCTCGAAAAACAAGGCTCTTATGATGGTCAGCAGTTTTTAGGTGATGTAGGAACATTATCTCTCTCTCTCTCTCTCTCTCTCTCTCTCTCTCTCTCTCTCTCTCTCTCTCTCTCTCTCTCTCTCTCTCTCTCTCTCTGTGTGTGTGTGTACTGATATATATTATTTTAGAAGAAAGTAGGAAAGAGGGAGGAGGGAGTTGGTTGGACTCAAGTTATGCCCGATGCGTTGCTTTTGACTTTTTAAGGGACTTTTGTGAATTGGATCAAATATTTTAAGACAGTCCGTTTAGAATCCTTGGTGTTGGTGGAGAATGAAGCTGGAAATTCAAAAAAAGCGCGTTTCAGAAATAAAAGCCATTAGCGGATTTTGATTTCTAAAATTGATTTTCCAATTTCTGAATATTTTTGAGAACACAAGTTCGTCACATCCGTTCTGTACTATAAATAATTTTAAAATAAACAATAAACAAAGGCCTGATCTAACTGCAACAGACCGTTACTATAACAACAGTCGTAGTAAATGCATCCCAGTCGTAAATGCTACGACTCATGCATATATATATATGTGTATATATATATATATATGCATGAGTCGTAGCATTTACGACTGGGATGCATTTACTACGACTGTTGTTATAGTATTGAAGTTATATGAATAATTAATTATGGGCTATCATAGCTGTCCTCGCTCAAACACACACACACACACACACACACACACACACGCGCGCGCGTTTTTCTTTTCAACAAATGAGTATGCGAATTCTTAGTTTAGAGGCGAGATGTTGGCGCATTTTTTTAAAACATAAATAAACGGAGATTTTAATGGATTACAAGAAAATTTGTGTGTAGTCTAGAAAAATTCTAATGATAATTTAGATTAACTTACATTCTCTCCAGAATGGCTCTTCTGAATGCCAATAGATATTCCAAAATATTGATTTATATAACCATATATCCAAAGCACAACACACACAAAACACATGGTTTGAAAGAACGAAATTTCTCTAAATTAATTGGAAAATCTACTTGATTACTTCTTCTTTTAGATTTCTGTCCGTTTGATACTGTTGGTTAATTTCATTCGCACTGTGTGGCTCAAGCTATTTTTTTCCCCACAGTGGTGAGTGTAAACTTTATGTGTTCTTTTCATGACTAATATCCGCCAGTGACCCGAAAATTCGCATCTCTCGATGAGGTGTTTTTGATATTGTTCTATATATACATTTTTTTCAAATTGATTGGTTGATTTTCTCTATTTTACTTTTAAAAATTTCTCCTCGCAATTTTGCTGTGCCTAAGTGTGACCTCCTCTGATTGGGTTTGGAATTCGCCGTTAGCGTTTTCTTATTAAAAAAGTCTTTTGCCGCCACAAATAAATAGTTATTTCGTATTATTTTAAATAAATATTAGCTCTGTAGTATACTTTTTTAAATTTATATGTTACCTTTTCTTTGACTGAAATATTACTTACAATATTGTATTTCTGAATCTAACATACAGAAATTAAATAAAGTGAAAAACACACTACTTTTGCTTCTTACTCTTCTTATTTAACATTTGCGCTGATGTTCAAAGGTTTCCCATGGTTGCATACATGACATTCATGTGATTTTCTCCACGTGACATTTCAAAACAAGTTTAACTAACTATGATTTTACAGGAGAGGGAACCATTTACCTTCAAATATGCGTAAATGCAAAGAATGAAAGGTGTCTACACCATTGTTTGACTCGTTTCCGTTAGGCCCCAATTGACTGTTGTTCCCTCAACACGGCATTTATTTCACGGTAGTGATTTTTATGTATATTTTAACTCATTAATTATATTACGCTTTTTTAACACAAATAAATAATTATTTATTTTTATTTCAACTGAATATTAGGTTTGGTACTATAATTTTCAACTTTATTCCTCTGTTACAACTTCCAAAGATTTTATTTCAGAATCCCGTATTTTTTCACAGCTATCATATTCTGTTAATTTCATTACAGAAATTAACAGAATATGAGTAACGCGATAGTTTCTACTGAGATTTGGTATTTGCAGTCGTAATTTTTTATTTATTTTTTTTCAAACTGATTGATTATTTCTTTTTCTCTATTGTACTTTCAAAATTCAGTTTAATACATATTCTAACCATATAATAATAACTGAGCAAAATGAATAAATAAATAAATAACTTGTGTGTGATTTCAAAAAAAAAATATATATATATATTTATATATATATGGTTTTACTTAGATTTCCATAACACATCAACGACACCCAGTTGTTCATTTAAATTTACAAATTTTATTTCAGTGAAATATTATTTACAAATTTATTTACTGAATCTAACATACAGAAAATAAATACAGTGAAAATACAATCTATTTTTTTTATTCCTTAATCTTATTGCTAAATTTGAGCAGTTGTTCAAAGGAATGATTTCCTATGGTTGTGGAATTGCCATCAGATGGTTTTCGACAATGTGACACACACACACACACACACACACACACACACACACACACATACACACACACACATCTGAAAGTTTATTCATTTGTGATCGTGGAAATTTGCTACTGTAGTAAAATGAAGGGTTACATTTTTACTTTTATTAAACCAATACATATATTTTTGAGCATTGTTATAAGCACAGAAACTTTTGTTATGTTTCCAAAAGCATTTAAAAGTACACGGAATTTTCTCCCATTTAGAGCAACCCAGATGATTTAAATTTAATATATTTAACAGGTCTACCTATTAAATATGTTAATGTTTTTGATTTTTGTCTTCCTTTGGTAAGCGATATTTGATATTTGTATGTTGATTTTATTATCCAATTTCTTAGTTTGTCCAGAGATAGTGAATGGTGAGCTCACTCATCTCCCCTTGGATGAGCGGATATGTTCTGGAGGAAGGGGTGTAGGGGGGAGAATTGCATGGAAGACACTGTCAACCTCTCGACTACCCTTTCACCTCCACCACCTAATGCTGTTTTTTTTCCATCCCAACAATTTTGGACATCTGCAAACGGCTAGCTCGCTCATCTCCCTGGTTATCAGTTTGAGGTGACACCACTAAAAGATATGTGCAAATGGGGAGGTCGCTTATCTCCATTGGCTGAGCAGAGATCTTCTGGAAGAAAGAGGTAGGAGTGAGGGGGAAGCATTGTAGGGAAGACCACTGTCAACCTCTCGACTACCCTCTCACCATCCACCATCTAATGCTTTTTTTCTTTCCATCTCAACAATTCTGGACATATGAGTAACAGAACTAGTCACATGGTCTAACATCAAAAACGCTGTTTGATATTAAAATTACTTAACAAAATAAGGATAAATAATATAGAATACCATTCGAGCCACAGAGATAAGGTTTGCCTTATGATGTCAAAATGTAAGATAAAATTCACATGAATATTATACACAACAGCATGCGAAAAAATGTCCATGAGTCATCTGCGCGAAGGTTACATTTTTGAACAAATGGTCAGAATTAACAGTACTATAAGGAAAAACAATCGAGTCGAGTGAATTTCAGTTACTGCAATTCGTTCATCCAGCTATTATATTGTGTTGTGGTATTTTGTGTCCAGTAAAGTAAAATAATGAGTAAACCACAAAAGTCTTTGAAAATTTCTTTCTTCAGGAAAATAGCACGAGACAAAACTCTTCACATATCTCTAAACCATTTATTATTTTAGTAGACACGTATATTGCGATATATTTATCGAGGACCACTTGGGAAAAGTTATACAGGAAGTGATCTGATATCCTCGGCAATTTGCAAAGAAGAGTTTACTATGAAATGGACCTCGTTGACTGTTGTATTCTGAAAAAATGCTAAGATGATGAACTAATGCTCAATGATTCAGGAGCTGGAGGATGTAAAGTTTTCTCTATTAGTTGTGAAGAAGCTGAGAGATTTTCACCAAAAATGTATGACACTGATAATCATTTACTGTTTTATATTTCTACTAAACTGAATTACCAGCAATACGTATCATGGGTCATGGGGGAAATTATCGCTAATCATGTAAATTCATGAATGGTAAAATTAGACTTTCAAGATTTTATTCAATTTGATAAAGATTCTTTATTTTGGGATATTTATGAGCATTATACAAAAACTGCTTGTTTATATCTGGTGACAAAAGAATATATGGAATGTTTGGCAAGGCACTTCCCCATTTACCCTACCCCTATTTTGTTTAAACTGTCCCACCAATCATGACACGATTCCTTATCTCTAACCATAACCCACAATTCAATACGTGAACAAAACAAACAACGTGACGTCAATGACACATATGATCCCCAGAATAATTTCAAACATTCCAATCTCATGACGTCACACACAGCATCAAACAGAATGACGTCAATGATCTTATCAACCAATGATGTCATGATTCCTTATCTTATCTTGATCTTGATCTTGTTCGAATTTACCGGACTACTACTTACATATTCTCCTTCATGCAGAGTGTTATTCTACCACTAAACACGTATTATTTCTAAATAATAAATCCATTCAGCCATTGAATACTCTTCCCGCATTTAGGTTTTTGCTGTCTAAGTGATCCCTAAAATTCACTGAATTCAGTAGAGAAGAAAGCTGTTAGGTTGAGTCACGATTCATCTCTAACCAATTATCTCCACCCTCTTTCATTGAGCATTCGGTTTCTGATTGATCTTTCTTCCTCGTTCTTCTTCAGATATTTCCATCGAGGATTCCCCTGCTCGCCTCTAAATCTGTTAATATTTGCTGTGCGAGTTTTAACACATTTAGAGTGCAATCTACAGGCATTCAAATGGCATATTCACAATGTTCCTCTTCCCACGCCCCTCAATTTTCTTTTCCTCCACAATTATAATAAATGACTGATGAATTTCAAAGCCCAATGGAAGACCACAGTCCCTTTACCGGAAGCCAGAAGTGGCTTAAAAATTTCATGATCGATTTCTGGAACTGAGTTTCAAGATAATATAAAAATATGAATAATATGGAAAAAAATAAAAAAGCAATTTCTAAATTATAAAAATAAACCAAAATAATAGATGTTCCTTGACGACACTGAAAAGGTTCAGAACATTAAAGGAATTAAAAATGGGTCTGTGACTGCAAATGGTTTACACAAAATGATCACAAATTTGAAGAGAAGGTTCCTTAGATGTCAAACCTGGCAGAGGATGGAAGCCCATTGAATGGCAGACAGTGATGAAGTAGCCACAGCGTTAGAGGAAGAAAGGATGGCAAATGTCGTAGCTAGATTTTCCACGTTCCTAATCGTGCATAATCCCAACCGAGGTGCACGAGAAACATTTTACCTGCAGTTTCTTTCTCAGACTGAACTGGATGAAGACTCCCCCATTTAATATTTTCTGGACTGAGGAAGCTCACTTCCATCTGGACCTTGCTGGGAATACTCACAACTGCAGAATTTCGGTAACAGCAAACTCACCCGTCATGAGTTAGATTCTGCTTCTTTTCCCGAAGTTCACATTTGATGTGGTTTTACAGTGGAATTCATTATGTAGGGGAAATTCGGGTTCGCTGGATTATTAAACCCCTGGCTGCGCAGAGATAAAAAAGGGGATCTTTAGACGAAGACTAAGTATACTTTTTATTTTGCAGGAGATTTGAAAGTTGCCTTAATATTGTAAATGTATTTATTTAGTGTTCTTTCTATTTCTGTTTCTGATTTTTCCCTAATGTATGTTATGGTATTTTCTAATGTCTTTCACTTTTCGTGTCATTATTGGAAGAACTTGAGAGATTTTTGTAGCCTTTCTTTCTAACGCTCAGACGAATAATTTCATATTCCTTCTTCAGGGCCTGCTAATCGCAGCAAATTGTTAGTGCTTGTGTGTTTAGGTTTATTTGAGGTAGACCGTAAAGGAAAGACAGCCTGAGGGGAGGCGTGTGACAAGTGTGCCCAGAAAAAAGGAAGAAATTATTATTTCCAATCTGCATAGTAAATTCAATCTGTTTGTGTTGTTTTTTCAGACCGCTTAAGATTGCATTTCATGATTGGTGACCTTGGGGCTAAATGGGAAATGCATATGGCCAACTTCTCTGAGCCAAACTTTGGGCTTTAGACTTGCTAAACGAAGTACTCGTTGCTCAAAATCTTCCATGTAAAGTTAGCTATGAGGGGAGGGGACGTGGTGAGCCCATGACCGTACCTTCTTTTGTGTGCTGATAAAAATTATTTTGCGACAGAAGTACTCGGAGCGAAGTACGTGGGAAAAGAGGGCCGTGATATCGGGCGGAAATATGTTCGGTATGAGAAGAATCGTGTCACTGATCTGAATATTAGTGAAAAGGGCAGTTAAGTCAAACCTGACTAATAAATCTTCGTTGTTGTTGAGTGCGATGTTTTTAATTTTTTTAATGAAATGTTGTGCATATTTTATGCTGGAGGGGGGGGGAGAATGTCCCACTAATAGATCGGACAGCTGATCTTGAATAAATGACATGAAATAAATTGTATGTGTTCCGGTATCCGACCACAACACCTACAACGGATTACCTACAATCTTACTACCCTCATCAAAAAGAAAACAACCGAATTAATAGCCTATGCGATAACTTTGCCAGAGGAAACAGTTAAAAACTGTCACTCGTTATGCACGCGCTCCCAGAATTTATGGCCTCCCAAAAATACACACAACATACAAGCCGCTTTGATCGACAGTCCCAATCATAACTTAGCCAAGAAACTAGCGGCTACACTTAAGGAGTTGATTTCGATATTTAGCGTACTCATGTGTAGTGCATCAAGTTTGTATCTTGTTAATATGTATGTTTCCCTGATGAGACATTGATACAGAGGTCGAAACACAGCCGCTGTGGCCCATCCAGGGAGGGGGACAAGGGGCCCTGGCCCCAAAAGAAAAAGTTAAAATATACCAAAATATTTTCCAAAATACTTTTCCTAATTAAAATTCATTTTTTTACTTAAGTATAAAGAGCTAATAAGCTTCATTTCGGCAATGAAAACATTACTTAAATTAAGGGGATATTAAATCCCACATAGTTTTAAAACCGAATAAGAAACTCAATGATTGGAATCAGAGAGTTTCTTGCCGAATATAGTAAACTATAAAGTATCGGCGAACACTTAGCGTGAGCTAATGCAAGTGACCCTAGTACGTAGTACAATACCGGACGACTCGTTGCAAAGGTGGAGAAAGTTCAGATCGCTATTCTTAGGTATTTTCCATAATGTAAAAACACATTTCCTAGGAAATGTATGCTGTTATTACATTATGGAGGGAGGTCACTACCCAGACCGGTTTCAGCCTTTTTTCTAGCTACTCACTGATGAAGCTTCAAAAAAGGCTGAAACCGGTCTGGGTAGTGACCTCCCTCCATAATGTAATAACAGCATACATTTCCTAGGAAATGTGATTTTACATTATGGAAAATACCTAAGATTACCGATTTGAACTTTCTCCACCTTTGCAACGAGTCGTCCGGTATTGTACTACGTACTAGAGTCACTTGCATTAGCTCACGCTAAGTGTTCGCCGATACTTTATAGTTTACTATATTCGGCAAGAAACTCTCTGATTCCAATCTTTGAGTTTCTTATTCGGTTTTAAAACTATGTGGGATTTAATATCCCCTTAATTTAAGTAATGTTTTCATTGCCGAAATGAAGCTTATTAGCCCTTTATACTTAAGTAACTTAATGGTTGCACCTGTTTGGATAACTCGTTCGCAGAGTATATAAGTTCTTTTCGCTATACACTTTGGTATTAGGTCTAGCTGCTTTAGGTCTAGCTACTCACTGATGAAGCCTCAAAAAAAGGCTGAAACCGGTGGGGGTTATTATGAGTTCGCTCCCTTGAAGTTTTTGGCTTAAGGGAGCAATTTGAGTCTCTGGGAAAGTGTTCTCCGGCACGGCCCGCTGAGGGGGCTTTGTCGGTGAATGATTTTCTTCGGAATTTGAGCGGTTCTGCTCGGTGGTGGCGTGTGGGTGGAAGGCCATCGCTGAGTGGATCCAACGCTGAGATGGACGGTCTTTCGCCCACAATTGAGTGGCCTAGGGATCGTCCGAATTTTTAGAGACGGCTTTACTTATTCATAAGGCTGAAACTGGTGGGGGCTATTATGAGTTCGCTACCTGGAAATTTGAGTCTCTGGGGGAGTGTTCTCCGGCACGGCCCGCTGAGGGGCTTTGTCGGTGGATGATTTTCTTCGGAATTTGAGCGGTTCTGCTCGGTGGTGGCGTGTGGGTGGAAGGCTATCACTGAGTGGAGCCAACGCTGAGATGGACGGTCTTTCGCCCACGATTGAGTGGCCTAGGGATCGTTCGAATTTTTAGAGACGGCTTTATTTACTCATAAGGCTGAAACCGGTCTGGGTAGTGACCTCCCTCCATAATGTAATAACAGCATACATTTCCTAGGAAATGTATTTTTACATTATGGAAAATACCTAAGAATAGCGATCTGAACTTTCTCCACCTTTGCAACGAGTCGTCCGGTATTGTACTACGTACTAGAGTTACTTGCATAAGCTCACGCTAAGTGTTCGCCGATACTTTATAGTTTACTATATTCGGCAAGAAACTCTCTGATTCCAATCTTTGAGTTTCTTATTCGGTTTTAAAACTATGTGGGATTTAATATCCCCTTAATTTAAGTAATTCGTTTTTTTTATTTATGTTGTGTTGTGTCTTCTATTTCTATCCTACTTATGAATTAGCGGTCACATAAGGTGAGAGTACCCTATAGCAGTGTTTCTCGACCTGTGGTCAGCGACGATGGGACAGGTGGTCCACAGGCAGACTTAAATTAACTAAATAAATCTATATATTTTAATTATCCAAACAAAACAAATTAAAATTGAATAAGTAAAAATTATTGAAATAAAATGGATACTTGAAAAATAAAATAAAAATAACCACAGAATGTTCATTCCTTGAACATTCTGCCACTATTTTAATTTGATGCGGCAGAATGACGAGTAATAAAATAGGGATTAAGTGAACGACAATATGGTTTTATTGCTTCCACTTTCCCTTTCTGTTTTGTCAGATTTGAAGTGAACATGTGTTGTCCACATGACCACATTTCAACCAATTGCTTGTTGTTTATTGATTTTTATTGTTGAAGGGTTTCCTCCTTTAACCAAGGCTCAATATATCTTCAGAAGAGCTAAGTAATAATTGGACAAAGTGTGTTGTGAGCTAACCCCAGTATTTATATATTTTTAGGAAATCGCACGACTGAAAGATAAAAAGCAAGCTGCTAGTTGAGTTGAAATGCTAACTCTCTTCAACCGAATTCCATATGTGAAACTGCCATAACAACATTCACTATATATATATATTTGTAAGTTTTAACACGTTTACGAATTTTAACACCTTCGGTTGAACTTGATTGCTGCCTTGTGAAATCGAACTCACACACATCTAATTAATAACAGTACTTTTTAGTTAGATACTGTTTTTGCCGGTGCAACATATGGTTTTGCTTGAGTCTAAATAGCATAATTTCTGTATGAAAGAACATGTGATTCATTAATTAGTGTCGTTTTTAATTAATTTTTAATAGTGTCGCAATTAGAGACACCCCAGTTGTCTCTAATTGCACTATTTGTTGAGAAATATATTACACAGACTGCTGGTAGCTTATTCACTGACATAATAAAAGTACTTGTTTTTCTTGCCTCTGCAATATAGTGGCTATTGGGGAGGGCGTGTTGTTATCTGCAGGAGCAAATTACTGTCCCCACTCTGAACGTGTTTCAGCTTTTTTTCATTTGCGAGGTATATGCGAAACTTTTTCATTTTTTTTTTGAAAAGTAAAATCAGGGGTGAGAGTTATATTCGAGTAAGTAGGGTATTTCAATTATGGATAAGTATATTGGTATCTTCTTTAAACGGAAAAATAGCTCGGATGACAGCGATAATACAAAACGAGTTTGTAATGCGAGTTTGTGTGTAGTTTCTGAAGAGAAAGAGGTCTGTAACGAATCCATAGAAACAGAATTCCCACCAGTTTCAATGTGATAATATTAATATGCTGCACAAAAGGAAAGATTTGCTAACTTGCTGGGCATTCCTACAAAATTGACGGCTATTTTGTAGGAACATTTTTCTGTTTTTTGCCTTTTCTTCCTTTTGGTAATTATGCCTACATTATTGTGTTATTATTCAACAATTGTTTACAGTTTTGAATGTGTATATAAAGTCAATATCAACAGTAGCCTGATTACGAACGCGTGATGAAAGGGACGGGGAGCTTTGGAGCTTCCCTGGATAGTATTCAAAAGGTAAATACAATTGGTTATTTTGTATACAGCCCCAAACTTATTAGTTTAGAATTTAACCACTGGAAAGGCGTTCACTATCCGCAATTTCTGTGGATAGTGAACCCACAGAAATGATAAGAAATTTATCTGGGTGTTCACTATCCATTTCAGGCTTGTAGTCATGAGAGCAACCTTTCATTATCGAAAAAAGAACAGCTAATTGAGCTTTGAAGTTCAAGCGGGCTTAAAATGCAATTCTGTGATTGTGGTTTGGCTCGGTTCTGGATCTTGCCTTCTGTGAGAAGTGAATTTTCCGAATTATCTGAAGAAGCATCGAAAATCGTCATGCGGTTTTCTACAACCTATCTTTGCGAGAAAGGATTTTCATCGCTTGTTCAAATAAAAATAAAATACAGAATTCGTCTTAGTGTGTGTGTGTGCCAATCTTCGACTGAAGTTGACCAATATCGAGCCAGATATCTAGCAACTCTACAATGCGGAGAAGCTCATCCATCTCATTAAAAAAATAGTAAATAATTGTATCATATTATTTATTTGTTTAATAAAAATTAAAACTTTGTTCGATGATGATGCACTTTTACTGGTTTACTTCTAAGTTAATTATGTTTCCATATATATTCAAAACACGCTTTTAGATTTATTATGTTATAAATGGCACAGTTTTTCCCAAATGTTGGTAATCCCCACAAAATTACATAACTTAGTGGTCCATAGAATTGATTTAAGCATTTTACTTCTCCTTGGGCTCAGAAAGGGTAAGAAACACTGTCCTATATCTGTCCGAGCCGGGCCAGAGAGGATCACGTGTATCATGTATTGGCAAATCATTGCAGATGTTCAGTCATAGGCCATGTGCGATATGCTCGTATTCTGTGCTATTTTGCATTGAGTTTGTTGAAAAGCATGTCTTGAACAAACTTCTTTCCATCTCTGAAGAGGAAGTGGCCTTAGCATACATAAATTCTTCAATAACATTGAAGTTAAGTCAAAATTTAAATTTTAAAGTTAAATTTGTGAAAGATTTTATTTTTTTTCGGGGGAGGGGATTTTGTTCTTCAAATTATTGCTGAAAAATGTACTTATAGCATTTTATTGAACTATTTCAAAAAAACCAAAAACTATGATTCAAATGTTAGCAGTAATCTTGGCACCATTAATATTGTCATACCAATTTGGATTCGGTTTCCCCAGTCGTAGGTCTGATAAAACCATCGAATTATCCAGAAGAAAGTACTTTCCTAGTTATTAATAATTTTCACGACATCGCATTTTTGAAAAAACAAACATTTAATTCTGACGATAATTTAGATATTGTGAAAAAGTTGTGGAAACCAGAACCAAATTTTTAATTTTCCTGCAACCTGTGCTGCAATTCACAACAGAAGTTTTCAACACACATGATTTGAAAAATTTACATGACTTGTGTACTCTCAAGTTGAAATTAGTGTGTACTGTAAATATTCTGTGTTTTTTGTACCTGCTAATGTTGGAAAATCTAAATCTGAAGTACCTGGGCAGTTAGTTATTCAAAGTTATAATATTGGAAGAAAGCCATTGAAAAATTTAATAATCATCAAAAAACAAAATATCATATAATGGCTATTATGACTTACGAAAGGCTAAACAAAATATCGAGATGGAAAATGTATTCTAATCAATCGACAGATTGATCTAGGTGCATCACAAGTTGCAGTTAATCGGAAACGATTAGAGCCGATTATAAAAACAGTAATTTTATGTGGTCGGCAAAATATACCCTTGAGCGGACATCATGATTATGTAGAATTTTCATTTCAACAGGAGCCAATCGCCAGTGAAGGCAATTTTCGAGCTTTGTTAAGAACGAGAATCGATGTGGGCAAAATAGTAGGGTGGCACTCTGAACCAAATAGGGGTAGGGTAAATGGGGGAATTGAAAGCAGAAATGTGACATCACTGCCATCTGATCCTGCAGGGATTTTCCAAGCATTCCATACACATGACATCACTGTTCAGACACTGTGAACCAAATAGTGGTAGGATAAATGTTGGGGTGTGTGTGATGCAGGAACTGTGCCATCATTGGTCAGACAGTATGAACCAGATCAACATCAAGATAAGATAAGGAATCGTGACGTGATTCTTTGATAAGAAGATGACGTCATTGTGTATGTGACATCACGAGTTTGGAATGTTTGGAATTTCCCTGTGGGCATATGTGTCAATGGCTATAATAATAATAATAATAATAATAATAATAATAATAATAATAATAATAATAATAATTATTATTATTATTATTATTATTATTATTATTATTTCACTGATTATTAGCTCTGATCATATATTTTATGGTAAATTTCTGTTGCAAAATTCTAAACAATTAGAACTTTTCACAAAGAAACTTTCAGAGAATTTTGTGACTCACCCATTATTTTTACATTACCAAACACAAAACACCACAACACAAAACAGCAGCTGCAGTGGAAGAACGATTACCTTAAGTCCAAAATCACTTGACTCTGTGGTTTTTTCTTATAGTACTGTTTACCCTTACTATGTCTTACCCTAACCGTTCCTTCAAAAATGAACCTTTTGCACAGATGACTCAACGACATGTTTTTGCATGATGTTAGATATACAGTTGGTGTGTTTTTATCTTATTTTGTGTGGGGAAAGGTAAAATTTTTATATGTGTTATCCGGAGAGTACAAACATTTTTTCTATACCAAACTTTAAGAGTTTAAGTCATGCTTTTGGGTTAATTATCTGCTGTCTCTCTGTAAAACAACCAAATTCTAACAGTTCAGATTTTCGATTATGTGAACGAATTGTTTTCAGATAACTCAAGCATTGTCAATATTTCTGGGGCCATATGAAGTAATCTAAGAAGAATGAAGGAAAACGATTATGAAAAATTGACAGTGGGTGAAAAATAAATTTTCATTTATCATCAGGATAATTGATTGCCAATTTCTTTTGAATAAAAGTTCAAATTTATTTTCTAAAGAAATTTGTATTTCTGATGGAATTATTGTAAGATATGCATTGACAAAATCACCTTGTATTTGGAAAGAATTACCTGAAAGAGTTAAAAAAACAGAATTCTTGGTTAATAAAATATAACCATCAGCTGAAGTGGGAAATTGGTTCACTATCTCTGTACAAACTAAGAAATTGGATGATAGAATCAGCATGCAAATATCAAATATTACTCGCCAAAGGAAGAGAAAAATGAAAAACATTAAAGAGATTAATAGGGAAGCCTGTTCTTGATATAAATGAAATTGGATGCCTAAAACGTGAAAATATAATGTGTACTTTTCAATGCTTTTGGAAACATAATGAAAGATTCTATGCTTTTAATAATGCTCAGAAATATATGTATTGGTTTTAAAAAAATAAATATGCAACCCTTAATTTTACTACAGTAATAAATTCCCAACGATCCCCAAATGAAAATTAACTTTCAGATGAGAGTCAGATTGTCAAAAACCATGTGATGGCAATTCCACAAGCATGGGAAGAATCTATGAACAACAGCACAAATTTAACAATAAGAAGATTAAGGAACAAAAAAATATATTGTATTTTTCACTTTATTTATTTTCTGTATTGTTAGATTCGGTCAATACAATTTGTAAATAATATTTCATTCAAATAAAATGTGTAAATTTAAATGAACAAATATGGTGTCCTTGATGTATTATGGAAATTTAAGTAAGACCATAACATTTTTTTTTTCTATTGTGAAATTTCATGCCACAAACTAACCAGAGACTTTTTTTTTGAAAATCCACTCAGTGAAACTGTGTCAACTCCTGTAAGCAAAAGGAATTGGGTATTAAATTAATAGGCAGAATTTTAGTGGAGAATATTTCACCTGAAAAGTGACAAGAAAAATAAATAAGAAGGTATCATAACATGCAGATAACAAGAGAGTCAATAATACTTGCCATTGAAAGAGAATAATCAAAAAACTTTAACGAACTTAATAGCCAGACCCTTTCTTCATTTAAATGATACTGCATGAACAAATTGCAGTGACGTCACATTTCCGCTGTCACTTTCTCCACCATTTACCCTACCCCTATTTGGTTCAGAGTGCCACCCCTACTACTGGGAGACAAAACTTGGCTGGACATTTTAAACATTCTGCCAAAAACGCTACCTACATTAGCTGGAACATACAAAATCAAATTATAAATGCATGTAATGAAATTATTTTGAACCCTTTAGTCGAAAAAATTAATTTGGAGAAATGTTTTTCAATTCTTGCCAATGAAATGTGTGACATTTCTACCACTGCACATTTTTCCTTGTGTGCGAGGTATATAGACGAAGAAAATGACAACAAAGTTTGTGAACAATTTTTAAAATTTGTTCCTGTAACAAGCACTACAGGAAAAAACGTATCCGACAAAATATTAGAAAGCTTAAATAATTATGGCATCGATTTGACATATTTACGTGGGCAAGGTTACGATGGTGCTGCATCAAAGAGCGGAAAGTTTAATGGTGTCCAATCTCACATGTCAGTTATATATCCACAAGCTTTATATGTTCATTGTGCATCACATAGATTGAATTTGGCAATTGGAAATGCTGTATATGTGACTGAAATAAGAAATTGCATTGGTATAATTTAAAAGGTACACATTTTCTTCAATACCCCTAAGTAACAAGATGTCCTCGTTGATCACATTGATACACCGGATACTAAGAGACAGAAACTACGCCTCGTTTTCCCGACTAGGTGGGTGAAATGCCATAAAGTCATCATGACCATGGCGGAATTATATGATGCAATGATTCATAGTCTTCAAACATTCATTTCTTGGGAAGACAGAGACTCGTCCTCTAACGCAAAACTTTTGAATAAATCATTGTGTGAATTTGGTTTTATAATCTCTTTATTTAGCTTGCAAAAAATATTTGCGTACATCTTACCATTGTCTAAAATAATGCAAAAATCTAACAGGGATCTCTTAATTGCCCTAAAGTTTGTTGATGATGTTGTGGCTCAATTAAATATCATATCATTAACACCAGAGTCTTCATTTAAACATATTTACGATGAAGCATGCATAAAAGCCAATAATTTTATTATTGACATTAAAAAGCCAAGGACTACATCAAAACAAACATTAAGGTCCAATGTTCCAGCCGATTCTGTAGAATAGTTTTTCAGGAGAACTATTTTCATTCCATTTATTGATCAAATATTGACTCAACTTCAGAATCGTTTCACTCGGCACCCAACATTTTGAAATATATTTTTTTCTCTTCTACCAAATGGAAAAGATGCTCCAACAGCAAGTGCAATGCAAGATTTTCGTCAGTTGTGTGAATTTTATGCCGGTGATTTGCCTTATACAAATTTGAACTACGAATTCAAGTTGTGGTATAAGAAATTTGAAAAACCGTTTGCAATAGCTCCATGCAAAAATGCCGTTGATGCAGTTTCAAAGAGTGACAAAATGATATATCCTAACATTTATAACTTACTAAAAATATTTGCAACACTTCTGGTAACAACATGCGTCAGTGAAAGGTCATTTTCTAACTTACTCCTTTTAAAAACCTATTTAAGATCTACCATGACACAATCACGATTGAAGACTGGCGTTGCTGTATATACACCGAGAGATTAATGCAACCACAACTGAAATAATTCAAGAGCTTTTTAAAAAGAAAAGAAAACTGGATTTTGTTCTTTAAATAAATTTTTATAATCACCTAATGAATTTTATTGAATGAATAAAAATTAACGAATTTTAGTTGAACGGATAAAAATATTTTTAATGCAATGCAGTCCGTTCAACTCCCCCTCCCCCCAAGATTAAATCCTATGTACACCACTGACCAAGCGTATGCTTTTTAATTGCCAGTAAAGTAATTGTCTCCAAAAATTCTAAACAACGAATGCGGATCAGCTTGAAAGAAAAAAGTAAAAACATTCACACACACATACATGCGGATATTTGTCTAAGGATGTACACACACACACACACACACACACACACACACAGGTTCATGCGTGCGAATCAGTGGCATCGGATATTTGTCTAAGGATGTGTTTTTCGCCTTCATGAGAGCTTTTCACGCCTATAGAGTTAGAAATGAATGATGCAGTCTATCTGAACTTATTTACTGACCATTCGTGGGTATACTTGAAATGTGTTCGGGGATTGCTGTAATGGAGTTTCACTATCCACCGAGCTTCTTGGGGATGTGGTGAATCATGATATTGGTTTATTCAAATATGATATGCTCTATGAGAAATCGCGTGAAACATAGCTCTCAGGATACTGTAGTCCTACAGTGCTAGTAACGTCAGTGATATATAGAAAATTAGTTATTTTTAAGTGCATTTCGCAAAGATGAAAACTCTTACAAAAGGATAAAACAAATCTAATGATTTGTTTAATCTGTCACTCGTACGAAAGTTTTTCTGGGAATCATGGTTGAAAAAGTAACAAATCTGTTACTTTTTCAACCATGAATTTTTTTTAAATAACTCTGCATGGAATTGAATAAGCTTCGTGTACAGGGAAATTGTTCGGGTAGGCGGGTAACAATTTTCGTTTGAATAGAATCATTTTTATCGCAGAATGATTCGAACTGCTGTTAGCAATTGCGCATTGGTCGGATGGAATTTTATCAAATTCTTTCAGATCTCTCCTGAAACGATTTCATTTGGTAAGATTTTTTCCGATGATTTTTAGAAAAAAAAATTAAACAAAGCAATTAATATGTTTAGGTACATAAGCCATAAACGTAGCACATACATGGTGATAGTTGTACAGAACGGATATCTTGACTCCCTCCCCAAAATTCAACTCCGGAAAGTTTTAAAACTATATTGTAGTGAGTAATTTAATTGGCGGCAGACTGGCCGTTTTTTTTTAAAGTGAATTCAGCTAATGAAAGATTGTAAAACCTATAACTTATTTCGGTATTGTGGATTAGTTAACGGTTAAATATATGACTATTTTAATAACGACAGAGACATGATATTTTTCAAGCTACTTCAACCCTCATTAAGGTCATTATCACTCGCTGAATTCGCATTTCATTTTTAAGAGGCGAATAGTGTAATAGCTAAATGAGTATATTGATGGTATCTACATTTCAGTACCTACGGATTATTACTGTTTGTTCAGATTTAGTGAAGAAAGTATTCACAGAAGGAAGAAGTATCTAAATTGAGCGTAAAATGCAATCTTAGTCGGTCTGAACAAATAACAAACGAATCCAATTCACTATCCAGATTGAAAATAATAACTTCTTCCTTTTTTCTGGGCCCGCTTGTCACACACCTCCCCTCGGGATGTCTTTCCTTTACGGTCTACCTCAAAAAGAAACATTTTCCTTGAATTTAAATAATTTAAGAGAATTATAAGGCTTCTTCCTCCGTGAGATTCAATAAAGTAATATCTACTAAATTAATAAAAGAGTTATTTAGTTGAACTCTGGCACCAAAACAACTCCAAAGAGGTTTCAGTTTCGTGCCAAAGGTTAATTAGACAAAGTGTTTTATTATTTCTAAAGCAATCCTAGCTAAGAAAGTTTGGAAAGCTATAACACATTTGACTCATTGGCAGGTAGCTTGTAGCCTGCACAGTAGCGTAAAGTTTAATAGTGAAAAAAAAATTCAAAATGTTAAATTCTTTTCCTGTTAAAATTCGTCCCACAAACTTTCCAAACCTGAGGCAGTAAATTTCGGTTTAACAGGAGGGAAATAAGGATCAGGATCACGCGATGCTTAGGGGATCCCAAATTGATTTTCGTATATTTATTTATTTATTTCTCTTCCTTTATGATTTTATTTTGATTATTATTAAATCAGAAATTAATTTCGTTTTTGCTCTACTTTTAAAAATATCAATTTGTTAGGCAATCTCTTTTACAAAATATATTTGTTCATCACCACTTAAAAGAGATTGTAATTCTGAATATTGCCAATAGAGGGATGCTTGTACCAGCACATCACTAGAAGTATATCGTAATGGTTCAAGTTTAATAAAGTTTCTCTCGGGAAATATGAGACATCAGTGGATGGTAATGTTAAAACGGTAAACATAAATTCTCCTTTTCTTAGAGTTTTGGTATTAAGAATTTATTTCAGTTGAGTTGAATAAAATGTAGTAAATATTTGCGTAACAGCGACATTACTGGTTGTTTTACATTCTGCGGTAAAACCATCTGCTGCGTTACGTGTTACACATCGTTCGTAATTCTTTGTTTTTATTAAATAAATAAGAAAATATGCA
This sequence comes from Typopeltis vanoorti, assembly GCF_054136105.1. Taxonomy (NCBI): domain Eukaryota; kingdom Metazoa; phylum Arthropoda; class Arachnida; order Uropygi; family Thelyphonidae; genus Typopeltis; species Typopeltis vanoorti. The sequence continues at coordinate 135,700,285 of NC_143559.1, forward strand.
TATGCTGAGCAGCTCATTATAAAAAAAAGTGCGTTTTGTCGACCTAAATCCATATCACTCAATTCAAGCTAACTTTTAGTTATTTCCTAAAGAAGTTGTTTAAATATAATACAAGCATATATTAATAAATGAACTTGGAGATCAATTTGTGATTCATTATAAATATCTAATACTGTATATCAGTTTTCGAGACACGTAGCCGTGCGTGAATAAGTGCAAGTTGGAAATGCTAAATCATAAGTTTAATTTTGTGAATAGTCTAATAGAATTCATCCATGAAGGAGTTGTTTGCAAAATGTAAGGTTTGTTATTTATATTTAAATATGTTTGTCGACCCTGGTAGCGTCCAATTAATTTTTTATATACAAATACAACATACTTTTTATATACAAATATAAATACTACAAAACAGTTTTTTGTTTTGTAGTGTTTACATTTGTCATTAGCGAAGTTAATCATTTTGAAAAATTCTTTATCTCATTGATTTGCATCTGATCGCTCATCATAACACAGGAGCTAATTAATTTTTTATGCGTTTGTAAAACTTGGGATTGAATTCGATTTGTGTCGCTTTATGTTTGAACGGCGCCATTTTGCGATGAGAAGTTTAGTACATAATGTTGAATGGTGATCTGAGACGTTTCTAAAATATCTCAGATTGCAAAGGGTGTCTAAGGTCAATCTATTTCTTGCATATACTGTATACGGTCTTTAAAACTTATCGAGTTATTCACTTCAATAGGATATGAATCCATGAGAGTAAAATATATCTTTATATTCCTCAATAGTGTTAACAGATTTACACAGGTCAAACTTTATGTCGCCTATAAAAATGCCGTTGTTGTGGGTTGTTGAATTTAGAATATTATCTAACAAGCCTTAAAGTACAAGCCATTAGGAAAAAGAATCCGTCCTCTTAAACGATTCAACGATGATTTTTAAGGCCGGAGCAGGCCATGCTAGGCCTAAATCCTTGATACGCATGATGATGATGATGATGATCTAGCTCTGTTAAGAGCATGTGTTAATTGGCCTCATGGACAGGATAGCTATAACCTGTGTTCTGATCAAAGAATCTTGAACCATTACAGTTTCTGCACTGTGCATGTTTATATTAAGGTTGTTTAAGTTGAATTTGTTTTTCTTAATACACAATTAATTGTTCGTCTTGAACGATTATAGTCTCAGCAACCATAATACATGTCATAGCCATTCAGGGAGTAGCTACCAATTTCAAACTGTTTTATTCAGATTTCACTTCAATCTGGGTTACAAAAGGTTCTCTCCTCTCACAAACCCTCTTCGTGCTATATATCAATGACCTACTTCAGCTGACCTCCTACACAATACAGTTTGCAGATGACAGCACATTGCACACCTCCCTTTCATTTGATAAACCTTACTCTACACAACTCACCTCAACCTACAGAACATCAACCACCACCTCATTCACTCAATTCTTATCTGCAAGCCATCATCAAATCCGATTCAGATAACCTAGTCAATTGCAATGCTAATAAAACCGAGTTCTGCCCAATTTCCCATAAAAATGAACCACTTTTTCCCAGTATTCTTTTGACGATACCCAAATTTCCAGACAGTTTGACATTTCTCTTCTTGGAATTACACCTCATCAAACCTCTCCTGCCATAAACACATCACAACCATTGCATCCTCAGCTTCAAAAAACTGGGATTTTTCTTTCTTTCAAGACATTACCTGAACAGCTGTTAACATTATACAAATCACAAATCTGCCCAGCTAATGAATACTGCTTCCACATGTGGAGTGGGGCCCTTTAAAGCACTCTCAAAATGGTTGACTCAATACAGAGGAGAACAATTAGACATTAATTACCTGTCTCTTATCAACTCACTCTTCCCACTTTCACACAGACGTTTGGTTTCTGCAATATGTATATTCTACAAATATTTCAATGGGAAACAAACTTTCTCTTAAGAGATCTAATATTTACATGGTAGAAGTTGATGCTGGTTTTTGATTGATATGAACCCTTTCAAAAACGATTTTACAGAGTTTCGACTGCAGAGCTTTCTCAGGTAATGCAAGCAGTCCGCACCACTGTATTTAATTGACTAGTTTTATCCATTTGTGTCCGTTGCTTCAGTTGGCTCTCAGAAGACATGGGGGAACATGAAGAGTGCACAGCACTTTACTCGTGTTTTCTGATGTGTTCCTTCAGGTCTTCTGGTGTGCCTGTCAGTGTCACTTTACTGTTGTTGTTTTTTCTTAATAATATCTTCCTCTCTCTCTTACCCACACATATTTAACTTCCTCGCTTGATCTCTTTTGTTTTGTCTGGTAAAGCAATCATTTATTAGATTTTTGTTAAATATCATTTATATGTTGTGACAGGCACCGGCTTAATTGCTCATGTTTGGCAGTTATCTTTTGTAGTTTCTCTGCCTAATCCATTTGGTTTTGCCGTTTTTGTTGTGATGTTGGATTATAAGTTGTTTAATGTCTGATAATGGGAGGTGTACTGTGTGCTTGCACTACATCCATATTTGCTACTCCCAGTAGCGATACAAGATCATTATTTTTGACGCTTATATTGTCGTTCATTTCGTAGCTCTTGTAGTCTCTTTATTTAAATGTTATTTTACCTGAAGCACTGCTGTATCTCATTTATATCCCATTTCGGGTCGTGTGTTTGTTACTTTCATCAGTTATTTTCACTCATCACCTTTGCATTTATTTTTGTTCTTTCGTTAAGTAACTGTTAATTTTCTGAAGTGTTCTTCATTCTAGAGATAAATCTCAAGAATGAAGCAAAACTAAATTCAAGCAATCATTCACATCTTTCATTTCAGCCTTGAACAGCTCCTTCATTTCTTTTTTCAAGGTCTACTTTTATAAAAACAAAATAAGACTATATAAAAAAAATAAGATCAAAAGAAATATTACGCAGCTAAATTAATAAAAAATAATAAAATAGTTGTGAGGCCGTGCAGTTAGCCTAGTGGCTGTGCGCTTCGCAACCATATGCCTGGAGAAGGAGTGTCTTAGGTTCGATTACCATCAGTGATGCGAGGAGCTGCAGAAACTTCCTCCGTCATAGCCAAGTTAGCCGGTCTTCGCGTGGACAGTATGGTTTTTTCCCCAGTTTATCCTGTTGTTTTTCATCCCACACAGTAGGCAAACCAGCCTTGAAATCTGAACATTAAGGACATGGGATACACCTGGGTGTATGGCTGACCACCTTATGCTGTGAACGGTTTGAGGTCCAATGATTAATAAACCCTCGACACCGCAAGGTAAAAGACGGTATAATGAACATGAGATAAGAGTGTTTTTGAATTCGGATTTTTTAGGAGCCTAGCGAGTTATTTTTATAGGGGTAGGGTAAATAGGGGAAGCGACGTCGGTGTCATGGATATGTGTTGTTATGAGATGTAGATAAGTAAATGGTTTGCATATGGAATTGTGGGTAATGGTTAAAGATAAGATAGTTACGAAATGTTTGGAATTTCGCTGGGGTCCCATCTGTCATTAACGTCTCATTTTGTCTTTGGTTGTCTGTAGTTGGCAGTACAAGTTTTCCAATATAGGTTTGTGGTATTTCATTCCTGTTATTGAGTATGGGAATTTTTAGTTTAGTCAAGAGATGGTGGCAGCATTTAGACCTTTTCTGAATAATTAATTACAGGCTATCATTGCTGTCCTCTCAAACACACACACACACACAATTTTTTTCTTTCATGTTCACATTTGTAAAATAATTAATTTCTGGCTATCACTGGTGTCCCTTCACCCCTCAAACACACACTCTTTTTTTCCCCATATACATAACTCATCCGAATATTTTGATTTGTCTAAATTTTTTTAAGATCTTAAGGTTCATTACTTTTTCTAATTAAATGTAATCTTTGTATCAAAGATTTTGGCTTTTGGAATTTTTAGTTTAGAGTCAAGTGATGGCATCTGCTTTTAGAGATAAAAATAGTTCTGTTTTGAATGAAAAACCAAACGGCCTTTTTTTAAAAAAATAAAAATAAGCTGAGATTTAAATGGATTAAAAGAAATTTTCTATGTATTCTAGAAAATTTCTAATGATAATTTAGATGGATGTAACACTCATGTACAAAATTTCTTTCATTTGTGATCATGAGAATTTGTTATTGTAGTAAAATTAAGGGTTATATATTTATTTTTTTAAACCAATACATATATTTTTGAGCATTAATATAAGCACAAAATTAAATTGTTCATTATGTTCCCCAAAACATATAAATGAACACCGAAATTTTTCACGTTTAGGGCAACCCAGATCATTTAAATGAAGAACATGTTTACCTATTAAAAATGTATGTTTTTGATTTTTGTCTTCTTTTGATGAGCAATATTTGATATTTGCATATTGATTCTATTATCCAATCTCTCAGTTTGCCCAGAGATATTGAACCAACTTCCCAGTTCAACTGATGATTACATTTTATTATCCGAGAATTATGTTTTTTACCTTTTCAGGTAATTCTTTCCAACTACATGGTGATTTTGTCAATGCACATCTTACAATAATTCCATCAGAAATATAAATTTCTTTAGGAAATAAAGTTGAATTCTTATTGAAAAGAAATTGAATATCAATAATACTAATGATAACTGAAACTTCGTATTTTTCATTTCCCATGTCCTTCAATTCCTCTTACGTTACTTCATTTGCCACCACAAATAAATAGTTATGTATTATTATTTCCGTGATTATTAGCTCTGATCTTATACTTTATATTGACTTTATCTTGCAAAATTCTATACAATTAGAACTTTAGACAAAGTAACTTTTAAAGACTTTTGTGGCTCACCCATTATTTTTACTTTACTCGACACAACACAATACAATAGCTGCAGTGGATCAACGATTGCATTAAATGAAAAGACAGTCGACTCGATTGTTTTTCCTTATAGTACTGTTTACCCTACCCTAACCTACCCTGACCATTCCTTCAAAAATTAAATTTTCATGCAGATGACTCACGGACATGTTTTCACATGCTGGTGGATATGATGTTGCTTGGTTTTATCTTACTTTGTGTAGGGAAAGCCAAAATTTGTATTTGTGTTATCTGAAAAGTACAATCATTTTTTCTATACAACATGTTTAAGAGTTTAATTCACGTTTTGGGATTAAATTATCTGCTGCCTCTCTGTAAAATCACCAAATTCTAACAGTCGTAGTTTTGTTCCTAACTGATGAACAAATATACTACTTTGTTGGAGACATCTACAGATATATTTATCCTGTCTTCTCAAAATTTGCATTTCTGTTATCTGCACAGGACAACACCTTTTATTTTAAACACCAAATTTTTAAGAGTTTTAGTAATGTGATGGATTTAAATATCTACTGGCTTTCTGTAAAATAACCAAATTATAACAGTCTTACTTTAAGTACGGCTGTTTTATTTCTAGTCTGGTGGAGGTATCTACTGTTATCTACAGTAACAAAATTGTCACTTTTCACTTCATTTGTACTTTATTCACCAAACCACAATTACGTTATTTGCTATGGCCTCTGTTTTAATTCCCCCACACTATAGTACTATGGGTGGTAAAGTTGTGAAATAAGATTCGTCTGGCAGTCACTTGATTTTAAATTTTTATCATGTACGATTGTGTGAAAAGAAAAGAAAATATACCCTCTCTTTATTTTTGAACACTGCATCGAGAGATTCTAATATTACTTGCTCTTACAGCCTTTTGATGTTTTGAAGTGTCTATTTCAAAAGTGAGAAACTGAGAAAAAACATAGCATGAGCTGCAGTGCGAATGAAATTAACGAAATGTTCAGAAACCTAAACGAACAAGAATCAACTACATTTTCAGGTTATTTACAGCAATTTCGTTCTTTCAGCCCTTTTCTTTCTATGTGTGTTGTGCTGTGAATATATGGTTATAATTCAACTAATTATGAATGTCTATCTGCATTTAGAAGAGCCATTCTGGAGAAAGTGAGTTAATCTAAATTATCAATATCATTAAACTACATACAAAAGTTCTTGTAATCCATGTAAATCTCTGTTTTTTTTTATTCAAAAAAAGCCATTTGGTTTTTCATTAAAAAAATCACTTTTATCTCTAAAGTTAACCTAAATTAGCATTAGAAAATTATCAATATCATTAAACTACATACAAAAGTTCTTGTAATCCATGTAAATCTCTGTTTTTTTTTATTCAAAAAAGCCATTTGGTTTTTCATTAAAAAAATCACTTTTATCTCTAAAGTTAACCTAAATTAGCATTAGAAAATTATCAATATCATTAAACTACATACAAACGTTCTTTTAATCCATGTAAATCTCCTTTTTTTTAAAAAAGCCATTTCGTTTTGCATTAAAAAAGAACTCATTTTTTTATCTCTAAAGTTAATCTAAATTATCATTAGAATTTTTCTAGACCAGTGTTTTGCAACTTGTGGTCTGCAGACCACATGTAGTCTCATGTCGATGGGACTGGCGGTCTGCAGGCAGACTAAAATTAACTAAATAAATGTGTATTTTTTTAATTATATAAACAAATTAAAATTGAATAAGTAAATAAAAATTATTGAAATCATATAGAGACTTAAAAATATATTATCAGAATGTTCCAAGATGGAAGCAATAAAACTATATTGTTGTTCACTTCACCGTTTTTACTATTTGTCATTCTGCCAATAAATTTGTAGCAACAGAATGACAATAATCAGAAAAGAGGGGTGAAGTGAACAATAATATAGTTTTATTGCTTCCGCCTTGCTGCTTTGTCAGATTTGAAGTGAACATGTGTTATCCACATTTCAACCAATGGCCTGTTGTTTATTGATTTTTATTAATGAAGGTTTCCTTCCTTCAACCAAGGCTCAGTATATCATGAGAAGTGCTAAGTGATACTTGGACAAAGTGTGTACTGAGTTAACCCCAGTATTATATATTTATATATTTTTCGGAAACGTTTTTTAATAATGGAAAAAGTGGCTTAGAACTAGGACTTTGAAAAGAAGGGCAAATGAAACAGGTGATGCTAACCTTAATTGTGATACACGTGTTGTAACGGTGAGTAAATCTGATACTATTAAAGAAGAAACAAGCAGTTCAAAGTAAAAATACAGTAGGAAATATAACAGTTCATATTTGGAATTCGGATTTACTTGGTGTGGAGATGAAAGTGAACAGAAACCTCAGTGTGTTTTGTGTTATGAAGTGTTGTTGAACGAGTGCATGAAACCTGCGAAACTCCTACGACATTTAGAAACTAAACATTGTGATGTGAAAAATTAGCCAATTGAATTTTTTCAGCGACGCTTAGGGACATTAAATTATGGGAAAGATATAGTTTCGGCCATGGGTTCCACTAATAGCATGGCAATGGAAGCATCCTATCTCTTAAGTTTGTGCATAGCGAAAACAGGGAAACCTCATTCTATCGGGGAAAATTTGCTACTTCCAGATATAAAAGATGTGTTAAAAACGATCTTTGGCAACAAGTTACAAAAAGATGTTAATTTGATTCCTCTTTCAAATGATACTTTCGGTCGCAGAATTAATGATATGGCAGGAGACGTGGAACCTCAGTTAATCGAAAGGGTTAAGAAGAGCCCGTATGCGTTACAAATAGACGAGAATACTGATGTTTCAAGTGATGCGCAGTTAATATGCTACGTAAGATATGCGCATGATAACAACATTCATGACAATATTCTGTTTTGTAGAACTTAACCATCCCTAAAAACTGGAGAAGAAATATTTCACACTCTTAATAATTACATAATATACAAAACCATTGGGAAAAATGAATAGGCTTCTGTTCGGGTGGAGCTTGCACCCTTATAGTCAGGCATACTGGGTTTTTTTCTATGGTCAAGGAATTAGCTCCGGATATGACTTGGGTACATGGTTTCATATATAGGGAAGCGTTAGCCTCCAAAGGAATGCCATCAGAATTTAAACCTGTGCTATGTAACTGTAAAGCTGGTTGATTTTATTAAAGCTCGACCGTTAAATAACAGGTTATTTTCAGTACCCTGCATTTAAATGGGCAGTGAATATATACAACTTTTGCTTCATTCTGAAATTCACTGGCTTTCCAGGGGCAAAGTACGAACAAGGTTATTTCAATTAAAGCACGAAGTTTTATTTGTAAATGAACGTAATTCTGATTTTGCATCACTCCTTGTTGACAAAGCATGGCTATCAACACTATCTTATCTTTCAGACATTTTTTTGAAATTAAATGAACTAAATCTCTCCCTTCAGGGAAATTCTTTAACTGTTCTTGATGCCTACGACAAAATAAAGGCATTCGAGAAAAAACTGGTTTTGTGGATAAATTATGTAAAAGACAGACAATCTGCACCTTCAAAAGACATACTTCAGTGATTACACCACATTTTGTATTATTCAGTTAGGTAGATACTGAATCGGAAAAGAAAGCAAAGAAACGTTTTAGCATTGGGAAGAGATAGAAGTCAGAGGGAGCCAAATCTAGGGAATAGGGTGGATGTTCCAACAATTCATAGTGCAGATCCCTTAATTTTCCCGTTGCCAAAACGCCTTTGTGGGAAGGTGCATTGTCCTCTGAAAGATGATTTTTTTTTCTGCAAACCGGTCTTTTCTCACGATTTTTTCATCTAGTCTGGTTAAAAGATCGGAATAATATTCCACAGTTATTGTTTTTACCTTTTCAAGATAATTAATAAAAGAAATGCCTTCAGCATCCCAATACACCGATGGCATGACATTTTCTTTGTCTTCTTTGGCGCTGAACCACCGGCTTCTGTCTATTGTTTTGGATTCTGGTGTGTAATGATGAATCCAAATCTAATCCATAGTAAAAAATCGACACACAAAATCAGTTTTATTCTTGTTAAAACGCTCCAAGCACGGTTCAGAGATTTTCATGCAAGTGCATTTTTGATTTGCTGTGAGCAAGTGTGGCACCCACCTTGCGCAAAGCTTTTTCATTTGCAATTCTTCATTCAAAATATATCCTGCACGTTCTTTTGAAATGCCTGCAGTCTCATCAGTTTCACGAAATTTGATTAGCCTGCCATCCAATACCATTTCGTGCACTTGTTCAATAATTTCTGTTGTTGTTACACTTTTTGGACGTCTTTCACGTGTATCATCTTCAAGGCTGGTACGGCCACGTTTAAACTCGGCAGCCCATTTCTTAATTGTCAAAAACGAAGTAGAACAGTGCACATAAACTTTTATGAACTTCGAGTGAATATCTTTTGGTGTTCAACTTCTTTTACAAACAATTTTATAACCACATGATACTCGATGTTATCCATATGTATCTAATTGATAGAATGACTTTGCACTTTTCAAAGTTCGGTCGTCCGAGTGGTTAGCATATCCGCTCACCAGTCAATAGGCTGAAGGTTCGAATGAGCATGGATGTTTGTGATTGTCTGTGAAAATACTGGCGGTAAGCAGTAGATGGCGCTGGTGTAGATGATGACGGAGAGATGTAGAGTAGGTGCCCTCCCTCGATGAGTCAGAACTCCATGGAGGTGTCGTGTAATAATATTAATAAAATTCTTCAGCATTTTGTCTAAGTATTGATATATATATATATATATACACTGCATATATCAATTGATATACTATATATATATTTGATATATTGTATATATATTTGATATATATATATATATATATTGATATACCGGGTGATTATAAAATAACGTCAAGGGTTCAGAGCCTTCTAGCGAGTAATGTATTGGACGAAACACACCAATATTTGGTAGACGTACACAGTGGAACACGGGAATTCGATTTAACGAAAAAAACAAAAAATAGCACCAAAAGTTGCCAACAGGGAAAATTTTGGCGCTACCAAATTAATTTTAGTAGGTGTGACTAATGAATGACTAAATGGCAAATGAGAGACAGCACATATCAATTTCAAGACGTTTATTGTTAATTACAAATGAGGGTTCAATATGACCACCATTTTGATGTTCCAGGAACTGCATTCGGTGAGCGACATTTTCCACAGTGGCTCGCAACATATCGGAATTGATTTGTCTCACGTGTAACGTTATTCGATCTTTCAAAGTTGGAATATTGGGTACATGCCCTTGATACACAATGCTTTTAAGAAAGCCCCACAGACAAAAGCCACAATGATTGAGATCAGGCGATCTCGGTGGCCATGGCGTGGGAAATGCACGACTAATGATTCTTCTGTCAGAGAAATGTTGTCGGAAAACACGTTGTACCTGAAGTCCAATCTGGGGTGGTGCATCATCCCGCATGAAGATGGTCGAATCGAGACATCCTCTTTGCTGCGGTTGTGGAACCACAAAGGTCTGTAGCATATTGGCATACCTGTTTGCTTCGTAAAAGTATGGACCGATGATAAAAGATGCCTTAACTCGCACCACACTTTGGGCGAATGGATAGGCACGTGCAGATTAGTTGCAGCCGAAATGCGACAGTTGCGTGTGTTAATATTGCCGTTCAAATAAAAGTGCGCTTCGTCACTCCATAAAATCTGCGACGGCCATGTATCATCCACATCCATGCGCGCTACGAATCTCAAAGATAAGTCGATTCGTGTGGTCGCATCACCAGGGCGCAATTCTTGAACATGACTGATTTTACAGGGGTAAAACTTCAACATCTGATGTAGGATTTTCCACACCGTTGTGTAAGCGATATCCGTTTGCCGGGATATTGCTCGTGCATTGCTGGTACCCTGCACATTCGTCATCTCCTGTTCCACAATAATAGTTGCAACTTGTTCAACTTGTTGGTGATTGATTGGTTTGCGTCCCCTGCCTACCTGCACTGTAGAGTTCCAGTAGTTTCAAATCGCCGAATCAGTTTTCGTAAGTTTGTTACACTAATCGGTCCTTTTGGTAAATTTTTCATACGCCGAAAATCACGAAGACAAGCACTGGCATTATTGTTCCGCTGATAATAGAGTTCGACTAACAAAGCACTCTCCCGTAAGGTAAGAAGCATCGAAAAGCAGTTCGTCTACGAATGATAAGAAATCTCACAGGCTTTCCTTTTATTGCATGATCGCTCACAAGAAACGCGATAATGCAAAGTAATGCATTTTACTCGGTAAACAGCGCCACAATTTCCCTTGTTGGCGACTTTTGGTACTTTTTGTTTTTTTTCGTTAAATCGAATTCCCATGTTCCGCTGTGTACGTCTACCGAATATTGGTGCGTTTCGTCCAATACATTACTCGCTAGAGGGCTCTGAACTCTTGGCGTTATTTTATAATCACCAGGTATATCAATGATTTTTTTCCGGTAAACGTGTAGAGGCCAGTACAAGGACTATCACTGCACTAGCACGGTTTATCCATTTTGCAGGAGGAAGGGATTTGGATATGGTGTGTTTCTGTCCTTGTACTGATTAACATTTGTATTTATATTTTTGTATCAATTTCATATTAACATTTATGTTTTTATATATACATATATTAACACCATATCATCCACACAATATTAGTAATTTTGTTATATTACAAGGACTGGAAATTTAATTAATTCTGAGTAATACTTCTCGATAAGTCTCTGTTTGACACTGGCTACTTTTCTCCGGAAGTGATGACGTGTTGCATTAGGAGCATCCGGATGGAGTCCAACAGCTGACAGTCGTAAATTATGTGGTCATCAGTCTGTTGAAGGTGTGGACAACAAATACATGATGGTGATTCCAAGGTATGTTATCTGTGTAAGTAGTGTCTTAATTTTCAATGTCCCGTTAGTAGTGTGTTTAAACGACAAAGCAAGTAAAAGAGGGTAAAAAAAAAGTTGAGTTTGGGAGATAGCGCTTCTGCTGTCACTGTAGATTGTTGCTGTCTTTTGATAAGAGGTGCTGACTTCTAATTCCTGGAGATATGTAAGTGAATGGACTGTAGCAAATTGTTCTGTTTGGTTGTTGGAACAGAGAGGATGCAGTCTAGAACAGCGTTCTTGTATAATCAACTGTCTGTTATATGCAATGAAAGAACAACCCACATTCCCTTCGGTTTTGCTTCCGTCAGTGTATATTTGGAAATCGTGCCTTTCAGAGCTTCCGTTCTCCTTAATGTTGGGTGAGGCCACCTACTGTACTGAAGAGGCATTCGTAGCAATTTGGATCGATGTTGTAACTTTCATTATATCTTCCGGAAGTGACGTCATGTACAAGAGATAATTCTTGTATTTTCAGGCAGATCGGTGTTTAGAGATGCAATAACACAAGCTGCCTCGAAAGATATTGTCCTGTATCCTTTGATTATGCGTATGGCTATAACGCCTTGAACTCCGTTTAGTTTTTGTCGGTTTATCTTTGATTTTAGTGTATGTTTCCAGGCAGGTGCAACATAAGATATCAGTGGTGGTATAGCTCCTGTATATATTGTGTTCAGCGTGCATTAGCCTAATCCCCACTTAATCCTTGCTGACTTAGCTAGGAGGTTTCCTGCTTGTAAGCTTTTTTCGGCACATGTGAGCTATGCCTATTGAAGGTAAATTTTTCATTTGTTGTTAATCCTAGGTATTTTAGCTCACTGGCTACCTCTAGAACTTCTTCGTTTAGGAAAACCGTTACAGGTCGTTTTGATTTTTTTACGTAAGATGTTGAGCACTTTAGACTTGGTGCTATTGAAGGTAACTTTTTCTAGTGTGCCCACTCTGCAATTTTAAAGGGTTCTTCATTGGCTGTTACTTCTAACTGCAAGCTATCGCGTCCCATAATCATTATCATTGCATCATTGGATAGCTATGACTTTTGTTTCAGTAGTGAAAGGAAGTCTTAATAGCGAGTCGTACTGGATGTTCTAGAAACCTGGCGCACAACCTTATTTGACTTCTTTCGTTACAGTTGTGGTTTTTAATATTATGGTTGCTCTTCTGTCTGTAAAATAATTTTTTGTAAGGTAGAGTAAGTTTGTTAGGCATTTTAAATCTATTAATTGATTATTGTCAGCCACCACGCAACATCAAAGGCTCCTTGCAGATCGAGTGAGATCAGTAGTATGTCTTTTGTTTGCTGTAGTCTGTCTTCTGCGAACTTTTTAACCTCCATAACTGCGTCTGCTCTGCTGGACTGAGGTCAGAATGTATATGGATTACTGCTTAATAGGTTTTTCTTGGGTAGGTTAGTGCATTATTCTGCTTATTAAACGTTTTTCTAGTACCTTTCCAGCATCGTTTATAAGACTAACTGGTCTTTATTTGTTAATTTTTTCGGTTGTTTCTTTTCCTTGTTTGTTTATGGGTATAATTTTTGAGCGTTTCCATATTGAAGGAAATCGCCCTCTTTTTAGGCATTTGTTGTAAACTGTTGTTATGAATTCGAGGAATTCGAGAAACGCTCTTAGGAGTATATATCTCTGGTTCTCCAGGAGTTTTTCTCGATCCATTGATCTGAATGCTGACTCGATTTCGTTAGTTGCAAACTAGTCGTCGTCAGGAGTGTCTATCTCTATTTCCAGTCTTTGTCTGTAATTTTTGTGGATTTCTTCACTGTTGTTTCATCGACATAGGGAATAAACTTCTCTCTCATAATAGCAGCAATTTCTGCTAAGTTTTAAGCATAGCTGCCGTCTGTCTTCTTGATATTGGGTAATATAAGTGTTTTCTTATTCTTGCTTTCTGCTAATTTATATATGTAATTCCATGGATTCGATACGGTTGAAACTTCACAATTTAATATTTTACGTTTTTCCATGATTCTGTTTTCGCGTTTGTAATTTTGGACCGATAGCTATATTTGGCTTTATAGTAGTTCTGTCTTCTACTCTCTCCCTCTCTCTCTCTCTCTCTTAAATCTTGGTTATTACATGTTCTTTGGTGTAGTCGTCTGAGTGCGTTAACACGTTTTCTTAGGATGTTAGTTCGTCGTTCCACCAAGGTACTGATTTTATTCCATCGATGTTTAGCTTCTTGGTTGTTCGAAGTGTTTGGTGTGAATTTTATTAGGCCTGATGAAAGCGCAGAAGCAAGGAAGTCTATATCGGTTTGTGCTGATGCCCAGATGGCAAGGTTTTTGTCTAAGGCGAGCTGTTGTTCGCATTAAAATGATGTTCTCAGATTAGCCGTGAAAATTCTCTTCTTAATGCTTTTATAAATATCTCTAGGTTGCTTTTACTGGTGAAGTTCTTGATGTTAATGCGATGGTTTGTGTTGCTTATTCCGTTTATATTTTTATCAATGATATTAAAACTTAATATGCGATGGTCAGAACAGCTTTCCTCTTCTTCGTTTTTCCATTCAAAAATCCGGGGTAAAATAGCGGCGTTTGCCATTGTTAGATCGATGAAGCTGCTTCCTCTGGTATTTTAAATGATGGAGTGTTACAGTCGTCGTTTAGTATGTGTAGGGAATTTGATGCCATGAACTCCTCCAAATTTTTACCTCTATTATTTGTGTTTTCGTTAAACCATAATACCGAATGGGCGTGCTATTTATTCCTAGAATTAGGCCGTGGTTTATGGTAAAATCGACGATGTTACCCATTTTTTCTATGTCGTATTTTATGTCAGTGTGATAGCTTAGATGCAACTTGAAGCAAAAGTTTTAGTTCCTCTGCGTAATTTCAATAAGTACAGATTCCTTGTTGCTGTGATTGTCTCGACTTCAGGGTTGACCACGAGCATTGCTGCTCTCTTTCTTTCAGATCCTTTGAAAAATATTTTTTAATTACTCGGAAAACCGCATATTTTGTTGTTGATGTTGCAGGGTTCTTGTGTTAATGCCAGTCCTATATATTTTATATTTATGAGTTCTGATAAGTTATTGACTGCCTTGATAGAATGATGAAGATTTATTTGAAGGGAGTTGTGCTGTTTCTGCTGGCTTTATTGTTGCTTTGAATAATCTATGTTTTGAATTTTGAGCTGTCTCCAGTAGTCATATATCGGGCAGTCTTTGCATAGTGCCATGTGTTTGCAGTCGTTTTTTGAATTTGAGACTTGTAGTTTTGGCAATTTATGCAGTTCATCTTGGAATTATTTCGTGGGCACTCGCTGAACTTATGTTCTTTAGAGAAGAATGGACAGGTGGTTTATCCACTGCAGTGTCGTGTGTGGTGGTGGAATTTATTGCAGTTAAAGTACCTCAGAACTCTTACATAGTCCTCACAATGGTAATTTCTCCACAATATTTATACACCGGTACTCAACAATTTGGTCCTCACCGTTGGATCGACTTCTATAATCAAGTTCCTTTTTGTTTTTTTTATTTGTCATGATAAATTTCTGTGTAATCTTTGTATCGCCACTGACGAGCTCTTCGTTCTGCACGAGGATCGAGTCAATTGCGTTGTTTGTATCAATTTCACTGGGAATGTCATATACGATTAGCCTTGGAAAGTGTTTCTTCCTGAGATTTGCTACTAACATGCCTTTGCCTTCCTTAGAGATTTCGTTATTTAGCAAGTCTATGTGGTTTTTCTTTGGATTCAATTAAGACTGCTCCGTTTAAGTTTCTGTCGTCGAATGACAGTTTGTTGATCATGTCAAATATGTAGAAGTTTCGTGTTGCTTTTTCGTAATGATTATTATAACTATATGTTATTTAGTTTGTTGTTTGTGGTTTAGTTATCTGATATGGTGTTTTAGTTACATTGTAGGTTGGAGTAAAGTAATGTTTTGGCATGACTGTGTACTGGCATAAGTACACAGTCATGCCAAAAGTTTTCACCCTAAAGGTTTCGTGTTCTGTCATTGCTGCCATACGAGTGACGGCTCTTCTCTTTGTTCCCACAATATCAGCTTTACCATTTTATTTTGCAACCATTGTGACCTGTTAAGTTTATAGTCTGCGCAGAATGCGTATGATGTGATTGCATATCTTAAAAAATGTTTTCGCATAATGCTTTATAGACTAGTATTTTTATGCGTGGCACACACACACACACACACACACACACACACACACACACACACACACACACACACACACACACACACACACACACACACACACACATATATATATATATATATATATATATCTGCCGATGTAGATACTACTTTCCTTGGCTTGTTTTGTATATGCATATGTTAACCTGTACTGTTATCTATTTATGTACTGCCGACACCTCTACAGTAATTTTGTTTATATGTAGATACTGAATTGTTTACCTTAAATTTTGTATATGCATTTTATTTATTATTTTATTTTTCGACTAATCATGTATTGCTGTAAGACATCTTGTCTATTTGTGTACCTTCTAGTAATTTTGTTTACATGTATTGCTAATTCTGTTTATACTGTACTACATTGCTAAATTTAATTTTCATCCATGCATATTGTATAATAATCCCTTTTTGCCTATTTTTGTACTGCTATAAAGGCATCTGTTATAAATTTACACATATGTAGATACTGCATTCCTCGGCTTGGTGTTGCTGGTTATATATATATATTAACTTATATATAAGCCAGCCTGGTTAGCGTATCCGCTCCCCAGCCAAAAGGCTGCGGGTTCGAATCCTGCCCTAGGCATAGATGTTTGTGATTGTGTGTGGAAATACTAGTGGTGGTGATTGGTCATAGATAGCATTGATGTAGTTGAGGCCAGTTAGTGGATTGTGAGTGATGGAGATAGAGCTGTAGAGAAGATGCCCTCCTTCGATTAGTCTTTGGACTCCCTGGAGGTGACAAATAATAATAATAATATTTTTATTAACTATTTTTGCACTACTGTAATAACCCCCGACCTTGTGTGTTACTGTAACCTCTGCAGCAGTTCTGCTTATCTATAGATGCTGCTTTGTGGAACTAGAGTTTTGTACAGACATATTGTTTACAATTTTCTGTAACTGCTTATGTATAGTTGTAACCTTTAGTATGGCACAGAATGAACCTGTGTTGTCTTTTTGCCAATTAAACTATAAACCAAACCAAACCAAAAAATACCGTTTTCGGTTAGCTACTTAGTGATCAGATTGATCTCGTAATGTATATTTGTTTAAGCTATGTTAGCGTTGTTGTGAATGGATACTATGGCCGTATCGCCTACGTTTTGGAATATTTTACTTTTTAGGGTTTTAAGATGGCTAATATCGTGTGTGTGTGTATATGTTTAACAGAATGGGAGATGGAACAGCTCCTTCCGCAGATTACTGGCAGCACTTTGCTGTGCGCTGATCCTATACGTGTGATATGTTTCTGTTTTTCTTGTATGCTTTGAACCACTGGAGTAGACGACCTCCGATTGCGACATGTTTTGGTTTTGAACAGAAATTTGCGCCTGTTTTTCTTAGTTACATAGCATTACCAGGAACAGTGTGACATTTTCTTTCATTTCTTTACCAGGAGGAGAATGAACGGTTAGCTAACTTGTACTGACTTCACACAGTCCTAACAGTATGAAGTAACTAGAACGCCTCCAATCCACTTGACTGTTTTACCCTTTCGGACGATGCGCATTCTCAAATTATCACTCCTTGAGAGAATGTCCTCTGGACACTGTTATTCTGGGGGGGGGGGGTATAAAGGCATTATCAACGCGTTAAACAACGCGTTCATTGCATCACAACACATTTATAGCAACAAATTACTCTCAACAAATGATGAGAATTACAACAAAAACCAATAAAACTGATTATTGATTTCTGTACACATCGGAAAACACTTCGGCATCCCGTAAACGACTCTCTTCATAAGTGTGAGTAATATTCGTGTCTTCACTAGAGTTCTCCATCTGCCAAACAAATTTATTATGAAAATCGCACGAGTACAGCAGCTGCATTGGTCCAATGAGATCTCTGCAGTAAAACTTGCGATGTTGTCAGTGCAATATGCTTCGAATTCATATTATCCCTCAAAGAAACCATTTATCCAAGGAACATCAACCAACCGCTCGGGATATCTGGCCTGTGGCTTTCAACACATGTTTTTATCTAATTGAAGAGGAGCATTTGTAGTCATCACATGCCTCAGGAACCGATTGCGTCTGAATACTCATGATGAACTGCTGACGGGATCCAACTCGTCCCTTAATGGGTTTATAATGAACCATCTTTCAACGTGAAGCACATGTTCATCAGAAATTAGTTATATTATTATAAACATATGATATGATATGCGTTCAAATGCTGTTAATTTGCAAAACTCATGGACACCTTATTTCCTTGCAACTGGTTCAAAAACCGGCAGTGTATAGAGTCAAGGGATGCTGAAGATTAGCAGGGTTCAGAGTTCCTCAAAGTCCCCCGATATATCCTGATAATCTGTGAAGCAAGCATTCAGCCATTTCGTGTGCGAATCCGAGGCAATTCAGAATTGAGCTGTTCCTGAACTGATGGTGAAAAGAAACCGAAGCGACAGTCACGGGGAGACTTCATTAAACGCGAATATAAATCGGAGTGCGGGAAACGGTGTTGCGTTATTTCCACTTCCATCAGTTAATTTCCCCAAGAAGGAGCCCACGCCTGAAATGTTTATGATCATGTGCTCGTTGTAACAAGGGTGGTGGCCTTAACGGGACGACCCAGCGAAACAGAAGGAGTTGAGGAAGTGGAGTAGTAGGTAGGCTTAGTCTAGGCAGATCATTGGGGTTCAGGCTGAAATTCGCAAATCTTAATCTGTTATTAACTCTGTTATTAACAGAGTTAATAACAGATTAAGAGATTATTAACTCTGTTATTAACTCTGTTATTAACAGATTAAGGTGCAAAGTTCGACTGGCCAAATTCATGGGTGGTAGTCATACTGCGGTTAATGCATGAACTGAACGCCCTTCAGTTCATGTACCACAATACATTGGAAGCTGAACGTCTTTAGGCTCTGGATGCAGGATGATGACTGAACGCCTCTATGTCAGAATCCCGTCTGACCACTGCACCGATACCATTCGTTCCCTCCGCGTTGAAAGGCAGCGCTAACCGGTGTTAAGGCCACTATCAAGGAAGCATCAATATATATATATATATATATATAATGAAGTGAAATAGAATGAAAATGAAACTTTCATAAATTTCTATTTTTTTAAAAAAAATAAGCTGACGTACCAAGAAGTGTTGAACACACACACACACACACACACACACACACACACATATATATATATATATATATATATGTAGTTTCGGAGAACAGCAATATGTGTATCCGTATTTGCAGTTGCTCTGACTATGCCCATTGGGATATGTAATTTCATGACATCTTCCTCTTCAGGAATTTTCTGTCTACTGCTAGACGAATGTCTCCCCCAAAGTCCTCCATTCATCTGTTCATGAATTAGAAAGATGAAAATGAGTACAGAAAAAAAGTTATTTCATTATGATAAATGAATGTGTTATTTAGCAATCTTTTATACATATTATTATGTATTTTTTTCCTTCTTTGCTCAACACTGGCGACTAACTATCTACATTGCTCGAATTCGCAATTCAAATTTTAAGCAGATTACTCATAAGCCGATGGGTTTACTTTTTCAAACTGTATGTTTTTAAAGAATGAGAACTAAAATTTCATAAATTTCTTGTTTTTTTAAAAAAAGCTAACGTACCAACAAGAGTTGAACAGCCTCAGATTTCTCTCCACCAAGACACGAAACGAACGTACATAATCTCTTCAGGGAAATCTGCATGTGGCGCACGGACTGCACAGAGATTGATATACCTTTTCCGAATGAAATCCTGTTTCATGTTTATAAATTTCTTCCGTCCTGCTGTAAGAACATGTCCTTGTGCCTGCATTCTGTGAATCAAGAAACGTTAAAGGAATAAGCGGATCAAATCGAGAGACCCAAGAACAAAATTGAAAACTAAATCAGAAAAGAAACAAGTTAGGAGACATTATACACTTGTTTCCATGTCTCTATTTGAATAACAAAGTGTGATATAGCAACAAGAAAAAATATTTCGGCCAGATTAAATTTTGGGAACACCCCTAGAATCTTATCATAACGATATTTATGTATAAAGAAGTATCTATTAAATCGCATATGGTTTCAGTTTCTGTGCGGCATTTTCTCGAAGAGAATCCCCACCAGCTGTGAAAATGAAATTTTTTTATGTTGGGAAATGCAATATTTTAAAATCCGCCTGGTCTTCCAGAACTGAAATTCCATCTTAGGTAGTGCATGAATTTCATCTCAGGTTTGAGATAGAAGCTTGTTTGGTCTCATAGAAGACACGTTGGAGAACCCAATTACCAGCCTATTTTTCTAGGAACCTTCTACGTTTCTGAACGATTACTATCCTGCTTTTCAAATTGGTATGATTACAATTGCAATCTCTGAAAGAAAAGGTTCCGACGTCTTTTTACCTGAAAAAATTTGGAATTCCAAAACTTCCTGTCATTGTATTTTTCTTTTTAGTGATTGTTAGATTTAAAAGGGATCCATAATTGGTCTTAAAAACTACAGGCCAATCTCCATTCTCCCAGTTTTCTCCAAAATACTAGAGAAATTATTAAAAATGGATTAATACTTTTTAGTAAAAAAGAAAAAACACCTCTCTAAGAACCAGTATGGCTTTAGACGTGAATAGTAGGTGTGAATATTGAATGAATAAATGGTAAATGAGAGACAGCACATATCAATTTCAAGACGTTTATTGTTAATTATAAATGAGATTCAATATGACCACCATTCTGATGTTCCAGGAACTGCATACGGTGCAGGACATTTTCCACAGTGGCTCGCAACATATCGGAATTGATTTGTCTCACTTGTAACGTTATTCGTTCTTTCAAAGTTGGAATATCGGGTACATGTCCTTGATACACAATGCTTTTACGAAATCCCCACAGTCAAAAGTCACAAGGATGGAGATCAGGCTATCTCCGTGGCCATTGCGTGGGAAATGCACGACTAATGATTCTTCTGTCAGAGAAATGTTGTTGCAAAACACGCTGTACCTGAAGTCCGATGTGGGGTGGTACACCATCCTGCATGAAGATGGTCGAATCGAGACATCCTCTTTGCTGCGGTTGTGGAACCACGAAGGTCTGTAGCATATTGGCATACCTGTTCGCATTGACGGAACAGGTCACTGGTCCATTTTGGCGATTTCCCTCGTAAAAGTATGGACCGATGATAAAAGATGCCGTAACTCCGCACCACACTGTGACATTGGGCGAGTGGATAGACATCATCTGAAGACACAAGTGCGGATTAGTTGCAGCCCAAATGCGACAGTTGCGTGTGTAAATATTGCCGTTCAAATAAAAGTGCGCTTCGTCACTCCATAAAATCTGCCAATGCCATGCATCATCCACTTCCATGCGCGCTAAGAATCTCAAAGATAAGTCGATTCGTGTGGTCGCATCACCAGGGCGCAATTCTTGAACATGACTGATTTTATAGGTGTAAAACTTCAACATCTGATGTAGGATTTTCCACACCGTTGTGTATGCGATATCCGTTAGCCGGAATATTGGTTGGGCACTGCTGGTACCCTGCACATTCGTCATCTCCTGTTCCACAATAGTAGTTACAACTTGTTCAACTGGTTGGTGATTGATTGGTTTGCATCCACTGCCTCCCTGCACTGCTAGAGTTCCAGTAGTTTCAAATCGCCGAATCAGTTTTCGTAGGTTTGTTACGCTAATCGGTCCTTTTGGTAAATTTTTCATATGCCGAAACTCACGACGAAGACAAGCACTGGCATTATTGTTCCGCTGATAATAGAGTTTGACTAACAAAGCACGCTCACGTAAGGTAAGAGTCATCGAAAAGCAGTTCATCTATGAATGATAAGAAATCTCAGAGGCTTTCCTTTAATTGCATGATTGCTCACAAGAAACGCGATAATGCAAATTAATGCATTTTACTCGGTAAACAGCGCCACAATTTCCCCTGTTGGCGACTTTTGGTACTTTTTGTTTTTTCGTTAAATCGAATTCCCATGTTCCGCTGTGTACGTCTACCGAATATTGGTGTGTTTCGTCCAATACATTACTAGCTAGAGGGCTCTGAACACTTGCCGTTATTTTATAATCATCAGGTATATCAATGCTTTTTTCCGGGAAACGTGTAGAGGTCAGTACAAGGACTACCACTGCACTAGCACGGTTTAACCATTTTGCAGGAGGAAGGGATTTGGATATGGTGTGTTTGTGTCCTTGTAATGGTGTCTGAGAGAAATTCGTTATAGTTTTTTTTTTTTTCAATAGTAACCCCACCAGGAGGTAATTTATTCCTACATGCTCTATTGCATACAATCCTTATATTACACGTAGCTTACAAGTACTGATTAACATTTCTATTTATATTTTTGTATCAATTTCATATTAACATTTATATTTTTATATATACATATATTAACACCATATCATTCACACAATATTAGTAATTTTGTTATATTACAAGGACTGGAAATTTAATTAATTCTGAGTAATACTTCTCGATAAGTCTCTGTTTGACACTGGCCACTTGTCTCCGGAAGTGCTGACGTGTTGCATTAGGGCATCCGGATGGAGTCCAACAGCTGACAGTCGTAAATTATGTGGTCATTAGTGTGTTGAAGGTGTGGACAACAAATGCATGATGGTGATTCCAAGATATGTTATCTGTGTAAGTAGTGTCTTAGTTTTCAATGTCCCGTTAGTAGTGTGTTTAATCGACAAAGCAAATAAAAGAGGGTTAAAAAAAAGATGAGATGGGGAGATAGTGCTTCTGCTGTCACTGTAGATTGTTGCTGTCTTTTGCTGTCTACTGACTTCTAATTCCTGGAGATATGTAAGTGAATGGACTATAGCAAATTGCTCTGTTTGGTTGTTGGAACAGAGGGGATGCAGTCTGGAACAGTGTTCTTGTATAATCAATTGTCTGTTATATGCAATGAAAGAACAACCCACATTCCCTTCGGTTTTGCTTCCGTCAGTGTATATTTGGAAATCGTGCCTTTCAGAGCGTCCATTCTCCTTAATGTTGGGTGAGGCCACCTACTGTAGTGAAGAGGCGTTCGTAGCAATTTGGATCGATGTTGTAACTTTCATTATATCTTCCGGAAGTGACGTCATATACAATAGATAATTCTTGTATTTTCAGGCAGATCGGTATTAGAGCTGCAATAAAGCAAGCTGCCTCGAAATATAATGTCCTGCCTTTGATTATGCGTATGGCTATAACGCCTTGAACTCTGTTTAGTTTTTGTCGGTTTATCTTTGATTTTAGTGTCTGTTTCCAGGCAGGTGTAACATAAGATATCAGTGGAGGTAGAGCTTCGGTATATATTGTTTTCAGCGTGCGTTGGCCTAATCCCCACTTGATCCTTGCCGACTTAGCTAGGAGGTTTACTGCTTGTAAACTTTTTTCGGCACCATGTGAGCTATGCCTATTGAAGGTAAATTTTTCATCTGTTGTTACTCCTAGGTATTTTAGCTCACTGGCTACCTCTTGAACTTCTTCGTTTAGGAAAACCGTTACAGGTCGTTTTGATTTTTTTACGTAAGTTGTTGAGCACTTTAGACTTTGTGCTATTGAAGGTCACTTTTTCTCGTGTACCCACTCTGCAATTTTGAAGCGTTTTTCGTTGGCTTTTACTTCTAACTGCAAGCTATCGCGTCCCATAATCATCATTGCATCATTGGATAGCTATGACTTTTGATTCAGTAGTGAAAGGACGTCTTAATAGCGAGTAATACTAATGGATGTTCTAGACACCTGGCCCACAACCTTGTTTGACTTCTTTCGTTACAGTTGTGGTTTTTAATATTATGGTTGCTCTTCTGTCTGTAAAATAATTTTTGTAAGGTAGAGTAAGTTTGTTAGGCATTTTAAATCTATTAATTGATTATTGTCAGCCGCCACGCAACATGAAAGGCTCCTGGTAGATCGAGTGAGATCAGTAGATGTCTTTTGTTTGCTGTAGTCTGTCTTCTGCGAACTTTGTAACCTCCATAACTGTGTCTGCTCTGCTGGACTGAGGTCAAAATGCATATGGATTTCTGCTTAATAGGTTTTTCTTGGGTAGGGTAGCATTATTCTGTTTATTAAAAGTTTTTCTAGTACCTTTCCAGCATCGTTTATGAGACTGTTTGGTCTTTATTTGTTAATTTCTTCGGTTGTTTCTTTTCCTTGTTTGTTTATGGGTATAATTTTTGAGCGTTTCCATATTGAAGGAAATCGCCCTCTTTTTAGGCATTAGTTGTAAACTGTTGTTGGGAATTAGAGGAATTCGAGAAACGTTCTTAGGAGTATATCTCTGTTGTTTCAAGGATACTTGCGACATAAGATTGAATGATATAATCACGTAATCACAAGAAAGATATTTATTTAACCAAATATTGTAATACCACTGAAGATGGTCTGCTATTTCCAGACCGAAATATTTGGTTAAATAAATATCTTTCTTGTGATTACGTGATTATATCATTCGAGTATATCTCTGGTTCTCCAGAAGTTTTTCTTGATCCATTGATCTTAATACTGACTCGATTTCGTTAGTTGCAAACTAGTCGTCGTCAGGAGTGTCTATGTCTATTTCCAATCTTTGTCTATAATTTTTGTGGATTTCATCACTGTTGATTCATCGACATCAGGAATAAACTTCTCTCTCATAATAGCTGTAGTTTCTGCTTAAATTTTTAGCATAGCTAATTTTGTAATATAAGTGTGTCTTATTCTTGCTTGCTGCTAATTTATATATGTAATTCCAAGGATTCGATACGGTTGAAACTTCACAATTTAATATTTTCCATGATATGTTTTTCCATGATTCTGTTTTCGCGTTTGTAATTTTGAACTGATAGCTATATTTGGCTTTATAGTAGTTCTGTCTTCTACTCTCTCTCTCTCTCTTAAATCTTGGTTATTACATGTTCTTTGGTGTAGTCGTCTGAGTGCGTTAACACGTTTTCTTAAGATGTTAGTTCGTCGTTCCACCAATTTACTGATTTTATTCCATCGATGTTTAGCTTCTTGTTTGTTCGAAGTGTTTGGTGTGAATTTTATTAGGCCTGATGAAAGCGCAGAAGCAAGAAAGTCTACATCGGTTTATGTTGAAGCCGAAATGGCTAGGATTCTGTCTAAGCCGAGCTGCTGTTCGCTGTTCGTATTAAAGTGATGTTCTCAGATTAGGCGTGAAAATTCTCTTCTTAATGCTTTTATAAATATCTCTAGGTTGCTTTTATTGGTGAAGTTCTTGATGTTAATGCGATGGTTTGTGTTGCTTATTCCGTTTATATTTTTGTTAATGATATTAAAACTTAATATGCGATGGTCAGAACAGCTTTCCTCTTCGTTTTTCCATTCAAAAACTCGGGGTAAAATAGCGTTGTTTGCCATTGTTAGATCGATGAAGCTGCTTCCTCTGGTATTTTCAAATGATGGAGTGTTACAGTCGTCGTTTAGTATGTGTAGGGAAATTGATGCTATGAACTCCTCCAAATTTTTATCTCTATTATTTGTGTTTTTGTTAAACCATAATACCGAATGGGCGTGTTATTATGCCGTGGTTAATGATAAAATCGATGATGTTTACCATTTTTTCTATGTCGTATTTTATGTCAGTGTGATAGGTTAGATACATACTTGAAGCAAAAGTTTTAGTTCCTCTGTATGTAATTTCAATAAGTACCGAGTCCTCGTTGCTGTGCTGCGATATTAATATTGCCTCGACTTCAGGGTTGACCACGAGTTTTGCTGCCCTCTTTTTTTCAGATCGTTTGAAAAATATTTTATAATTAATTCGAAAGCCATATTTTGTTGTAGTAGGGTCTTGTATTAATGCCAGTACTATATATTTTCTATTTATGAGTTCTGTTAAATTACTGACTGCCTTGATAGAACGTTGAAGATTTGTTTGAAGACATGCCAGGGAAGTAGTGCTGTTTCTGCTAGATTTATTGTTGCTTTCCATAATCTATGTTTTGAATTTTGAGCTGTCTCCAGTAGTTGTATATCGAGCAGTCTTTGCTTAGTGCCATAAGTTTGCAGCCGTTTTTGAATTTGGCATGCTTGTTGTAATTTTGGCAATTTATGCAGTTCATCTCAGACTTATTTCGTGGGCACTCGATGAACTTATGTTCTTTAGAGAAGAATGGACACGTGGTTTATCCACTGCAGTGTCGTGTGTGGTGGTGGAATTTATTGCAGTTAAAGTACCTTGGAACTCTTACATAGTCTGCACAATGGTAAATTCTCCACAATATTTTTACACCGGTTCTCAACAATTTGGTCCTCACCGTTGGATCGACTTCTATAATCAAGTTCCTTTTGTTTTTTTTATTTGTCATGATAAATTTCTGTGTAATCTTTGTATCGCCACTGACGAGCTCTTCGTTCTGCACGAGGATCGATTCAATTGCCTTGTTTGTATCAATTTTACTCGGAATGTCATATACGATTAGACTTGGAAAGTATTTCTTCCTGAGATTTGCTACTAACGTGCCTTTGCATTCCTTAGAGATTTCGTTATTTAGCAAGTCTATGTGGTTTTTCTTTGGATTCAATTAAGACTCCTCCGTTGTTGATGATTTTCATTTTTGTGCTTCCGATTTTGATTTTCCTTGTGTCGATTTTTCTTTCCTCTTTTATGATATTTTTGGTTCTTCGCTGTTATCTGAGCTATCGGTTTCACTATTTGTGTGTGTGTGTGTGTGTGTGTGTGTGTGTGTGTGTGTGTGTGTGTGTGTGTGTGTGTGTGTGTGTGTGTGTGTGTGTGTGTGTGTGTGTGTGTGTGTGTGTGTGTGTGTGTGTGTGTGTGTGTGTGTGTGTGTGTGTGTGTGTGTGTGTGTGTGTGTAATTTTCCTCCATTTTTCAGTCTCGTTATAATAGCCCTGATTCAGCTCTCTATAGGGCCCTAGGTTTCTGTCGTCGAATGGCAGTTTGTTGATCATGTCAAATATGTAGAAGTTTCGTGTGGCTTTTTCGTAATGATTATTATATTATATGTTATTTAGTTTGTTGTTTAGTTATCTGATATGTTGTTTTAGTTACTCTGTAGGTTGGACTGAAGTAATGTTTTGGCATGACTGTGTACTGGCATAAGTACACAGTCACGCCAAACGTTTTCACCTTAAAAGTTTTGTGTTCTGTCATTGCTGCCCATATGAGTGACGGCTCTTCTCTTTGTTTCCAAATTATCAGCTTTACCATTTTATTTTGCAACCATTGTGACCTGTTAAGTTTATAGTCTGCGCAGAATGCGTATGATGTGATTGCATATCTTAAAATGCTTTTGCATAATGCTTTATGGACTAGTATTTTTGTGCGTGGCACACACACACACACACACACACACACACACATATATATCTGCCGATGTAGAAAAATCTACTTTCCTTGGCTTGTTTTGTATATGCATATGTTAACCTTTACTGTTATCTATTTATGTACTGCCGATACCTCTGCAGTAATTTTGTTTATATGTAGATACTGCATTGTTTAACTCAAATTTTGTATATGCATTTTATTTATTATTTTATTTTTTGACTAATCATGTATTGCTGTAGGACATCTTGTTTATTTGTGTATTCTAGTAATTTTGTTTACATGTATTGCTAAATTCTGTTTATACTGTACTGCATTGCTAAATTTAATTTTCATCCATGCATATTGTTAGATCTGAAATAGGCGACTTCAAATTTTACATGACATCACCATTTCAGAATCTAACAATTAACAAAAAATATATATGCATACTTATCTTTTAGCGCAGTGTAACTATATTTTTTTTGTAACAACATCTTGTGTGATAAACTGTGAATTATGTGAATGTATCTATATGTCTAGCATGAATGTAAGTCAGCAAAAGGGTCAGATATGAGAGAAATCATTAGTGAAATATTATAAATGAAAGAATGCATATCATTCAGCAACATAGGGCAAAGATCGCCCTAATACTATAAGAGCAGCGTAAGCACCCGCGGGCATCACATCTAAGAAGACATCATGATGCATACGTTCCCGGAAACAAGAAGTCCCGTATGTTGATCGGTGAAGTCACTCGGCCTGAGACCAATGGGTGAGACGATAAGAGAAATTTAAATTCGGAAAGGTGGCGCTCTAGGGGAGTAAATAAAACCCGTGACACGGAAATAAATACCCCCGTTTTTTCTTGTTCCTACATTTCTCTTCCTGTGCTCCAAGAAGGCTGACTCCATTTTTGAGGGCTGACTTACGAAAGGATCCGGCATGACACCGCAGCAGATTTCAGCAAGATCAACCGTAGGCCGTCAATGAGAGGGCAATTGACGTAAAACCTTAGCAGAGAGATAGCGCCCAACTCAGGTGAGCACATGTAACCCACGTGGCGATAAGATCGAGACAACCCAAATCGAAACAAAGAAGGAATGACGGAAGAAAACCGATAAAGAATAGATAAGTATTCTCACTTGTTCTAGCCCCTTTTGAGAATTGACTAAGAGTGTTAAGAATATGCATCTTAAAATTTGTAATGGAAGAAAGAGTGAAGAACTAAGATTTATGTAAATGACTATGCTTTTAAAATGAACTTTAAGAACTTTCAGTTGGATAGATATTCTGTTGTAATTAATCCGAGAGAGATTATAAATGTGCTAAAATGCCTAAATGTCGAATTGAGCTATAATTAAGAATGTATCATATGTTGAGTTATTGAACTTGCTAAAATTTTGCAGTCAATCCATAACTGTTTTAAGAGTGAGAGGGTGAGAGAAAGGTAGAAGGTAACCTCTGCAGCAGTTCTGTTTATCTGTAGATGCTGCTTTGTGGAACTAGATTTTTGTACAGACATATTGTTTACAATTTTCTGTAACTGCTTATGTATAGTTGTAACCTTTAGTATGGCACAGAATGACCTGTGTTGTCTTTTTGCCAATTAAACTATAAACATAACCAAACCAAAAAATGCCGTTTTCGGTTAGCTACTTAGTGATCAGATTGATCTCGTAATGTATATTTGTTTAAGATATGTAGCGTTGTTGTGAATGGATACTATGGCCGTGTCGCCTGCGTATTGGAATATTTTACTTTTTAGGGTTTTAAGATGGCTAATATCGTGTGTGTGTATGTTGATCAGAATGGGAGATGGAACAGCTCCTTGTGGTACTCCGTAGATTACTGGCAGTACTTTGCTGTGCGCTGATCCTATACGTGTGATATGTTCTGTTTTTCTTGTATGCTTTGAACCACTGGAGTAGACGACCTCTGATTGCGACATGTTTTGGTTTTGAACAGAAACTTGCGCCTGTTTTTCTTAGTTACATAGCATTACCAGGAACAGTGTGACATTTTCTTTCATTTCTTTACCAGGAGGAGAATGAACGGTTAGCTAACTTGTACTGACTTCACACAGTCCTAACAGTATGAAGTAACTAGAACGCCTCCAATCCACTTCACTGTTTTTCCCCTTCGGACGATGTGCATTCTCAAATTATCACTCCTTGAGAGAATGTCCTCTGGACACTCTTATCCTGGAGTGGGGGGGTATAAAGGCGTTATCAACGCGTTAAACAGTTTCATTGTATCACAACACATTTATAGCAACAAATTATTCTTTAAATTCCACAGATTATGAGAATTACAACAAAAGCCAATAAAACTGATTATTGAACGTTTGAATTCTGTACATATTTGAAAACACTTCTGCCATCCCGTAAACGACTCTCTTCATAAGTGCGAGTAATATTCGTGTCTTCACTAGCGTTCTCCATCTACCATACTGATTTATTAAGAAAAATCGCACGAGTACAGCAGCTGTATTGGTCCAATGAGATCTCTGCAGTAAAACTTGCGACGTTCTCAGTGCAATATTCTTCGAATTCACATCATCCCTCAAAGAAACCATTTATTCAAGGAACATCACCCAACGGCTCGGGATTTCTGGCCTGTGGCTTTCAACACCTGTTTTTATCTCATTGCAGAGGAGCATTTGTAGTCATCACATGGCTCAGGAACCGATTGCGTCTGAATACTCATGATGAACTGCTGACGGGATCCAATTCGTTCCTTAATGAGTTTATAATGAACCATCTTTCAACGTGAACCACATGTTCATCAGAAATTAGTTATATTATTATCAACATATGATATGATATGTGTTCAAACGCTGTTAATTTGCAAAACTCATGGACACCTTATTTCCTTGCAATTGGTTCAAAAACTGGCAGTATATAAAGTCAAGGGATGCTGAAGATTAGCAGGGTTAAGAGTTCCTCAACGTCCCCCGATATATCCTGATAATCTGTGAAGCACGCATTCAGCCATTTCGTGTGCGAATCCGAGGCAATTCAGAATTGAGCTGTGGCTGAACTGATCGTGAAAAGAAACCAAAGCGACAGTCACGAAGACTTCATTAAACTGACGCAAACATAAATCGGAGTTCAGGAAACGCTGTCGCGTTATTTCCACTTCCATCAGTTAATTTCCCCAAGAAGGAGCCACGCCTGAAATGTTTGTGATCATGTGCTCGTTGTAACAAGGGTGGTGGCCTTAACGGGACGACCCAGCGAAACAGAAGGAGTTGCGAAAGTGGAGTAGTAGGTAGGCTTAGTGTAGGCAGATCATTGTGGTTCAAGCTGAAATTCGCAAATCGTAATCTGTTTATCAACGGATTAAGGAGAGTCGTTCGATGGCCAAATCGATTGGAAGCTGAACGTCTTTAAGCTCTTTATGCAAGATGATGACTGAATGCCTCTATGTCAGAATCCTGTCTGACCACTGCACAGATACCATTCGTTCCCTCTGCGTTGACAGTCTTAAGGCCACTATCATGGAAGCATTAATATATATATATATATATATATATATATATATATATATATATATATATATATATATATATATATATATATATATATATATATATATATATATATATATATATTAGGATAACCAAGTTATTTTAAAAACTTGGTTATTTTACTCCTAATCCCAAGTATGCAAACTATGTTTCAGGCGCAAACTTATCTGTTTGCATACTTGGGATTAGGAGTAAAATAACCAAGTTTTTAAAATAACTTGGTTATCCTAATATACAATATCCCCAAGGTAAAAAATGTATTACATTATACATATATATATATATATATATAATGAAGTGAAATAGAATGAAAATGAAACTTTCATAGATTTCTGTTTTTTAAAAAAAAAACAAGCTGACGTACCAAGAAGTGTTAAACACACACACACACACACACACACACATATATATATGTGTGTGTGTGTGTGTGTGTTCAGTGTACCACACCTCGTTTGATGAAGGCAAAGATGTAGTTTGCGGAGTAACAGCAATATGTGTATCCGTATTTGCAGTTGCTCTGACTATGCCCATTGGGATGTGTAATTTCATGATATCTTCCTCTTCAGGCATTTTCTGTCTACTGCTAGACGAATGTCTCCCCCAAAGTCCTGCATTCACGTATTTTATGAATTAGAAAGATGATAAAGAGTACAGAAAAAAGTCATTTTATTATGCTAAATGAATGTGTTATTTAGCAATCTTTTATACATGTTATTGTGTATTTTTTTCCTTCTTTGCTAAACACTGGCGACTATCGACATTGCTCGTATTCTGAATTCAAATTTTAAGCAGATTACTCATAAGTTGATGGTTTTACTTTTTTCAAACTGCATGTTTTTATAGAATGAGAATTAAAATATCATAATTTTTTTTGTTTTTTTTAAAAAGCTAACGTACCAAGAAGTGTTGAAAAGCCCTCAGATTTCTCTCCACCCCGACACGAAACGAACGTACATCATCTCTTCAGGGAAAACTACTTGTGTCGGGCGGACTGCACAGAGACTGATATATCTTTTCCGAATGAAATCCTGTTTTATGTTTAGAAATTTCTTCCGTCCTGCTGTAAGAACATGTGCTTGTGCCTGCCTTCTGTGAATCAAGAAACGCTAAAGGTACGAGAAGATCAAATTGAGAGACCCAAAATTAAAAACTAAATCAGAAAAGAAACAAGGAGTTAGGAGACATTCTTGTTTCCCAGCCAAATATGTCTGGTTCATATAATATAATAATAATATATTATATATAATAATATAATATAAAAAAAAGAAACCATTTTGCAAATTAACAGCGTTTGAACACATATCATATCATATGTTGATAATAATATAACTAATTTCTGATGAACATGTGGTTCACGTTGAATGATGGTTCATTATAAACTCATTAAGGGACGAGTTGGATCCCGTCAGCAGTTCATCATGAGTATTGAATATAATATAATTAATATATAATAATATAATAATAAGCCAAATAAGCCTTTCGCTCTTCACATATCTAATAAATATGTCTCTATTTGAATAAGAAAGTGTGATATAGCAACAAGAAAAAATATTTTGCCCCAACTAAATTTCGGGAACACCCCTAGAAACTTATAAGGACGATATCTATGTATAAAGAAGTATCCATTAAATCGCAAGTATGGTTTCAGTTTCTATGCGGCATTTTCTCAAAGAGAATGCCCACCAGCTGTGAGAAGGAAATTTTTTATGTTGGGAAATGCAATATTTTAAAATCCGCTTGCTCTTCCAGAATTAAAATTCCATCTTAGGTAGTGCATGAATTTCATCTCAGGTTTGAGCTAGAAACTTGTTTGGCCTCATAGAAGATACGTTGGAGGACCCGATTACCAGCCTATTTTTCTAGGAACCTTCTATGTTTCTGAACGATTACTATCCTGCTTTTCAAAAATAAAAACTACCCAAGCTTGCTCCACCTTTGCAACTCCATGCAAAGGTGGAGCAAGATCCGTCACTAACTTTAATATTCTCTCATAATGTAAAACCCAGCTCCTAAGAGATGTATATATATATATATATATATATTGTTTTACATTATGAGAAGAGGTCACTACCCAGACCGGTTTCAACCTTATGAATAAGTAAAGCCGTCTCTAAAAATTCGGACGATTCCTAGGCCACTCAATTGTGGGCGAAAGATCGTCCATCTCAGCGTTGGCTCCACTCAGTGATGGCCTTCCACACACCACCACTACCGAGCAGAACCGCTCATATTCCGAAGAAAAGCATTCACCGACAAAACCTCTCACCGGGCCGGGCCGGGCGGAAAATACTTTCCCCGGAGAATCAAATTGCTCTCTTAAAGCAAAAACCTTAAGAGAGCGAACTCATAATAGCCCCCCCCCACCGGTTTCAACCTTTTTTTGAGATCTCATCAGCGAGTAGGTAGACCTGGAATATCAAGGTTGACAATTGACAATTATTCTTTAAGGGTGAAGCAAAATGCTTTTCATATTCCCCGCTATCTGTTGTGGTTACAGTGAGGGTAAAATTTACGAGCAGTTTGCTCGCCCTGAATGGGCATGGAGATTATGTATCGTTACAGGAGGCTAATGTAGTTTTTGGTCTTATATATTTGAATATGTCCGTTGGCTCGTATGCTGCAGTTTGTTGAACCAAATCGTTGGGATGTGTGGACGTCTTTAGAAAAAATTTAGAAGCTAAGGATTGTAGATAAGAGAGAATATAGGGAATATTTGTGTCTCTGTGGAGTTGGCTGTTTCTAACATACCACGGGGCGTTCGAAATCATTCTCAAGCACTTGTTCTGCACTCGCTATATCTTGATAATGTTAGTATTAGAGGTGTGGCTCCAGGCTGGAGAGGCATAGGTGATTATAGGACGAATCGTCATCTGGTATAGCTACAATTTGATTCTGTTGCTGAGTTTGCTATTTCTATTAGTTAGCCGGTAGATCTGAGCTATGGCTTTAGATGCTTTTGCGCATGCAGACTTGATATGTTGGTTGAAAGATAGCTTTTTGTCGAGAATCACACCTAGGTAATTTGTTTCTTTCTGCCAGGGAATTTTAGTATTGAATAGTAACACATCTCCTGCAGGAGACATTGGCCTTTTTGAGAAAAGAACCGATGAGCTTTTCAGGGGGTTGACTTCCAATCTCCACTTGGAGAACCAACCCTCCAGCTCTAGAAGATTTTCTTGAAGCTTTCTGGTAACGAAGTGGGGTCTGAGAGATCTGGTTAGTATTGCCGTTTCGTCTTCCCCACAGACATCCCACACAATCCGATGATTTCCATTTTAGCATACAGCGCTAAAATGGAAGTCATCGGATTGTGTGGGATGTCTGACATGTATACAGAAAACAGCAATGGAGCCAGTAGAGATCCGTGCGGCACTCCAGCAAAGATATGGCGCTGGGACGATATAATATCAAGGTTTTAAATGAACACGAACTTACATACCTCTACTATCGAATTGCCGAAGTGGTGTACGCCTATATTTATTGTTAATTACTAATTTAATAAGCCGAAAGGCTATAAAAACATAAAGGGATTTACCATCCCCCTTTCTATTAAAGGTTATAATTTTTAAACTCAAAAATAACCTAACAGTAAAACTGAATTTATCATTCATACATTCCTACATAACTGAAATTGTAAAAGTAATCTAAATTATAACTGCATGGAGATGGAAAATAATAATATTAAGCCAGGAAATTAAGCCAGGAAACCACATGTTACAGAAGTATGTAATAAAGTAAGATTTATGCTATCTCGAGTCTTCTTCTTAAAGAGATTCTTAACTCTGACAATGTCAAGAATATTATATTTCGCTGGATACAAATTGCTGTACAGTTCGATACACTAAGCTGAGGAGGAACATATCACACCACGCTGACACCATTAATCGCTTTAAAAAATAAATTAATACGCATTTTAACCAACATGAAATATAGAGAGACTACGGTGAACGCTATACCGTATTAAATATCCTACGACTTATACAACCAAGTAATTACAGGATTCTACTTTTCCTAAACACTGATCACCAGTACGGAAGTATTAGAAAAACACTTCTGCAGAAAAGCGGGCTTAAAATATTTTATCACTAAAGCGCAAAAAGAAATAATACCCAAACACTATATGTATGTATTTATTTCCAAAAATCTTCAACGGCTTACCGATCTTAATACGAAAGGAAAACAACATGAACAACACATGAAGAATCTGATTAGTCAGGACCTAACGTTTTATAACGATATTGAAACTTGTTTATAATAATTGTATAAAAGTAATTAACCAATTTATACAAAGTGAAATTAACAAAATATCGGTATTTTGTTAATTCATAACAACAATAAATTAATATCAAAAAATATCAGTACATCAGTACAAAATATTCAGGTAATTACTGAATTGCACTTTTCTTATTTTACGTCTACATATGTATAATATATATATTTATTATATATATACATATATACATATATATATACATATATATAATATATATATATGTATAATATATATATATATATATATATATATACTCTTGGGTTATACATAGATGTCATTGTTTTGCAATATATATATATATATATATCTTGAAAAAATATTAAATGAATGAGGCTTAATGTACTGATATGTACATGATAATATAATGATATGTAATAACTTGAAATAAATCTGAAAAGTAAAGTCGCATTTTTTTCTTCTTTTTAATTTTCCGAACATTGAATGATTTTCCCCTCTGCTAAAGATCAGATTATACGCTGTTCGAAATTTACTTCTGTTCCTAAAACAATTCTTCTTGTTATTGCAATTAAGGTTGATGATATTTTGTCCTGATTAAGTAATCATCTACGAAGTGGAATGCAATTGTAAAACTCTATTCTCTACATGAACGGTTAACATATTTTTCAGATATGCTTAGGCTATCATTTCATATCCAAAGAATAAAGCAAGGAAGCAAATGAAATATTACCGAGGCTGAAGTTTCGTTTCGTGCATAACTGCACTTCACTTGAAATATGCAAACAAATTCCAACGTTTTGGTTTAAAACATAAGTCGCGGGTGGAGCTACCATGTGGAAACTTCTACGATGGTTCATCGATAGAACTCCAAGCGTTGTAGTTTCCGATTCTAGGTTCTATAAGGGGAACTGGTTTTTCTTTCTTTTTTTTTTCTTTTTTTTTCAATTTAGTCGATCTTTGGCGCAATAAGGAATTTTTTTTTTCACAGTATCAACTAATATTTGATTTTAACTTTTCGACTCGTAAAAATCGATTGCATAACTCACACATTAAAGCCAGTTATAGTGAGAATATCAGGGAGCGACAGTTGCCGACCGTATTCAATTCATCGTGATGTCAGCAAACTGTTCGTACAAATGAATTCAACTCCCAATGATGAAGAACAGATGTCAACACAATTCAAAAAGGCAAGTATAATAATAGTTGATCGTAATTCCTTTTTTTTTTTGGGGGGGGGGGAATGAAGGATAGGTATTTGTGGTCATAGAGTGTAATTGTCTAAAGCGAACAACACGGAATGAAACACCGACTCCTTTCTATGCAGCTTTGCCTCACTTCGTCATCACAATTGTAATAAAAAAGAGCAACACGCAATTCTCTGTAACTTTATTAACCACATTACAATTTTTGTGGGTGCATACACGTTACTTTCCTTGACAGCAATCTCAGAAATTCTAAAGAAATGTCTGTGACGTCTTTTCGGTGATTTCCGGTTAGCCCGACAGCAACCTGCTTCTGTACCACATGACGAGTTGGTCGCCATTTTCGACTTTCACATCCTGAGGACCTACACAACAACAGAAACAAAAGAATGTCACATTTTGCAAAATTCTTTCGGAGAGAGAGAGAGAGAGAGAACGAATGCTTTCATATACATAATTCAAATATGTTAGCGTCAAATAGAAATATACAGGGTGGTTCAAAATTCCACGTACAAACATTGAGGGGAGATAGACATCACAATCAACCATATTCACATAGGAAAGCATGACCGGAAGGTACTAACAGGGAAACAAAGATACAGAAATAACACAAGGCAGTAAGTAGTGTAAAAAACTTGATTAGGCGTAACTGAGCAGTTCAGTAGTAGTTGTAGATACATAATATGGTAAACAAGGTACATGTCTGCCATCTCAGCGTTCGTAAAATGACGCATGTTCTTTGTACGACGACGAAAGCTTGAATTAAGAAGCCTAATTTGCTCACCTGGAGCGCTGGCGAACAGCACCACCTATCACTTTCGGATGGCGTTTCCGGTCGTGCTTTCTTATGTGAATATGGTTGATTTTGATGTTCTTTACTTCCCCTCAAAATTTGTACGTGGAAGTTTGAACCACCCGATATCATGAAACACAAGTGTATTATTATTGTTTGTATTTTATTCATAAGAATAATTAATTAATTCTTTAAACCTTATATTTATTGGACAATCGAATTGCGAACGATCGTTACATGAAACAACTCATGAATTTTGAGCTCGGTTCCAGAACTATTTGGCCCAAAACTATCACTAATTATAGGCGACAAGCGATGAGAGCACATGACAGCACACCCATTTCGGTTGGGTGTGCTGTCATGTGGGTTATGCAACCCGCAGAAATTTTTTCCATCGGAGGAAGCTTGGCGACAAATAATTTCTTCAACAAATGTTTACAATTATTGATTTAATTAAATAATTACATAAATAAACGTCTTTTAGCTTTTTTTAAGTAATGATTTGTCGATGTAAACTATAAATACATTATTTTCATTTTGCATCGATTCTATGATCTTTAATAATTCTTGGGAAAAAAAGATATTCAGAATTAATTGTTTTTAGCACAATTTCATATATTAAAAAATTGATCGGCATATTTTATTAAACAACTAATTAATTAATTAATCTTAAATTAAATTATTTCAGATTAAAAGCAAAAAATAATAAAACTAACAAGTAAACTAATATTAAATTATATACACTTATCTTTCAAAAATGTATTTTTTGTTTAAATTTGTTTCACTATAAATTTACAATTCACACTTCACTCCGTAACTCACTACACACATGGGGCAAACTAACCGGTCACTGTTTACAAATCAGAAAAAGATGAACCCAAAACAGGAAGACGTGTTTTATTGCTGCAATAAAACACGTGTTCTATGGCTACCCTGTAACAGGCCAACACACAATAAAATTTTAAGACAGACAAAGTGTTCCCAGGGTCGAGGGTGTAAGATTAAACATTTCAATCAATTTTACAATTATAATTTGTGGAATTTTTTAATCGATCCCAGGGGAAAGTGCCCCCCCCGCGGACGCCCATGACCGTATGATTGCATTTTATTGATGTATGAAAGTTTTGAGAGGGCTAGCACATCAGCACTCATCTTAATTGGTTGAGTGCAATTAATTGCAGGATAACTTTGAATACTTCTGCGTAGAATGGAGGAACAATCTGTTTTAGGATATGAAGGAGAATGCTATAGTTAGTTGATATATTTGAAATACTCAAAGATGAAAATATGTGAACCATCATTTATAAGACATGTAAGCATAGGAAAGAATAAGTGCGAGTAAAACACTTTCATTAATGGTAAAGAATAATTATAATTTGTGACATGTGTGTCCATAAGTTGTGGGTAGAGCGAATAGCACGATCCTATAAATTCTCAACATGAACAAGTGAATTTAATGGCATAATTAAAAGAAAAACTTATGAAAGAGAGAGAGAGAGTATTGCGGGAATAAATATGGTTTGATGGAGCAGCAATTCATCTCGCAAAATTTGTTGCACATGTTATGCGTATTTCTCTGGTTTGTGTATATTTCGCTCCGTTTTCCAAGATATTTCTTTTGTTTACTGAGACTCATTACACATAACATCCGATCATTATCAGAATTATCCACACTTCCGGGAATCCTAAATTCATTCGTTTTTTTTATTTTTTTAAATTTTTTTAGTATCAGCGGTTCTTCTGTCTTATCAATCTCACATATGCTGGTATTTTGTTGTAGATCAACAACGTCTTATAATACACAGAATATTCATTTTTATTCAGGAATAGATATGTTTTACTGTCTGTTGTTTCCGAAGGCTAGAATAAAACTGTCTCTATACGGTTAAAAAAAAATTTTCAACCTCAACAGATGCTATACTGCACAAGCAAAAAAAAAAAACAAAACAAAAAAAACAATTAGCATTTTTCTCCTAACATACACTTTCAAATTTTCAGTTCCAGAAAACATGTGTAACAGCTGTTTGTAATAAAGCCGTCGGATATGATAAGTGACAACATTCAATTGGGTTGGTTGACACAATAACCAATCACAGCCGCTAGGTGCTGAGTGAGCTCAAAATTTTAACTCACCTAGACACGCCTTCTCAGCTGTTTAAAATAATGCAACGCTAAGAATTTGACACACTGCGCCCTCTTTGCATCTTTTCTAATGGCTCAAAGGTGTAGGCATTTTGAAAGCACACCCGGGCTATTAACGCGAATGTGACGCAATGTTTACGCGGCGAAAAGGGCCTTCTTCATGAAGCACTAATGCTTTATTATCCTCGTGAAGAGAACAATGAAGCATTAGTATATTGTGTACAATTTTAGGAATCGCGCGAATCTGCAAACCAATTGGGGGAGTCTTTAACGGTAATAAATGCAAAAATATCATATCGGTTATACTGATATTTCGTGGATGAGCACCGCACACCTGGAATGTTTGCCCCTAATATCATCATCATCATCAGCCGTTGTCGATCCACTCCTGGATAAAGTCCTTTACAAGATTACTCCAAAACTCTCTGTCCATGGCTCTCCTTTCCCATGTCACTCCTGCAAATCTGATGATATCATCAATCCACCGTGATTTAGGTCGGCATCGTGGTCGCTTTTCCTCTCGTGGAATCCAATCCAGTACTTCTTTTGTCCATCGCTGATCTTGTCTTCGAGCAATATACCCAGCCCATTGCCACTTCAGATGTTGCACTTTTCCTATGATGTCAGAGATTTTGGTTTGATTTCTTATCCATCTATTCCTTTTGTGATCCAGTCGTGTGATGATACCAAGCATACTTCTTTCCATACTAAAATTTGTTGTCCTTAATTTTTATATTTCCTTTGCATTCAGTGTCCATGTTTCACAGGCATATGTCAGTATAGAAACAATACACTGGTCAAAAACTTTCATCTTCATGCATAATGGTAGTTAGCTTTTGAATATTGAATGAAATTTTCCAAATGCTTTCCACCCAAGCATCGTGCGTCTTTTTAATTTCATCCATGATCTTTTGTTCCATTGATATCTGTTTTCCAATATGTAATGACCTAGTTGTTTAATTTCCTCATTATTGATTTTTATTATATCTGGTTGATATAGCTACTAAACATAACTTGGATCTTCTTCAGGTTATCTTCAGGCCTGCTGTTCTGCTAGCAATTTGGAGCTCATGGATACGAGTCTGTCATTCATGTACAGTTGAAGTAAAGATAACTATGTCATCTGCAAAGCGTAAATAGCTGAAATATCTTCCATTTATCTTCAAACCTTTCTCTTCCTGCTCAAGAAGTTTGAATATTTCTTCTAGGCATGCTGTGAATAATTTTGGAGATATTTTGTCACCTTGTCTTATACCTCTCTGTCTTCCCACAGTACAAATGTGTCCATTGAAATGAATTGCTGCTGTGGCATTGGTGTATGCTGATTTGATGGTTCTGATGTAAGGCTCCTCCACTTGTTGGTTTCCTAATGCTTTACGTTTCGTACAAGTTGTAAGTGAACCAAAGGCTTTCTCATAGTAAATAAAACTAAGACATGGTGGTAATTGATATTCATCACACCGTTCAATAATCTGCTGTACAACTTAAATATGGTCCATTGTACTAAAGCCCTTTCGAAAGCCTGCCTGTTGTTTTGGTTGTGCTAGGTTCAGAGCCGCACAAAGCCTATGAGCTAAGATTTTTGTAAACACTTTGTAGATTACTGATGGTAGGCTGATAGGTCAGTAGTTCGTCATGTCTTCTATCTCACCTTTTTTTATGTATCGGAATTAGAGTAGCCTTCTTCCATGTTGTTGGTACATCATTTTTTCTTCAGGCATAAAGTAAATAGTTTTGCTAAGAATTTGTAGATTATTTCTCCATCTGTTATTACAAGTTCAGCTTAAACTCCATCCTCACCTGCAGCTTTCCCATTTTGAAAGCTTTGGATGCTCTGCATAACTTCTTCTGGTAGAATCTGTGGTACTTCATCTATGTCGTAGTTGTCTTCTTCTTCTTCATTTAATTCATTATCCTGATATAATATTGAGCGGAATTCTTCAATTTGTTTTGCTATAGCATATCTATCTCTGGTCCCGTCTTGTAGTTTGACTGCAACCATCTGTTTGCTGTTCATCAATTGCTGTGTGGCTTTTTTGAGACTACGGTTGTTTTCAATTGTTCGTTGTATGAAT
Source organism: Typopeltis vanoorti (assembly GCF_054136105.1). NCBI lineage: Eukaryota > Metazoa > Arthropoda > Arachnida > Uropygi > Thelyphonidae > Typopeltis > Typopeltis vanoorti. The sequence goes on from NC_143559.1 coordinate 135,741,367, forward strand.
TTACAATTGAATATTCTTATTTCTTCTGTGATACGTTTTCTGATTGTTTTGCACAATTCCGTGTATTCAATGTTATTCTGTAGGGTTTGAATCTTACCACGTACCATTTCAATTTCACTAGTTTTTCCATTTGGACTTTTCCATATCCACTTTCTATTTGTTTTTTCTTGAAAAAGGAATTCATGATATACAGGCTTTCTTTTTCTACAAATTCTACTAACTCTGCTCCTCTGTCATCTCTTATGCCATATCCAAAATTTCTCATTGAGCTTTCATCTGAATGTATAATACCAATTCTAGCGTTAAAGTTTCCCATTACAATTGTGAAAAGATGTTTTACTTTATTACATACAGTAAAAGCCAAAAGGCTATTTTTATGGCAACCTTAATAATAATGAAGGGGATACAAATCCTTGGATGTTTATCTACTAGTAAGCGAAACTCTAAGAACTAGGACTAAGATCTATGAGTTTCATACCGAAAAACTATCGGAAAATCCAAGTGTAAGTAACCACTTGGTAGTACAACACCAAGGCAACTCGTATCAAAGGTGGATCAAGATCCCTCACTTTCCTTGATATTTTTCATAATGTAATGTAAAACCACAGCCCCTAGGGGATGTAATACTGTAATTACATTATGAGGAGAGGTCACTACCCAGACCGGTTTCAACTTTTTTTGAGATCTCATCAGTGAGTAGGTAGACCTGGAAGATAACAAGGTTTAAGTGAAAAGAACTTACATACCTTCACTATACGAATGCCATAAAGGTGTGCCTGTATATTATTACATAGAATAAAAGCCAAAAGACTATTTTTCTGGCAACCTTAATAATAATGAAGGGGATACAAATCCTTTGATGTTTATCAAAGTGAGTAGTTAGACCTACTCAGTAGTGAGTAGGTCTACCTACTCACTGATGAGACCTCAAAAAGATTGAAACCGGTCTGGGTAGTGACCTCTCCTCATAATGTATATAGTATTACATCCCCTAGGGGCTGTGTTTTTACATTATGAGAAAATATCAAGGATAGTGAGGGAGCATGCACCACCTTTGATACGAGTTGCCTTGGTGTTGTACTACCAAGTGGTTACTTACACTTGGATTTGCCGATAGTTTTTCGTTATGAAACTCATAGATCTTAGTCCTAGTTCTTAGAGTTTCGCCTACTGGCAGATAAGCATCAAAGGATTTGTATCCTCTTCATTATGATGTTTTCCTTTATTGTAGATTTGGGATACAACATGATAGAAGAATTCAATATCTTCGTCAGTATGACTTATTGATGGTGCATAGACTTGGACAATCTTAAGAGTGCATCTTTTCGAGATTTGAACAACAATACTTGCTATTCGATCGGATACACTGTCAAATTCTATTATGTTGTTCTTCAGTTTTCTGTTGATCAAGAATCCAACTCCACTGATTCTTTTTTTATCTTGTCCTCTTTAATACAATATGTCTCCATTTTTTAATCAAAGAATTTCTTCACCATTACGTCTGACTTCGCACAGTCCAAGAATATCCCATTTTAGTCGCTTTAGCTCTTCAGTTAGTTCAGTAAGCCGTGCTTCATTACTCAGAGTCCTACAGTTTAATGTTCCAAGGTCTAGTTTCTAATGGCAGCATGAACTGGTTACCCAGGGAATCTTAGTACCCTCCGCCTTCATGTTTAATTGCCTTCTGCCATAGGTAGTAACAATCCGGCCTCCGGGAATGAGGACCATTTTATTTCTGTCGGATTCATCTTGGAAGGTACGGCCAAAAATTCACCACGCTGGCCAAGTGCGAGTTGGTGAATGGCAATCTTTTCACATGGGATCGCCAGTCCCAAAACCACTGGTCCACGGCTCTTTATTCAATATATTCGGAGCTGCCCTGATATCCAACGGATGGTAGTCATGGTTTCCCTCCATCCGCCACTTTGGGGACGCGCTCGGTAGCCCGTGGAAGCCTATATATATATATATATATATAGATGTTTGCTTGAAGATTTACTCAGTTTGATATAATATTTAAAAAGATTTTAATGACTAGAACCGAAGTTTAAATAAAAAACTTTGCACTACTACTTTCGTCTAAAACTAGACTTCATCAGGTGTCAGATAAACATATAAATACCAGTAACCAATCTAAAGAAATCGTTTTTTTTTCAAAAAAAAAAAAAACATAGATTAACTTATCTAATACTGAAAATAATAAAGGCTAGAGTTAAATAGAAGAATGAACTCTGACTGTATCATTATACACATGAGCGCGTCTAAGGTCTCAAGAGCGCAAATATTGAATGGTTGAGCTGTGAGAGTCTGGTGGACTGTAACTTAGGTTGTTTTTAATATATAACGCAAGACATTATCGGCACCTACATAATAGCTTGTTGGGGATCCTTTAACCAAGAAACTGCCTTTCCCCATCTTGCCATTACTCTTTCGAGACCAGGAAAGTTGCCCTGAGATGGCCAGAAGAGCATACAGAATCGTCGGATGCGTTCATACCAGTACACCTCCACCACTGCCTTGATTCCTAGCAACCCTACAGTCTGGATGGACGGAAACAGACTAGATGCTCAATAATATTATGTCTCATGAGTGCATATTAACAAGGTTTTTTAATGGTCGAACGTGTTATGGTAGTTGGTTCAATATAAATGTTACAACAGTTTCTAAGCAGAAGGAAATAAAACATTAAAAAATATTATTACGTGACAAGCATTAGGAGTCCAAGCACTCATTGAGAGAGCAAACTCTAGTCCACGCTGCCTACGGTCTACACTATTCAATCCCCCCCACACACACGCACACACAACGCCCTCTACAATCACTAACAATATTTCTTACTGTAAATTGTGTGTGTACTCTCGCCAATATGCCTATATACTGTATATATATATAAGTAAAAGTAAAAAGGTACCGGCTGTAATTAAAGCCTGATGCAGGTGAACCCAACTATAATACTTACAGCGTTTAACACACTTTCATTCATATATATATATATATATATATATATATATATATATAAATTCTCTCTCTCTCTCCTCTCTTAGATTTCTGAGTTCCCATTGGAACAGGTGCAAATTCATTTTGAGATTATTTAAACAGTTTGTTGTTTGAAAGTAGGTAAATTATGAGAATTCATTCGCCCACCTTCCTTGCAGTGTTCCAACGATGAATTGTTTGGCTTTCTGTAAAGCATCCAAGCATATCCGTGCTCAGGATCGTTAACAATTCCAGCCATGGAGCTGACGTACGGACCTTTGTCAGTGTTTCTGTATTCGAAACTGAAAAAATAAAAATAAAACTTACTGGTGTGTGTGTGTATGTGTGTTTGTTTGTGTGTGTGTGTGTGTACAACTTCCCATTTTTGTTGCATTATGTTTGCGTGTAAATTATCTAAGAAAGAGTGATCTATGCATCACTGTAAAGAAATATTTCTCTTCCAATTATAGACCATTTTTATTTATTTATTTTAATTTAGATATTGAAATTATGAATTCTGTTGACGATTTCAATGAAACCAGGTGCATTTTTATTAACGTTCAATTATAGTATGACATGTTGTGTCAACATAGAAGTTTATACTACGAAAGATATCCCCAAAATATCACTCAAATAACATATCAATAAACTCCTCAAAATAAATGAAAATGAAATAAATAATAATAAGTATAAAACAAAATTAGCAAACGACTTCCATTCCAACTTCTAACGCTTTTTGTCCCTGATTCTCTAACTTTTAGAGACTAAAGAGGACAAGCAAACGCCAATATAACCAATCAGCTGATCCAAGATTATCGTTAATTCTGAACGGCATCCGATACAGAGAGGAGGAAAACTTTCGACATCTCGTCTTACCCAACCCTAATGAAGTACTGTATTGATTGAAATAATTTAGGTGATATAGTCCATTCGCTTCACTTTATCTGACGAAAAACCTTCTTGTCCATGCCAGCGGTAGAGTAACTCGAGAACCGATTGAAGAAAGGGTTAGAAAATGTTCCACTAGATGGCGCTGGGAATCGAAATTAGAACGGCATTACTTCGGTAAGCTAAGCGCTATGAATGCAAAAGCCATTTACACTGGGCAATAGAAGCCTTTAAAACAATATTGGAATACATTACCTAAATTTTCACATAAATGCAAACAAATTCGCTATTATACTCGTTCCATTCTCACTTCTAAAACAACGTGATCTTCGTACCTAAATTTAGAATCCAGTTTTGCAGCAGCTTTCATCACATCGAAGAATAACGTATCAGTGGAAACACGAAGGATGATATTATAGTAATGGTCAGCATAATCCCCAAATCTAATGATGTATTCCACATGAACCTTGGGTCCTAACTTTTTCTGTAGATCTTCCAGCATTTCTTCACCTGCAAGAGTAATAATTGTAACGGCATTAGTTGTTTAGGATCATCTGCTCTTCAGTTGATCTTACCGTTAAAGAATCGAACAGGAAAAAATCGGATTGAAACTCACTAGTTTTGTTGGTGAACTTGGAACAGTTGATCACTTGGAGGTCCAGCAGAGTGGATTGTTTAAGGACTGGAAGCGCGAAATAGGTGGCCAGACGTGTTCCAAAAGAACCATCACTTTTCTGATGGGATAAAAGATACAATGCAGCCGATCGCACATTCCAGTGTAAACCTTCATCACCCACGGCAAACAGGGTCTGACAAATAAAAGAGGAGTGGAGAAACAGTTGCAATCACTATACTTTAAACATTTGTTTTATCATTGAAATGACTACACAGTCCAACATAATTTTTGCTGACTTTTATATGAGACTTGTTTTTTACTAATTTGGGTGCGCTGATTTCAAATATCAAACCCATTTTTCTCTATCACGTCAGGTTTTTCCTCTATAGCATTTTCTTTTTGCTAATTTGTAAGTTTTTGATAGTTTTAAGGAGGCAGTACTATTTAGAGGATCAAAAAAATCGAATTTTTAATATTATTTTCTGAAAGTATGTTCTTTTACAAATCTTTTCCTAACTTTTTATCAAGAAATTCGAAAACTTCTCTAAAATAGAGCCTATTATTCAAAGCGGTGCGCAGATCAGAATCAGAGCGCTCACCACTCTCGCTTGTTACTAAACGAATAAATTCGTAAGAACCTGCAACGGCACGTATACGGGCGCGTTGAATGCGAGAGAGGCCGATAATTAGATACATAACTACTTAACAATATTCATTAAAAATTACAAGAATATTTATAAAAAAAATAACAATTTTACTTACACATGAGTTTCAGGGAATAAATTTTTGTTTGTAGCAATTTCTGCTGTGTGTTCTGTTTTGGCAATCCCTTTGAATACTCCAACAGTAGTCGGCCATCATGTGAGAATCCCATCTTCCTTGGTACCGATCTTCCATAGTTTTTAAGTCTTGATGAAATCTTTCGCCTTGTTCATCGCTTACAGCACCTAAATTCTCGGGTAATCTATCAAGATGACTGTATAGGAAATGAAGCTTTATGATCATGTTGCAACCTAGGCGCTGGAAATTTTCAAGCATTGTTTCCAAGAATATTATTCGCAACCATCGTAAATGAAGTCCAGGCCTCTTTCTCAATTTCGTTCATAGAGTTGATGAAATTTGGGTGTCTCATTAAAGTTCTAATTTGCGGTCGATCAAATACACCGGCTTTAATTTTTTCTTAACTAAGTCGTGGAAATTTTTCACGTATGTATTGGAAACAGTCACCTTGTAAATCTAAAGCTTTAACATACTGCTTCATAAGACCAAGTTTGATGTGAGAGGTGGAAAAATGATTTTTCTCTGTCGATTAAAGGTTGTTTTATAACATTCGGTTCTCCAATATTTAAGGATATTCTAAGAGGCCAATGTTTCTGACTGCAGTGTTGATTTCTAGCTCGACTATTCCAGAAGCATAGAAAACACGGACACTTTGTATATCCTCTTTGAAAGTCAAGTAAAAAGTTCACCATTTTAAGATCCACACATATGATCCAGTTATGGCCTGTATATTTTAATAACTTCAGAACCTTTTTAATGTCCTCATATGTTTCCTTTAAGTGGACTGAATAGCCAATAGGAATTGAGCCATATACAAACCCATTGTATAGTAAGACACACTTGAGACTTCTGCTTGAACTGTCGATAAATAAACGCCACTCCTTTGGATGATATTGTACAACACTCATTTCAGTTAGTAAACCTGACACATTGTTACAGTAAACAAACCCACACTCGTGTTTAAAATATTGCACAGGATTACTTTCCCTGCTACGATAAAAAGTTATCTTCGTATCTTGCTCCAGTAAGTTTTTTCATTTAATCTTGAAGCTAACAATTCCGATGATTCCTTTGATAGGCCCAAATCTCTTACTAAGTCATTGAATTCCGCTTGAGCAAAACGTTGCGGTCCAGAACTAGAAATTAAATTTTCATTGTCTAAATCAACATACGGGTCTTGTTCCTCAAGAACATCTTGCATGTCCCTATGATGCTCGTTCTCAAGTAAAGGAAGTCCTTTATAAATTGGCACGGCTATTTCATTGGAATGAGCAACTGGCCGGATTGCTGAGTCGAGATTTGGATGCACAATTTTTTTTCTTATTCTTCTTATTATAACCAGACGTCTGAACTAAACAAAAATAGCAATCATCTACGAGATTTTTCAGTTCACGCCAAATCATTGGAATGCCGAAAGCTACTTTTTGGCGTTTTCCCTTGCTCCACTGTCGTAAATTTTCTACACATGACTTACACACTTTATTTGGAGCCCATAACTTGTCCTGATCTGCAAGTTTTAAGTCAAAGTATGCAAAGTACACTTTCTTAACGAAATCAGTGATATTTGTCCTTTGACTGGGAACAGTAAAGCTGCCACAAATGTAGCAGAAGGAATCTACGCTATTGACACATTTTCGAGTAGTAGATATGATGTATTTTCTTCACTGCCGACTAACATGCAATTATCAAGACAAAAAAAACAGACACTTTATTGAAACATTATAAGCGCTCATCATACTTTCACGATCGATTAACGATTCACTGATTTCGATCGTTCTTTGTCCGTCATGACGCATATAGCATTCATTTGCTATATGCGTCAGTACGTGCTGTTGCAGGCTCTTACGCATTTATTCGTTTACTAACAAGCGAGAGCGGTCAGCGCTCCGATTCTGATCTGCGCACCGCTTTGAATAATAGGCTATATCTTCGGGAATTTTTCGAATTTCTTGATAAAGAATTAGGAACAGATTTTTAAAAGTACATACTTTAAGAAAATAACATTAAAAAATCCATTTTCTCGATCCTCTAAATAGTACTGCCTCCTTAAAACTATCAAAATCTTACAAATTAGCAAAAAGAAAATGCCATAGAGGAAAAACCTGACGTGACAGAGAAAAATGGGTTTGATATTTGAAATTAGCGCACCCAAATTAGTAAATAACAATTGTTAGATCATAATCAGCAGAAAACAATTTTTTTTTTGTTGGCAAGTGTTATTTGTCCTAATTGCTTTAGTTGGCATCGATGAATTATTCGCATGCACAGTTACTTTATAAATAATACGCCTCAGCTCTTGTTTAAAATATAATATAATCGTCCAATATTGTAATGTCGTTCAGCAATATATCAATTAATTTGTACGCAGAATATCAGAGATTCTGAGGAGGAGGAGTTCAACAAAATGTACTTACCTGCATTGCCAAGGCAGTGGTGTATACATCTCCAAACCCTCCATCTGGAAGCTGCAAACTTCTCAGCCATGGAAGAGAGCTCAGCACCACATCTTCTAGACTTATCTCTCGAGAGTGATTCGTAGAAAAACCAGATTCTGACGTCGAATGTGTGCTGGAATTTTTGCCATCCTTTATGTTTTTGATGATTTCCTTTCTGTCAGCTATGCACACCAGTGACATCAACGACAAAATCTTCAAGTCTAAGAGAATAATTATACAATCACATTTTGGGAATGCATGCATCTTAAACATTTTTAGGGCATATTTTACAAATTTTGTTAGATATAAGGGTCGATATCATAGAATCATTGAACGACTTTTAAACAAAACGAAGTGGCGTTGTCATATTTCTATAATTCCACGATGTTTTTTGCTTGATGGAAACTGACAGCGATCAGAAAAATTATGATTTTATCTTTTTGTAAGCTTTTATCAAAGCTTACAAAAATTTGCTCATCTTGATGCTCTTTCAACTGATAAGCTGGTGGTGAATTCCCTAAAATCTGTTTTTAGTCCACGAGTAAAAGGGAGGAAAGATTTCTTCCTTCTAGTAACTGAGATAAATCGCATCCACTCTGCATGTTTGGATAACGTGAAGCATTTCTGACTCAGAATTTGAGAATATTTTTCTTTGAGACAAACTGGCCCACCCCTCCTTCAAACCAAGGATTGTTTTCTGAAGGTGAATTTCGAAAAGCAGTACGATGTGTTCCCAAATCTGTTTTATGAAGGTAAGATCTGGGGAGCATGCGAGCCACTCTATTCGATTAATGTCCTCGTTCTCCATAAGTATCTTCACTACTCGTGTACGATGTGCTATCCCTTTCAAAAACATTCTCGCGATGGTAAGCAGTACCAGTTTAACGCCAGATCAAGTGTCCTCTAGAATCGGAGGAAAGACTAACCCAACTCTCATCTGTTAAGCATTAGCTAAATTGGTGTCTTCTCCAATTTTTATGGATACAACACCACTGAATGAGCTGTGGATAAGGGGACGCAGACTGGAGTCCTTCATGTGTACAGGCCTATTTTTTGCAGATGTCTTGCCACAGTTTGTTGAGATATCCGCATAGTTATGCTTGAATGGATACGAGTTGCAAGTTGACAGCCTTGGTGCGTCGATTATATTTTGCAGTTATAAAGAAAAAATCTGTGTTCATTCTCCGTAGAAAAGCAAAAGCGACCTCTTCGCAAACGTCTAGACCATGTTCCGTTGGTTTGAAACGTTGCCCAGAGCCAGGATACAACGCTACGTGACATTACGAACTCTCTGGAAAAATCATTAATTCAACAATCCTTCTTCAAGCTTTCCAATAATTCTTTTCTGCGTGAAATCATCTTCCTGACGTCATTCGGTGTTACAAGAGATCCGAATTTGCGACTTTATTCCTTCACCAAAAGAACTTCCCTCAAACACAGTCCACATACTGCTGCCTTTTGGCGTTTTATCCTGTTACGTGCTACCACGTGACCCCTTTGTGCGCGCTTCGAAAATTCGAATGTATGCCTTCTTTGAACTGGAAATCAATAGTCATACAAACTACCACACGCAGATCGGCCTGAATTTGCGATTGTAATATTGAGAAATAGCGTTCGTCGTTTGGTTTGGACATCAGTGTATGAAGTTTTCATCTTTCATTTTTTGTTGTTGGATGTTCATAACATTGCAATAACAAAAATGAAAGATGAATCGAAATATCTTTACAAGGACAAAAAGTCCTTGTAAAGGGATTTTGATATTCCGTCTTATATCTAAGTCGGTATACTCTCCTAATGAGAAGTCCTTTTATTTCATAATATTTTCATCTAATACTGGAGAAAACAGTTTTAATTGATTTAGTAGTTACCAGAAAATGAACACGTATATGAACAACAAAGAACCGCTATTATCAGTCTACGTCCAGTACTGGATTGCACGGCAACCTGTCAGGACCAACATCCTGTTTCTGGCTAACCATTGCACGATTGGGGAAATGGCGGAATCCTGAATTCGTGATTGTCTCGTGGACATTGGATCCTCGCACCTGCACTGCAAGCATATTCATCTCAAATTCTCACCTGGAGTTTGTTTTGATCAAGTTGTCTTACATGGTGACAACGTGGCGCGATGTATTTGGACTCTTCCAATAAGACATACATTAAGGGCTCACATCGTGCGAGCATTATACGAAATCATTCCGTCAGCAGCGTTGGCTGCCGAATTATTCTGATTTGAATCCCATCGAAAGTTTGTTGGATCATGCCGAATGCAACAACCGCCGGCTGATGTCAATGCTTCGCTGGGCCTGATTTAGAGAACATTATCCTGTCTAGTTGGTTCTTTGAACCAACTAGACAGGATAATGTGGTCAATGGAACAAATGCCAGGACAGCTACAAGCGTATCGTTGAAACGCTATGACCACCTGCATAGTAGTACTGGAGGACATAGTGTTTCAACGTTGTAGCTGTTCCTCGGAGATATTAAATGGTGATCGACTTATATTAGCTGACAACGAGCCTGCATTCCACAAATGTCGTTTTGCCAGGGCATGGAGGCAAGAAAATTGATAATTTGCTTATCGTTCTATACTTTCTTTAAAGGGAATACCATGATTGGAAAATTCATTTATTTCAATGTCCTTATCGATAATAACTCAATTATAAATCTATTATGTAATAGTTATATTTTTCTAAGAAAATCGAAACAGGAATCTTTCTGCTTCATACGACAATTCATTGGCTATAAATCATGAAAATAGGAAAGGAAGCAGCTCTGTAATTCCAGATGCGCTTTTAAGCTTATTATTTTCTTGAATAGTTTTCTCATATTTAGTGTATTTAGTTACATTTTTGCAAATGTAGGATTTTAAAACGATTACAGTTTCACAATAAACGAAATGTGATATTACCAGTGTAGGAGGGATGGTTTTTCAATTGCAGTGCTTCGAGAAGGACATCAGTCTGCCCTGAAGTTGGTGTTTCTCCAGCAACACAAAGAGAGAGGACCACCGCGGGCATCTTGAAGACCGAAGTATTGTTCTTGGAGGAATTCTTCAGATAGTCTACAAAATCGAATCCATGGAAGTTTCGGGGATTTCGGCAAGTGGCTAAGAGGGCTCGGATGTACTGGGCTAGCTGCACGGGGATCAGTGGAACATCATGTTTCCTGGAAAGGAATCGATCATGAATTTAATCACTTGTCTATGAAACCTGCAGGCATGTTAGCTGTTCAGCTAACATGTCCGCAGGTTTCACTGTTTAGCGAATAACTGAACATATAATCTATGGGAATCGTGTCAAAACTTTCTCTTGCCATTTTTAATCACATTTTAGTGATATCTAACAAATCTTCGATTCAGAGATTTGATTGGTCAAGTGTATAGGATTTTAATATGTTAAAAATGAAAATTATTGCGAAAACCAGTTACATGAGAAGAACAATGCATTTACGTACCGACGTATTCTTCAAATTATTATGCTGAGTATCTGAAATCAGCAACGGAGGCATGAATACGAATTGGAGTTAATAAGCAAACGGAATAACAGAATAGCTAAGGGGAGATTTTGGTTTGCTTATTGTTTGGTTTTTCGATTATTCTGATTACAAGAGGCAGTGCTGCTAATTTGATTCAAGGCTACATTAGCCGAATATTATAAGGCAACACTGAATATACTGTCCGTTATAAACTAAAGCCATTTCGAAGTAATCTTGACGATTGTCAGCCATAATAATTAATAATAAATCCATTGCATTTGTAGATTAGAAAAAAAAAACTGTATGCATCTCAAATATTCTTCTCCGAGAGAATCAGAGATTCACCAGAGAACACTTTAATCCTTAAAGATGAAGATATTTTGTGCATTGGTTGTATGGTTTAAGAAATCATTCTCATCAATGATTCATTCAAAATAAATAATTAAAACAAATAAATAAAATAAAACCTGAACCGAATCGAATTCGGCAGTTTTAGAGACAATTGTATATAATAATTTCATACACTAATTATATCAAGAAATACATATTGCAATTTAAATGATCAAAAACATTTTGTGGTAAAACAGAGTTATTAGAATAACTCTAAATCCCGATTATACACGGAATGAAAAAAATTAAAAGAATCAGACTGAAATCTGATAAGAAAGACTGAATCTCGAATTAAATGATTTCAATCTGTGACGAAGGATAACATGAAATTGAAATAAGCGTAGATGTCGCAGAGATTTTCTTAGCAGTACTGTACGGAATTTTTGAGGTTTATTACCTGAATACGTAAATCAGATATAAGACGAAAAACGTAACAGTACACCTTTCTTTTAAAGAAAATAATAAATAAAATTAAATCTTGGTTATGCTGTGAACTCGTCGTCTCACTACTTTCGCAACGCATTCCAGCAGTTCTAAGCATAGGGGTTTAATATGCAGGAAGCCACGAATGAATCGAACTATCTTAAGAATAACAGAGAAAAACCACTTCGTACTTTGCCAAGGCCACAGCAATTTCAACTTCCAGGAACTCCCCCAGTACTTCAATCAGAGTGTCGTTATTCAGAAGGCTTTCTTTGCTTGCAAGGTAGAGTGCAACGACTGCTCGAGGTGTCTCCTTTCCCCATCCCCAACTCAAGCGACGTTGGTTGAGTAGCCAGTTCACTGCTTTCACACGGGCTTCCCTCACCCCTTTAACCGAATCCATGTTATCTGTAAGGGAACAAAATAAATAAGATGAGCATGGAGAGAAGAATACTCTCCAAAAGCAAATGCAAAAAGAAAAATGCGTTTAAAATTTCATAAAAAGGAAACTTAAACAGATATGTAACAAAGAGGAAAAATACTCAAGTGAGACCATTAAGAAAAGCAGATTGTTTAGATATTTATTTAATAAGAAATACAAAAACACACAAATAATAATATTATAAAAATAATAATGTGAAGCTGTTGCAAAAGCATGTGCATTACTCGTTTTCGTTTCCATCTCGTCATCCCTTTAAAATTTCGGAAAAATCTCTTCCAGAAATATCAAACGCATAACAGAAATCCAAATCTCCTCAAGTTATTTGTGTTCATTGCCATTTTTTTTTATTCAGTAGAACGATAATCGTCATTTCGAGGGAATGACCCTTCTTCCCCATGACATCGGCTAACTCATTTACATTTGAAGATTCCTCGTATTTGAGACTAGAATTAGGCACTTTTTAACTAGACAAGGAGTGTCGCCGTTATCTCCCGGACTAAGGCGAACATTAATCGTTCCGATTCTGATTCTACACAAGACGGTTTTTCTACCTTACAGATTCATCATTCCCAATGATCGATAAATCGTGTACGACATCAAAGTTGGGGATGGGGGATGACACAGAAAACGAAATTTTTTGAAAAAAAAAACGAAAAAAAAAAACGTAATTTCCAGGGATTCTGAGAAGAGACGTGTTGTCAACATGCTCATCGACAGCCACATACAAGACGCATTCCGAAATAACTCACAGACATCAAAAGCATTTTCACACTTACTGCAGTATTTCTCATCCGAGTTGTCTCCGCAGTCATCCACAACGTTGCACGTGCGCACATTTGCAATGCATCGTTTGTTATCACATCGGAACCAAGCTGAAGAAGAAGGGCAAGCTGAAAAAAAATCGAAGGTTATTCACTTTTAATTTTTCTAACAACATCAACTAGGATGTTATCATTTAAATAGTGAATAAAATACGGATGCAGTTCGCTGAAATATGAATGAAAACATGAATAGGAAAATGCATAAAAGAAAATAAAGTTTTCAATCCTGAAAAACAACACTGAGTTTTCTTTTAAAAAATGAAGGCCACAACGAAAATCTATAATAATAACAATATCTTCAAATTCCTACGCAACAATTTAGGCGTCATTTTATCTCCAAAATATGAAATTTAACGTGCCAGCCCCATTAATACTTACATTGGCATTTGCGTTCGTCGCTGCCGTCCCTGCAGTCGTAGCTTCCATCGCATACTGTCATTCTGTCGATGCACTGTCCATTGTCGCACCGAAAGGTGTCGAAGCTGGGCTCGCAGCCTAAAGAAACGACAAAACATATTTTAAATGATGAAGGCAGGGTAAAATTACTTTCGTTGTGATACATTTGGGTTCAGTCAATATTATAAGTCGTCGAGAGCAGAGAAACACGGAAAATTGCCGACATTTTCCTCTCAATCGTAAACTAAAGTGAGTGAATGGGTTCAATAAAATGTCGATATCACGTCCAACTGCAGATAGATTCAGCGATGCTCACATAAAATTTAGACATCATTTAGAAAGTAAGGTTTCATTTTATAAATAAACTCCATTTTATTAATTAACTGAAAATAATACCATCTACACTGCTTGAAAAGAAGTTAACGGACACCCCCGTGGTCTAGGTACATTGAGTCACGTCTTTGTAGCCAGTATAAGTCGGGGGGGGTGGGGGTCAAACAGAAGAGTTTCCTCTATACATCTGAAATTTAAAAATTTGCATATCTTGCAATTTCTTTCGTTTCAGTTTTAACAGCTGAACCCAAAAAATTAATGTTCGTCAGTACATTTTGAAAAGCGTCCGCTCTCGCAAGAACCCATCCACTGCAGCCTGCCGCAGACTCTCGTGGTAACGAAAAGACATCGAAAAATTATTTCATCGGAATGAAATAATTCAAAATGTACTGATGAACCTCAATTTTCTTGAGTTGCTCTATTGTAACTGAAACGCAAGAAATCGCAGGATATGCAAAGTTTAAAATTTCAAGTAGTTTACCCTACTCTTCGGTTTTACCACTGCAGGGATGTAATGATCCCAAATCAGTGCAAACATGTCGGTTGAAATGACTGCGAAAAGGAAAATGATGAAGTTTGAAAGAGGCATTGTGACAAATTGGGCCATCACAGATCAATAATCATTGATAGCGTACTGAGATCGAAACCAGGGAGTCAACTGCAAGTGCTACCCGCAGTGGACGACCCACCACACTCTACACACCTGAGCATACATTGTCACTAAGGATAATATGTAAAACTGCCATTCGTAGGCAGACACCATGAACTCGGAGTTCCGGGCATCGACTTGAACTCAAATCAACATTCATAACAAAGGCTCGCAAAATGGTTTCCTTGGTAGGACAGCGATATGAGTGCTGCTTGTTACATAAACCACCATGCATGCGGCGTCGTCTTCATGGTTCAAATAAAGTGTATAGTGGGACGTGGAAGATTGGAAAGATGTGTTGTGGAGTAACGATTCACACATCACCCTCTACTGAGCAGATGGACGGATGTGAGTGTCGCGGATGACGGGTGAACTTCTCTTATTAGCGTATGTAACCCTAGCTATGAAATGGGAATTCGGAGGTGGTGGTGTGATGGTATGGTCCTATTTTGCTTGTCTGAAAAACAGGATGAACCTCTGTTTGTGGTGCCACGGACATTGAACACCAAAAGGTATCTGAACATTCTGGACAATGCAATGCATCCTTCTTTGTGGCCTTTCTACAGAACTGACCATTTTCGTTTTCAAAAAGAAAAGACAACAAAATTTCAACAAGACAAGACGTGTCATAAATAGCAGGGTTTTTCTCCCAGAAACTCGGGTTTTTCATCCCGCATACAGAAAAATCCGCCCTTCAGAACACACGCAATTTACAGACATAAAATACCAGTTGTGGTGGAGGTGGGCGGTAGATGGCGTTGATGGAGACGATTCGTAGTAGAGGTTCGGTGTAGTGGTTGAGACAGTTGTAGGTGTACTCCCGCGATGAATAAATCTGCTGCTGTAACTGCATAGTTTGTGGACATGAAGGTCATCACAATTGACTGGCCTCCACAGAGCCCCGAATCTAAACTGTGTTGAGAATCTGTGGGATGAACTGGAGTATTGGATGAGGTGAAGGAATGTCCGCATCACAATAGTCCAGAAGCTCTTTTCCAGCTAACAGAAAGAATGGTCGAAAATTCCCATTGGTCGCTATCGTACGGATCCGGAAAGTATACCGCTTAGGAATGCTGCAGTCATCGCAGTGAAAGGGGGTCCCACATCTTATTAACGTGGGAGTCATGGCTGTTTGTTCCTCACACTATGATGTCCATTGATTTCTTTCCAACCAGTGTATGGTGTCCAGAATTTTCTTTTAATTTCTTAGTTAGAGGATGTACCGTTTTCGGAAAATTAAATATACACTACCTAACAATGACTATCAGGACACTTTAGCAATTCAAAATTGATAAAAGCAGGCGAATCCTGATATCGGTATGTCCACCGTTGGCTTTGATCGCCTGCTGCGCACTTTGAGTGAAGCTTTCCACCAATGTGCTGCAGACGTCAGTGGAATTTGTCTCCATTACTCCATCACACCTCCATGTGAGATGGCATATGTACTTACCTAGCTTTTTTTTTTTTTTTTGCAAGTGATTAGCGATTCCGCTATGCAATCCAACCATCAGGATGTAGGTTCTAATCCCGTCATGAGCCTGGATCTCTGTGATTGTCCGTTAGACAAGACATGAAGTTCATTTCCAAGGCTTGAAAAAATTCTTCGGTCTCTTAGAGTGGGATGTCTTGATTATGCAAAATAATATATAAACACAGTAATAAAATCATTAGCTTTCCCGCAGTACACAAGTAGATGGGAATCACATATTTTTTATGAAAAGAAATCAGCGGTAGGTTTCATTCGAATTAACGTCACAGCAATATTTATTATCTATAATTGCTTAATACCACTGCGGGAGGTGGAATTCTATACTATTTGAAGAAACTGATAACGGGCATTATCAAAAGATATCAACAACAACAACAAAAAAAAGATACTAAGTGTCTTTATCTAAAATAAGAGAAGTTCGGACTGGGTGATTCATTCAAATAATGTTCTTTCTCCACCTGACGTTCTTATTCAGCCGCTGTAAAATCTCGCTATCAATTCCTGATATGCACCTTGAAGAGGTGTAAAAGTTTCCGAGATTGTACAAAAATGTTTCCATCCCGAGCCTCATGAAAGAAAATCATAAGCACAGCGCTGTGTTATGAAATAAAAAAATCACAGAAATGTGGACACAAGCAACTGTACTTTGTACGCGTGTTATTATCTTATTTCTCTTGCTGTGAGTGGTTGGTAGACTAAGAGTTTCATTTGGTATTCTGTCGAGGTAATTCGAAGAGCAAACCCGGGACTCACTTGAGCTGGTTTTGAGCTCGATTGTGATTACTGGTGGTTTATATTAATAACCGGTAACTGTTATTTATGACTGAATGATTAATTACTTATGTAAATTAAGTATTACTTGTAGTTTATTTTAAATGAACGAAAGCAGAGCATAAACTATGATGTTTCGACAGATCTGGCCATACTGAGTGTGGTGGTGGTCTTACTGGGATTCTCCTGAGAAGTCTTTTCTTAGCTCAGGGAAAAAATTAACACAGCGTGACATAATGGCCGTCAACAAAAGTTCTTTTTATCAACGTTGGGAAGGCTTCTATATGAACAATTTTATTTAGTTTCGCACAAAGGATTTCGGATTCGGCACAAAGCCTCAGTAGCTCAGTCGGTATAGACGAATCCCTGGGTTCCATTACAGTCAGTGACGTGAGTAACTTCATCTGGTCTCTTTCGACGAAAGGTGAGTTAGCCTGTCTCATACGAAGGTAGGAGTTTTTTTTTCACTAGGAAAATCTTCGTTCCCCAGAGCAGGGAGACGAAAGGAAGGGTGGACAGCTCCGTAACAGGCCAACAGGATTAATACGAAAAAGAAATAAGAAGAAGGATTCGGCACCCTCATATGGCCAGATCTGTCGAAACATCATATGTTATATGTTACGGATAGCTGCCACAGTTGGAGAAATCCATCTTCTTTGGTGTGTGCATCGTGATTCCTTACTGACTGGCTTCGGATGCTGATCGATGTTTAGAGTGGTGTTGTTATACTCGGCAGCTTTCCCCTAGAAACCGAGAATAAGATGGAATCTACCCAAGTACAACTAGTGAACACAGTGCTAGAAATGACGTGCGGTCATTTTCAGCACTCCTCCTGTCCATGCGGAATCTGTTATTTTAGAGAGACACATCGGATAGTCTTGCAGGAAAAGTGACTGTTAGGTCGTCAAGTTACTTCGCACCTTCATCAGATGGCCGTAACATACAAGAGGACTTCCTAAAAAAGACTTCCCTTTGATACGAACCTATTGAATAATTTGCGTTCAATAATACTCCTGCTTAAACATTCCTTAATTTCTATAAGATTAATTACCACGTTAAGCGCAACACACTCACCAATTTAGCATCAAACACGGATACTTTGCTTCAGGTAATTTCCGTGACTGTCTCAGATCGCGCTCATACCGTAATTTGCATAGTTTGCAAGTAGTGAAACATGTGTATATATATATATATATATATATATATATATATATATATATATATATATATATATATATATATATATATATATATATATATATATATATATATATATATATTAAAGACACCAAGCTATTTTAAATATAAACCTGGTTTATTACTCCATTTCGCAAGTAAGCAAACAGACAAGTCAGTCAAGTTTTTTGCCTGCATGTGTTGCAAGTCTAGCTGGCAGGCGCAAACTTGACTGACTTGTCTGTTTGCTTACTTGCGAAATGGAGTAATAAACCAGGTTTATATTTAAAATAGCTTGGTATATTTAACATATATTATACTCAAGGTAAACAAACTCTCTACATACATGTCATAAGAAAGTAATTAAATTAAAAAAAAAATAATACATTTCTAATAAAATGTAACCATCTGCCTGCTTTATTCCTCAGTTAGATGAATTTAAAAATAAAGTTACTTCGACTGATGCAAATGCTCAACATCTTTGAAAAATTCATACTTACAAGTGGCGTACTCGACAATGAAGCCTAACGCTATCACCAGCAGCAATCTCATCGTCACCAGTTTTCCTTTCTTTCTTTCAAAATACTTCGCAAATGATTCAACCCCTGATTTCTTAATTTACCACCGCGAACGTAACAGTTCTGTTTAAATAAGATTTTTGACAGCAGAATGGCCAACGAGAAAGGACTGAAGGAATGACAGGATCTCTGTCTGTTGAAATCTAAGGGCAGGATTATCTTAAGGGCGGCTCTAAGGAGAAAGATATATTCAACCACGTGATATAGTTTCCTGATCACGTGGTTGAATGTTCACTAAAGGGAGAAAACTAAACCAAACCATGTTCTAAAGTGCGCATTTAGTTTGCATTTGATGATCATCGAGATACTAAAGTAGTCTTAATGCAAAGTAATTGTTCTGTTCAGCAACTGGGGGTTAACAAAATGAAAAATGTCAAATAAGCCACTTTCTCCTCTCTTCTTCCCAGAAAATAAGCTCTGTGTACGCATGGGCACTGACGATCAACTTGATCTCCGGGGACTTCTTTCACTACCCGTCCTACGAAGCATTTGCTGGGCTCTCAGTTATCAATTAGAGAAATTGTCCTTGAAAAATGTCATTTTTCGCTAATTAATTACTTGCATTTTTCTCATTTCTTATATATTTAAGCATGTCTAAGTACAATGGAAAAATAAATAACTTAATTTAGTTAAATTAATGCAAAAATTAAGAAAGAATATTTATGAAAGTCAGGCAGATTCATAAGCTGTGTCAAGCATTGCATTTCCTGTTATTACGCAGACGCCCCTACGAAATTTGATATTCTTTTCGCCTAAACTGCAGTTGCTTCGGTTAGAATGAACGAAGCAACGTTATTGAATATTCAAGTCTAGGCCGTGTTGAACCAAATAATATTTCTTTTTCTTAATATTTCTAAAATAACAATCGAAATGAAACAGAACAGCTAATTTGCTAATTTGGGTATAGATTGGACAGTGCACTCTCTCTACAATAGCATTTCCGGATTATTTAACCTTTCGCTCACCCACTAATACGAACTTACCGTTGGATCACAGCCTTTCGTGGGAAGGAATCTCATAAAGAAAAAAAAAAAAAGAGTGTGATATCAAATAACCTGAAATTCATTAACGGGATAGGCCTGCAAATACCATCTGCTCTTTACGACAGGGTTCCCAGATTATCAACCTCTTCGTGCAGCCAGGCGGTGAAGTAGAATAGATTTATAGGTTTACAACTTTAATTGTGTGGGTGTACGGGTTGGGGAAGTTTGCATAAAATTTATTTATATTTAAGTTATATTTATATTTATATATCTAAGTTATATTCAAGAATTGCTTGAAAAGCGAGCCTTATACTTGAAAGTAAACTAAAACACTGAGATTTATTTAAAAATGACTGCCATACTTTTCCATGATATTCATGAATTCTTGCTGTCCAATGGAAGGCATTAAAAGTCTTCGATGTCTCATCTAAAAGCCTTTAAATGTGTTCAGTGAAGGTGTGGTTTAACGACTATTGTTATGTGTGTGTGTGAGAGAGAATGAAAATTACAAACACATCACACATTTAGCATAATAAGCTGACTAAATATTACCAAAACAGAAATCCCACTAACCTGCTTACAGCTTGAAGTGGCTTGAAAAATTAGTTCCACGTTTTGGATTTCTGGATTATTTAAAAAGAAAATAAAGATTGTACAAAAATAAAGAATAATGAAAAATATTATTAGCCTGCGGACGGTAACTGTATTAATACACTATAATCTGCAACCTACCGGGTGTGAAGTCAGATAATAAGAATAATAAATGCCTGCTGATAGCTACTCTCATTAATAATCTTCCACACAACATAAAACACGTTACCAGTTAAAAAAAAAAACACTAAAACGAAAACTATGGAAGTAGTAGTAGCACAACACACCCGTAGAACTGAAAGGCTGCACAAGATCAGTTATTGAAGAGACTAAAGGGAAAACACATGCACGCATATACCAAAACACCAACAGTAAATGAACAACAATCCCACTGTCTTCATAAAAGCTTCTTCCAGATTCAAAGACGGGTGGTTATAAAGCCACACTATAATCCTATTACGACAAGTAACTTTCAAGTTGCATTACCTTAACCGATATCATCCATGGAACATCGTCCCACTTCCTGAGCCTTAAATATATTAATTACTCCTATGACAATCCAATTGATCCCTAGTTACATAAATTCCACTCTCTTTGTGCATATCAAAATAATATGTTTGTCTTAGTCCACATCTATCAGTATTCTTTATAACTTTAAAATTATTTATTCAAAAACGAATGTCGCACTGAATTCATATAGTTCACTCTGTAACATCCTAAACTAAACTAATCATGTAATACATGAATAGCCTTAAAAACAGTAGATATGCTTATCCATAAAAATGTACTTTTTCCTGAACTGAAAACATTTTATCGAAAGGTATTTGTATAAATAGTAAATAATATTTATGTTAACACTTTGTCAAACTTTGGGTGGAAAAAAAAAAAATACATATATATATATAAACCTGAAGTGCTCACTCTAGTGAGTACGGGCATGGCGAACCCGAGGCACCTGAAGTTGGACCACGCCTTACTTCATGTAATATACACCTGTTATATTATCTGTAGACTGGTCCCTACTCTTCTTTCCCTCTGTATTTCTTTTCACCTTGCTCCTTCCACCCAACGCTATTAGAGTATTCGGGGAATAGGGGTGATTCTGTCCTATTTACCTATTTTTTTATCTCATGCACCTGCCCACCCTCAGTTAAAAATGGTGAAGACAAATCAGAACTCTATACCGCATCGGTCGTCGCGTGGGTTACCAAGTACCGCAGTGGATGTTAGGCTTCCTGGACAGCCAGTGACAAATGGGCTACAGGAGCAAGATCCACAGAAATCGAAAGTATTTACTAGGAAAAAGTGGAGCATGGCTGAAAATTTACAAGTCATGGAGTGCTTCTACAGTTCAAACCCATCAGTTAGGGGATTTCAGAAACGAATGTTGCAACTTTGGCTTGAACGACACCCAAATTCTGAAATTTCATTCGAAAGGCTGATGCAGCAACGCAGCTTCATTATCAAATGCAAGGTATTTAGTGAACTTGAGCTGGAAGCACTGAAACCTGAAGCTGTGAAAGAAGACCGTAATGACCCTGAAGTGATCAAGAATATGAATGCAGCAGAACCAGATTCCAACGTGCAGAATGCTGAAAATTTTGAAATTATACAAATAGTTGAAAATAAGCTATCAGATAAGAAACAAGAACTCGCAAGAAAAATTATCGAGCAAATGAACAGCAACCAGGAAGGAGTTAGGCTTCCAGTAATGAGACAAGTACCTCAACAAAAACTGAAGGAACTCCTACAAGAGGCCAATAAAGCTACAAGGGATATTCTTACTCGACCTATTGGAAAAAACGGATCAACTTATGTACACAATAGCCTACGTCGTAACATCTGAATTAGGATATACGATTAGTGAACACAAACGTAGTAAGGCTCAGGAACCAAAACGGAAGCATCGATTGGAGAATAAAATTCTTAAACTCAGAGCAGACGTGAGCAATTTGAAAAACCTTAAGGAAAAGAAGCTGAAAAAAACAAAAATCCGAAATAACCTCATAAAGAGTTATAATACTGGAACACGACCTATTGATGAAGTATTAGAGGAAGTGAAGCAAAAAATAGTTGCAGTTGCAGCTAAAATAAGAAGATACAGTGCATGCATTGAACAGTACAATGCGTGCTGTTGAACAAGGCAAAATGGATTGAACAAATTACGAACGAATCTCAAGAACGAAAAATGGACCAACTGACAATAACAGTTGAAATGGTTCAAAAGCAAGCTAAAAAAAATAGAAAAGTGGTCAACACCCGGGAAGGATGAATTACATGGCGGCTGGTTGAAATACCCAACAGGCTTACATTAAAGACTTGCTAACCGATTTTATGATGTTTTAGAAGAAAAAAGCAAAGAAGAGTGGCTCACAGAAGGGAAAACGTTTTTGATCATAAAGGATAAAGAAAAAGGTCCAAACCCAGAAAACCTCCGACCAATAACCTGCCTGCCAACAACTTTTAAGCTACTCACAGGCATACTAGCTGAAAAATATATAGCTATCTTGGAGCAAATTCTCTTCTACCAATTGAACAAAAAGGTAACAGCAAAAATTCAAGAGGCACAAAAGACCAATTGCTGATTGATAAATTGATTCTTAAAAATTGCAAACGTAGAAAAACCAACCTTCATATGGCTTGGATAGATTATAAAAAAGCGTTTGATTCGGTGCCTCATAGTTGAATTTTAAAATGCACAGAACTGTTCGGTATTAGCGAAAACGTGCAAAACTTTTTGCAGTCCAGCATGAAAAACTGGAAAACAACATTGGTTATAAATAGAGAAAAAATTGGAGAGGTAAACATAAAAAGGGGTACTTTCAAGGAGACTCATTATCTCCTCTATTGTTTATATTGTCATTGATCCCCTTAACTAGAATTTAAAAAAAAACTGCTGACGGTTATCAAACAGCGAAAAAGAGTGCAAAGACATCTCACCTTTTATACACGGACGATCTGAAGTTGTATGCAAAATCAGAGAATGAACCCGGATCGTTGCTAAACACTGTGCACATATTCAGTCAAGATATATCAATGGATTTTGGCTTAGACAAATGTGCAATTGCTGGAATAACAAGAGGATAGTTTGAAGATCTGAACGAAATCGAGCTGCTCAATGGTAAAATAAGCAAGGCAATAAAATTCAAAGATAGCTACAAATATTTGAGAATTTTAGAAACATTACAAATTCTGCACAATAAGATCAAGAAAGAACTAGAGCAGAATACATAAGACGATTAAGAAAACTCCTTCAGTCAATGCTAAATGCTGGAAATTTGATAAAAGCAATTAATACGTGGGCCATACCTATTCTGAGATATTCAGCAGGCATTGTTGAATGGACCCAGCTAGAGATAGAAGATTTAGATCGAAAAACTCGAAAATTAATGACAATGCACCATGCCCTCAATCCTCGCAGTGACATTGATAGGCTCTGTCTATCACGCAAAAAAGCAGGTAGAGGATTATTACAAGTGAAGCAAGTTATTGAAGAAGAAAAACGAAATTTAAATGATTATCTGCAGCAAACAACGGAAAAATTTGTAATTCAGGTAAGGAAAGAGGGTTTATTTAAACCCATGGAGACAAAATTGGAATACAAAACCAACCAAGTAAAAGTGAGAACTGAAAGATGGAAAAATAAGGCATTGCATGGAAAATACCTTCACAGCATAGAGGACAGCCCTGACAGCGACTTGACCTGGCAATGGTTGAGAAATGGAGCACTAAAGAAAGAAACAGAATCGGTAATTTTTGCAGCACAAGAACAGGCCATTAAAACCAACGTTATGAAGGCAAAAATACAAAAATTTAAGAAGAGAGTAAATGTAGACTGTGCAAAGAAAAGGAAGAAACGGTAGACCACATTATAAGTGGATGCAGCAAAATCACACAAATTGAGTACCGTAAAAGACATGATAACGTAGCTAAGATAATCCACTGGCATTTATGTAAAAAGTATGGGTTTTAAGTATCTAAAGACTATTGGAAGCATAAAGCTCACCAGAAAGTGGTTGAGAATGTAAAAGCTAAAATACTCTGGGATTTCAAAATCTAGACTGACAAAAGCTTGGAATGTAATACACCCAATATCACAGTGGTTGAAAAAAGTGAAAACAAGGGTGTTAAGTTTATCGAAATATCAGTACCAGGAGATAGTCGGATTGACAACAAAGGAAATGAAAAAATTACAAAATATCGCGATTTGCAAATCGAAGTTGAACGAATCTGGCAAAAGAAAACGAAAGTTGTTCCCATAATAATAGGTGCTTTAGGCGCCATCCCTAAAACATTGAAAAAACATCTAGAAGCACTCGAGTTAGATGGATTAAAAATTGGGCTGCTGCAAAAGGCCGCTTTCTTCGGCACAGTTTTCATTTTCAGAAAGTATCTCCACAACTCATAGGCCCTTGGGTAGGGCTCGAATTAGTGGAATATAACCAGCCTTTTCTCAAGACTGAGGAAGCAAATCAAGCTTTGATAAATATTATATATATATATATATATATATATATTTGGTAAAATATAGGTAAAATACATATATATATATATATATATATATATATATATATGATTACTTTCTACATTTATATCTCATTCTGAGATTTTTATTTAATAAGGTTACAACGCCTTATGGTAACTTGTTCTGGTAAAATACAAATAAGCTCTGTATTACTAAAATATTGGTATTTCTAGCCTGGCTCCCACTGATGAGACCTCAATAAAAGTCGAAACCGGTCTGGGTAGTTGCCCCTTGCCTTTAATACATAGCATCATACATCTCCTCAAGGAGATGGGCTGTGCATTAAGGGTAAATATTAAGACTAGTTATCAGAGTTTGTTCTACCTTTACCATGAGTTGCCCTGACTTATATATATATTATAATATATATATATATATATATATATATATATATATATATATATATATATATATATATATATATATATATATATAAGCCCTGACTTATATATATATATATATATATATATATATATATATATATAAGCCCTGACTTATATATATATATATATATATATATATATATATATATATATAATATATATATATATATATATATATATATAAGCCCTGACTTATATATATATATATATATATATATATATATAATATATATATATATATATATATATATATATATATATATATATATATATATATATATATATATATAATATATATATATATATATATATATATATATATAATATATATATATATATATATATATATATATATATAATATATATATATATATATATATATATATATATATATATATATATATATATATATATATAATATATATATATATATATATATATATATATATATATATATATATATTATAAACTTGGTTTTTAATCCTATTTCCTAAGTAAGCAAACAGACAAATAAGTAAAGTTTGCGCCTGCATGTAGTGAAAGTCTGTGGCAATTCGTGGTAAAGGTGGATTAAGCTCTAATTACTTTCCTTACTATTTTTCCCTTAATGTAAAGTACATCCCCTTGCGGAGATGTATGATGCTATGCATTAAAGGCAATGGTCACTAACCATACATAAAATAATGAACCATAACGTTTATTTATTCGTGTCAGAAGAAACATAGTTCAAATACACATAAATTAAAAAAAAATTTGATTATATATTGGAATTAAAACGAAAAGAAAAACGACACAATTTTCAACATAAGTACACAATGTAATAGAAGGTTCGTCAAATTTTTGCTGCCCAAAATTTGGCTAGATCACAAGCGTTAGGTGTTGCATTAATCAATTCATCCGTTGTACTATAAAGGGACATAACCTACAGTTCAAGAGGTGAGCAATAGTTTGCTTTTCCCGAAATTCACATGGGAATGATTCACATGAGAGTCCCCAATTTTTTACAGTCTTCATTTTTGGAGTGGTTCAGTAATGCTTTCGGTGGTATGAAGAAAGTTTTTCCTGGATTTTAATCGTTGATGGGCAGGTTGATATTGAAATAGGGGATGGTCTGTAGACATGAATGCCTTCAGCCTCTAATTTCTAAGCGCCATCTCGCATCTAATATCTAGAGGTGCTATGCCTGCTGATCAATATTTTTTTTCACGAGACTCATTACTGGCTTAGACAACCAGTAATGAGTCTACATATGTCTCATTTAAGGCAACATCCACTTGCTAGCATAGCAGGATCTATATCATTCAGGGAACGCATATTCTGCCGCCGAGTAACATAGAGCTAAGGTAGTGGTCCTTATTGTTTGAGCTTGTGTTTCCCAGGTAGGGCCGGATAGTTTCCGGAGAATTCTGTTCCTTGCAGTTACTTTATGTTTTGTATTTATACAATGTCTTTCACAAGTGAGAGCACGGTCTAAAGTTACCCCTAAATATGTAGGTGTTGGACAATGATCTAAGTGTGTGCTCTCCCAAGTTATTTGTAGTTTCCTTGTTGTCTGTTTATTATTTAAATGGAAGGCACAGTCAGGTTTTTAAGGGATTAGGTTTCAACTGGTTTTCACTATAGTAATGGCCAAGTTCAATCAGTGGTTAAGAAAGCTTTTGTTCTACACTCTCAAAATGATCTGCCTGAGTTGCAGTGGCACGATCTTCAGCGCAGATAAAGCATTTTGTATCTGTAGGGAGAGGCTGGTCATCTGCATCGATGTTAAAAAGCATCCGGACGAGAACACTGCCTTGAGAGAGGTCGTTCTTCTGATTCCTCCAACGACTACGCTGTCCTTGAAATTGAGCAAAATATCTTCGATTCTGAAGAAAGCATCTAATTAGTTGAGTTACCTTATAATCGTTCGTCATTTTGTACAGTTTACTTAACAAGATGCGGTGGTTTATCGTATAGTAAGTAGAATTAAACTATAAAAATTACCCCTATTTTTTTCGGATTATCGAAACCATCCTCAATATATTGTATTAGTTGGAGAACTTGTGATGTTGAACTTTTCTCAACTCGAAAGCCAGCTTGTTGAGGGATTAGGATTAGATAAATTATCCTCGTTAGTTTTTCGAGGATCATTCGCTCAAAAATCTTATACAGGGTGTTTCAAAATTCCACTTACAAACTTTGAGGGGAGGTACAGAACATCAAAATCAACCATATTCACATAGGAAAGCATGACCGGTAACGCCACCGGAAGATACTAACAGGGACACAAAGATACAGAAATAACACACGGAAGTAAGTAGTTCAAAAAATTTTTATTAGGCGTAACTGAACAGTTTAGTACTAGTTGGATACATGATATGGTGTCACATCAGGTTACCACCATTAGCAGTGATGCCTGCCTGACAATGAGGATGCATATATTGCTGTACATTTTCGAAAATACCTGGAGTTTCCCGGATATTACCAGCGGCAATGGCAATACTTGCCACGAGGTCCATTAAGGGTCCCCCACAGAAAGAAATCAATGAAAAATCAGGTGAGCGTGGGGACCATGCGACGGGTTCACCACACCCAATCCATCGAGCCCCAAAGGTTCTGTCCAAATTGTGACGCACAGAAATGCCAAAATGAGCTGGAGCCCCGTCGCGTTTGAACCACATCTGCCGACGCACAGTCATTCTAATATTGTTCAGTAAATCCGAAAGAACTTCTTCCAGAAAGGTCCGATACTTCTGGTAGTCTAGTCAGGGTGGTAACAGGTATGGGCCAACTAATCAGTCAGCGACGATAGCTGCTCATACATTAATGGCGAAGCGGTGTTGTACAGCATGTGATCGCACAGCGTTTGGGTTCTCATAGGCCCCTATACGTGAGCATTGTGGTGATTGAATACCCCTTTGCGGATAAACGAAGCTTCATCCGTGAACAAAACAAGTTGGAAAATTCGGGTCTACAGCAATTTTCTGCAGAAACGACTGCGCGAATTCCACACGTCGAGGATAATCTTCGGCAAGCATTGCTTGCTATTATCCTAAGCTTGGCATGTAGGTAGTTTGTATGGCTATTCCAACTTTGATCAGCATCGAACTGAAGTCCGAGACAGCGTGTTGTTTTCACCTGTATGATGGTTGTGATTTTAGGTTTTGCGCTTTGTGTATAGGAGGATGAATGTTGGATAGTGAGATATTTAGTTTCTATGGGCAGGGTTTGGGGGTTTTTGAATACCATTAGCTTTGTTTTCCCTGGGTTTATATATATGCCGTTTTGGGTTAACCAGTTAGTGATTGGATTGATGTCGTGTTGCATATTTGTGTAAGTGATATTTGAATTGTTGTGAATGGATACTATGGCCGTGTCGTCTGCGTACTGGAAGATTTTACTTTTTAGGGGGAGTTGGCTTATGTCGTGTGTGTATATGTTAAATAGAATGGGAGATAGGACAGCTCCTTGTGGTACTCCACAGGTTACATGTACCTCTTTGCTGTGTGCTGTTCCTATACGTGTGGTGTGCTTTCTGTTTTTCATGTATGCTTTAAACCACTGGAGTAGACGGTCGACCTCCAATTCCGATATGCGTAAGTTTCGTTAACAAGGTTTTATGTGTTAGTGTGTCAAATGCTTTTGTTAGGTCAATGAATACCACTAATGTTATTCTGTTTTTATCCAATGCAGCGTTTATTAGATCTGTGAAATCTTCCAGGAATGTTGCTGTTCCTTTATTTTTTTTGAAAGCCATATTGTGTTTTGGGTATGATTTGAAATTTTTCGACGTATGTGGAGAGTTTCTGATGCACGATGCGCTCCATGATTTGGTTCATTACAGACAGCGTGGCGATGGGTCTGTAATTACACATAATGTTTCTTTTTCTATGTTTGTGTATGGGCGTGATTAATGCAGTCTTCAGTGTTTCAGGTAAAACACTGTATGTGTCCCGTTTCGAAGATTTTATTTAACAGTTTTTGTACAACTGGAAGTAGGTTGGTTGAGTGTTTCTTGATGTCGTTTGGTCTGATTCCGTCTATCCTCGGTCCTTTGTTAGAGTTAATTTGTTGAATTGCCAGTGATAGTTCTTTTGTTACTGTGGAGAACCACATCGACTGGATTGCTCGTGGACCTAGTGGAGAATGTTCGTTTGTGTGAGGAAAGGTTGTTTCTTGTAGCTTTTGGACAGAGTTCACGAAGTTCACGAATTTAATAGCGTTCAGAGTTCGGAATTCACGAATAGTAACAATAATAATAATAGTAATAATTTTTTAAACAATAATAATAATAATAATTTTTATAATTTTATTTATTTATTTTTATATATATTTTTAAAGTTTGAGAAAGAGTGATTATATTTACAAATTTCTGCATTTGCTTATAAGGATTACTTGTAGTTCAGTGAGGCAAGTTAATCCCACCTACTTCTAAGCTTGGGTTAGCTTTCATGAAGAGAGTGGAATTTAGCCTTCACTATTTGTATTGCTGCTACTATTTATGTATGGGATGCAGGCATTGGATGCTAGTGATTTGTGATGTGTATCTTAGTATTAATGGTTTCTTAACTTTGTTGGTATATTTTCCAGAGTTCGTTTTTTAATTTTCTGTAGTTATCTACGTGTTTCAACTTTTTTGGTAGGATGTTGAGTTGCGTGGGTATCTCATGTGATCCCACAAAAGAACCTATCAGATGTTGAAGAGTGTGGGGATATAGAAAGTTGTTGTGGGTCGTGTTATACGACATGTTTCTCTGTTGTTTCGATAGGTGATGTTGAAGTAATTCCTTCTTAATGTCATGTAGTGTTTCAGGTTTTTAATGCTCAGAATTCTGTGTATCGCCATGTGCTTGTCGGATATTGGTTGTTGCGTGTAAGGTGTCCAGATCACTGTTGACACGATTTTCCTGTATAGTGTTTCTAATTTTGTTAGGTGCCTGTTTGATGTATTTGCATAGACTGTTATTCCATATCTGAGTAGGGATTCGCAGATACCGTGATATAGGAGTTTTTTTATGTTGGATGGAATAATGTCTTTAACTTGGAAGTTTTGCTGCGATGATCCGGAGTTTGGTGTTTAGGTATTCTATATGTTTTGTCCATTTAAGGTGGCAATTATATAGAGACCGAGGTATTTTTGCGTGTGTTACAGGTTTGATTTCGGAACATTGGCAGGTATTTTTGTTGTTAATGCAGCGGTATGTGTGACAATGTATCGATAGTAATACGGGGGCGTATGATTCTTAGGTTGTGTATTATCAACATCTGTGTTTTGGTGCCGTTGATTAGAATTGCGTTTTGATGGAAGTATGTTGTGATGTCGTTTAGGTCTTTTTGTGCTTTGCAGAGAGCTGTGTTAATGTCTGTGTGGATTGCTAGTAGTTGAGTGTCATCTGTGTATTGAAATATTTGACTTCTTATGGATATGTTATGAACATCGTTAATGTATATGTTAAATAGAGTGGGTGATAATATGGCACAGCGTTTTACTTATATACTCCGACTGTGAGATGTACCTATTTTTGTTACCTGTGTTCTGTTTGAGAGGTAGTTCTTGAACCATGTATGCAGTGTTCCTCTTATACCTATTGAGTATAGTTTGGTGAGTAGTATGTCATGTTCAAGTGTGTCAAATGCTTTGGTTAGGTCCAGCAGTATAAGGACGGCGTACTTGTTTTTGTCGAGAGCTTTGTTTATTGTGTCGGCGATGTTTTCTAATAAAGTAATGGTGCTTTTTGTTTTCTGAAAGCCGTATTGGTTTTGTGAGATGATGTTGTACTTCTGTAAATAGTTCTGTAGTCTGGTGTGTGTTATTTTTTCTAGAATTTTTGAGATGACTGGTAGTGTAGCTATTGGTCTGTATTCCTGAGTATCGTTTCTTTCGCCGTGTTTGTATATTGGCGTAATTACTGCAGTTTTTAGTTGTTGTGGAATAATGCCTGTGTCGAATATTATGTTCTCGAGTTTCAAAAGTATTGGGTTTATTTGTTCAAAGTGTGTTATAAGGTCTGTGAGTCTTATTTTGTCTATTCCTGGAGTGGTCTTTGGTTTTAGTTGGAGGATTGCTTCTTTCAGTTCCTGTTTTTTTCTGGATGTAAAATACATCGTTTGTTGTTGACTTTGTGTCTGTAGTTTTTTGTTTATCGGTGGTAGTTTGTCTTTTTTGAGTTGTGTGGTGGTGATTGTGAAAGCATGGTTGAATGAGTCTGCTAGTTCCTCTTGGTTTGTGTCCTGACCGAAGCTTTTTTGCAAAAATGTCTTGTGATGAAGTTTTCTTTCTTCGGATTACTAATTCGTTGAGTGTAGCCCTTGCTTTCTTAATGTTGTCGTTATATTCCATGAAATTTTGAAAGATGTAGCGTCTTTTTGCCCTACGAATTTTTGTTGTTAGTTTATTTCTGCTGTTTTTGTATAAGGTGTGTAAATATGTGTTACTGGGTGACTTTTTAAGTTTTTTCCATAGATTTTCTTCTACAGTAATAGTATTTAGTATGTCATCATTTATTCATGGATTGTTGTCTGTTTGTCGCCTCGTTTGTGTAGGTTTTGTTGCTTATTTGTATATTTCTCTGAACTTTAGTTGAAAATTCTCGTATAATGTTACAGGATCGTTTATTTTAAGAAGGGAATTCCAGTCTGTATTTTTTTAGTTGGTTATCGACAATGCTCTTTAGTATGATCGAGTTTTGTCGACTTTTGTTGTGGTTGGTGGTGGGGGGGGTAGGAAACGTAATAAAATGAAGTTGAGACAAAGTAGTGATCGGCAATTTTTACGTTAATTACTGATGATGTATATGTATGGATGGGAGCCCATATGTTGATATGATCAATGCATGATTGTGTTAGTGAGTTATTGAGTATTTCTTCTCTTGTTAGGGAGTTAATGGTAGGGTTTATGTTGTACTGACTTAGTATATCAAGATATGTGTTAGTGGTTGAAGAAGCATGGTCAAGAGAATTTATGTTAATATCTCCTATTAGGATGAGCCTGTGTGTTGTACGCGGTTCGATGCCGCTTAGCCATATTTCTAACTGGTGAAGAAAACGGAGTGGGTTATTATCTGGGGATCTGTATATTGTGTTTGTTGTGTATTTGATACTATTGTGGCTATTTGTGAGTTCCAAAATTAGTATTTCCGCGTGTTCGAAATGAGTTTGTTTATCAGTCACATTGTATTTTTCTT
Source organism: Typopeltis vanoorti (assembly GCF_054136105.1). Lineage (NCBI taxonomy): Eukaryota > Metazoa > Arthropoda > Arachnida > Uropygi > Thelyphonidae > Typopeltis > Typopeltis vanoorti. Next base: position 135,773,652 of record NC_143559.1, read on the forward strand.
TGATAAATGCCACGATGCCACCTCCTCTTTTGTTTGGTCTGCATAAGTTGGGTTTGATAATTATTTATGTTGTATGCGTAAATTTCTGTGTCGTTTGTTTTAACTTCGGTCAGTATTAGCGCATCTATGTTTATCATGGTATAAGTGAGCTGTGTTATCAATGTAATCCAGTGTTTTTTTATACTTCTTATGTTTGGGTGAATGATTGTGAAGTTGGTGTTGGTGGAAATGTTGTCTGACAATTTCTTCAAAGAGTCAAAGACCTTGAAGTTTATATTGTCAAACTGGATATGTTCGCCTATGTTTGAGATCTTTATTATGTAGTCTTTAAATGAGTTCTAATCTTATTCTTAAAGATGTGAAAAGTTAGTGTTTTATATTGGTAGGCTGTGTAAGTCGGATTGACTCGTAATTATGTATACTCGAGCGTTTTCTTTCTTTCTGAAAAATATCTGGGAATTCTTTGTCCTCAGGAACTTGTAGTTTTTCTCTGTTTTTGTCTTCCTTGCTTGGTATAGAAGATTTTTGAAGTATGGAGTCCAGTGTTCCGTTATATAGATTGGTGTTGGGAGTTTCTTATCAGTTAGGATCGTTGTTGTCGGTCTTGTTTTCTTGCTTGCTGTAAGAATAGAGTCTCTCAGATTTCTGTTGGTAAAACGAGCGATGATTGGTGGCGGTCTCTCTCTTTATTTTTTTGTGAGCTTCGGTTGATATAGGTGATATATGTGGTTGTGATTTGAATTCCAATTTTGCTGCCGATCAGTTGCATTATGTTGCTTAAGTATTTTGTATTTTCTTTCATTATTCCCTCAATTTGAATTTCTTTTTTTCTTTCTTTTTGTAGCATATGTTCCATTTGACACTTGAGTGTGTTTACTTCTTTCCGCAAGTCTTTATTTTCGCGTTGGAGTGTTTCTTGCGTTTCTATCGCTACCACTAATTTCGTCTTTATTTCTCGCACGGTTCTAATATTTCTTCAGTGGTTTCGTTGTTGAACAGTATGTAATGTTCATACTTTTTTGAATTTTTTGTTGATTTGTTCCATGTGTGCATTTAATAAGTCTTTCACCATGACTTTAAACGAATCAAAGTTATCTATAATTTTTGGATCCGGAAGCGGCTTACCTTGATGTGCGTCGTTACTTTTCTTTGGTGTCTGGTCTTTGTTCTTCGTTTTCTCACGGCACTGTTGACATCGCCATTCGGTCCGTTTCACGACTCCTTTTGCTTTCCACGTGCTTTCTTAGATCCCTGAACAGTGGAAGTGTTGTTTTTTGTTACATCCGGAACAATGCGACCCGTTCCCTTCATCGCTTAATGCCTTGTTGCATTTGTTACAGCTCATTTTGCTTGAACTTCGCTGTCTATAATAATTTTTTTTTAATTGGTCTTTCAAATATTTACATATGTACAATGATCATCTATTCAGTATATTATTTTACAAGGTTCAGCACTTTGTGCTATATATAATTAGATTTAAATCGTAATGATGATAACAGTTTTTTTTTATTATTATTTTTTATATAACAATCAGTTGGTAATAATTTACAATTATATTGTTCAGAGTTACATAAGTTGTATAATATTACATGTTGTAATTTACTTTTTTTTTTCAAGTTTGAAAAGGTGTGATTATACAGCAGTATTTACACATATGCAATCTAAATATTATATTTCCTTATTCTCACAAACATACGGTGTAAACCCATGATTTACATTTAAAAGATTTTTTTTTTACATTGTATACATTTGTTACAGTTATTATATACATTATTTACATTTGTTAGAGTTATTATATACATTACTTACATTTGTTTACATATGATACATTACTTACATTTGTTTACATATGATACATTACTTACATTTGTTTACATGTGATATTTACATTACATACATTGGTTTACATATAATATATTTGTATTCTTTGTAAACGATATAATACAAATGTATTACTTTTATTTGTGTATTACAATATATTACAATGTATGTAATTTGTATTACATTAATACAAATTACATACGTTGGTTTTCATATGATACGTACATTACATGCATTTGGTTACATATGATACATCTTGGATAAGAACTAATTTCTTTGCTTTCATCCTCGAAGCTTATATGTAAGCTTATCTGGGGATGATACCAGTTGGTTATTGTTTATTGGCATGTTTTTTTTTTGCTGTGTTGGGAAGCTACGAAATCTATGATAGAGAAATTCGCGCGCGCGCGAGAGCGCACTCACACACACACACACACACACACACACACTCGCACGCACGCACGCACGCACACACACACACACAATAACTTGGAATGGATTGATGCGTCGCTGAACTGGAAGCCTGAACGAATATATTGTGTTTCATTAAGTTTGTTTGGTATTTTGGATGCGTGTTTCTTGTTCATAGTATGTCCTTAGTGCTGTTTTCAGGCTATTGTAGTTTGTAAGGTTTCTGTATGCAAAAGGTAATTTGTTTATCATGTCTGGGATGTAGAAGTAGTGATTATTGTATTTATATGTGATGTAATTTGTTGTCTGAGGTCTAGTTATACGGTATGTATTTCTAACTGTCCTGTAGTTGGCATTGAAATAATGTTTTAGCAAGGCTGCATAGTGACATAAATGTTTTGCTGTCAGTATTTTGTGTTCTGACATTGCATTGTATATAAGGTCGTTATTTTCTCTTTATTCCCAAAAGATCAGTTTTATCATTTTGTACTGTAGCAAAATGAATCTATTTAATTTGTAGGGTGCACAGAAAGCATACGTTGTTATAGCGTATCTTAGTATATTTTCGCATAGTGCTTTGTATATTAGTATTTTTAGGCGTATGGGAACCATGTCTTTTAACCTGTGGAGTTTGCCACTTATTGTTCGGAGTTTGTTGTGTAGATGGTTTATGTGGCTATTCCAGTTCATATCTGCATCGAAGTAAATTCCAAGGTATCGTATTGTTTCAACCTGAGTGATTATGGTGGTTTTGCTGTTCTGTGTGTTTTTTATGTTGGATATTTGTTGAATAATGATAATAATAATAATAATAATAATAATAATAATAATAATAATAATAATAATAATAATAATAATAATGCTACGTAATAATCCTACTTGTTTATTTTTTCAGTCGGACGTAATACAAATTGGCCTATTGCCGTGTAAAAGTTTCAATTTTCCTCATTACTTTTATGATCAAAGTTTCATTATAGTAAAATACGATAACAAATAAATTTATTTAGTTTTGATTTCCCGTTCACAATTGGAGAAAAAAAACAGTTACATATTTAATTCAAACCATAAGCAATCACAGTACATATATTTTTCTTAAATATAAATAAGTAAATAAAGCCACTATTCTGTTTATTCAAAAGGAAGTACGCGAGGTCATTTAGTCGTAATTTTTGGGTAGTAAGCAGCCAAGCTCCACACTTAGAGAATCACAGAATAGTTGGTTCTAGACTTTCAATGATTTTAATTATCATTTGAGGAGGAGAGTATGGAAGACAACTGCTGCCATCTCTTGTTCCCTATCCTTAACAATATATATATATATATATATATATTTTTTTGTTTTTGCGACTATATATTCTTTTTGCGACTTCACTGACCAAATTCGCAAGTACCAGAATCGATGGATTAGAACTGTATTATTTTGTATATTAATATTGTATAATATTTGTATATCACAGATCTGATGACATAAAATTTCATTAAAATCCATCATGCTCAAATGATTATTTTACATGAGAAGAGGAAATACAAAAATATCAAGCAATCCAGTTTTAATTTAAGTGTATTATTTTATTATTTTAGGATGTTTGATTTAAACTGTTTTAAATCAAACATCTATCTATCTATGTATATATATATATATATATATATATATTTATATATATATATAAATATATATATATATATATATATATATATATATATATATATATATATATATATATATATATATATATATATATATAATATATATATATATATATATATATATATATATATATATTTCAAAAAATAGATTTAATGACTCCAAGACCGAGATAACATATAAAGATTTTAATGATAAATACTACTAGTTTCGGCATATAGCAGCCTTCTTCAGGTATTTATAAAGGAAAGGAATACTAATAAACATTGAATTATTTAAATAAACAAACTGGAAATTACAGGTACAAATTGCCTCACATAATCGATACATAAAAACGTTGTATTTTTCAAGTTGTTCCAACTGGCGTGCCATTGTTTGTTGCAATTGTGCGTGCAAGTTCACGTGAACGCCAATATTGAATAACTGCAGCATGGCTATCTGGGATGTTATAACTTAAATTATTATTTAAGTGGACCGGATTCAGTAGGATTTCCCGTGATTCTACGATTTTTCTTTCAAACTCATCTTCACAGCGAAAAATATTTTCTGATCTATTCCAGCATACAGAGTGGCTTTGTTGGTCATCATTAGGATTATTTGAAAAAAGAACATGACTGGATAAAGCAGTTGCATGAGATCTTTTGTATGAGATGTCTCTCTTATGCTCTTCTATGCGTTGTTCAATAGATTTGTTAGTTTGACCAAAGTATGGGATATTGCAATCACACCACAATTTATATACTCCAGGGTACTTAAGGTTGTGATGAGTAGGTTTTGGATGGCTGATTAGAGAGCGGATTTTTGGAAGTGTGGTGAAGAAGGTCCTGATATTGTATTTTTTAAGGACTTTAGCTATTTTCTTAGAGACTGTGCTAATGTATGGAATAGAGATGCTACCTTTAAAATTAATAGTCTCTGTTGTGCACTGCTTAGGAGGGTTCAGAAGAAGTTTCTTAATTGTTTTTTCAGAGTATTCATTTTGTTTAAAAATAAGAGTGAGGTGATTCATTTCTTTTTGTAGTTCATCTTGTTCATTTAAGAGAGAACGTGCTCTGTGTCCTAAGGTAGATATAATTCCAAGTTTTTGTGGTGGAAAATGATGAGAAAGATTATGCAGATATCTATTTATATATTTATATATCTAGATATATATTTATATATATATATATATATATATATATATATATATATATATATATATATATATATATATATATATATATATATATATATATATATATATATATATATATATATATATATATTTATATATATATATATATATGTATATATATAAAAAAAAAAAAATCAGCTAACGCCTTTTTATTCCCGTATATACGGGAGTAGGCGAAGCCATTTAGCCCTATCTAACTTTTGGAGACTGAGTGGGCAATTCAATCTCCACTGGTACCCAATCAGAGACAGATGGCCCAAGGCTATCACTAATTAAGCGGTACGCAGTGAAGAGAGACGGCTCAAATGTGCCGCCATCTCGTGGTCTCTAACCCTAACACAATATATTTAATGTCTGAAAATAATGTGGGTTCTACGGTCGATTTTCTTGAGTTTACAGGACGAAAAACCCGAGTTTCCGGGAGGAAAAACCTGCTTGCCCGTGCCAGAGATCGACTAACTCGGGAACCGGTCGAAAAAAGGCTTAGAAAAATTTCCTCTAGTCGCCGACTAGACTGGAAACCAAGACTTCCTTCGTGCGGCCTAGCGCGGTGGTGTGCAAACGCCACATCCACTGAGCTACACAGGCTCATATATATATATATTTATATATATATATATATATTTAATATATATATATATATTTATATATATATATATATATATTAAAATTATAGATTTAACGACTACAAAAAACCGAGATAACACATAAAGATTTTAATAATAAATACTACTAGTTTCGGCTTATAACAGCCTTCCTCAGGTATTTATAAAGGAAAAGAGTACTAATAAACATTGAAGTATCTAAACAAACTGGAAATTACAGGTATAAATTGCCTCACATAATCGATACATAAAAAACGTTGTATTTTTTCAAGTTGTTCTAACAGGCGTGCCATTGTTTATTGCAAGTGTGCGTGCAGACTCACGTGAACGCCAATATTGAATAACTGCAGCATGGCTATCTGGGATGTTATAACTCAAATTGTTGTTTAAGTGAACAGGGTTCAGCAGGATTTCCCTTGATTCTACAATTTTCCTCTCAAACTCATCATCACAGCGAAAGATATTTTCTGATCTATCCCAGCAAACGGAGTGGCTTTGTTGATCATCATTAGGATTATTTGAAAAAATAAATTTTTTTCAAATCAGAAAAAAATTATTTATTTTAGATCTGCCTTCACCTATCTCCGCATTGATTCCACTAGACCATTGAAGGCATCCTGAAGTATTATGGACCATCCAGATAAAATAATGTCGCTGATCCACCGAGCAAGGCACTGGCGTTGTCTATTGGATGCCGCTTTCCAAATGATATCGCATTCAAAGGAATTCATGTGAGTAGAATTAAGAAAGCAGGGGATATATATGCTTGCACAATGCATTGTGCATTGTTGGGCATTATCTGATCCGAAACAATCCTTAGGTAAGAATTGGGAGTGGGGCAATGCCTCATTAAGGAGGAAAGTTTCATATCCATGAGAACAATTCCGAACAAGATTCCTCCACCACCGACCTATTTTCGATCAACAGGGTTTTCTGTTTGGCAGGAAATAGTGCGGGTGATCATGCTCTTTTGGCTAATGACTGTATACAATCATGTCACCGAGAGTTGTAATGCGGAATGTTTGTGTTTTATCCTTTACGCGGCTTTATTACTTTTTTAGGATTTCAATCTCATTTAAACGCACTGGCCTTCCTTGAGAGCCTGCGAAGTGCATTCCCGAGATTAATGCGATCTCCGACCTTTCTTTTGGGAGGGATGTTCTAATTCCGTCTAGGAAACTATTAATCTTCGTAAGTGCTTTTGAAGTGAACGTGAAGAAGCCAGTCTTACACGCGGATGAAAGTATTTTCCTCCGCCAAAATACGCAAACTGAATACACTCCCTTCAGATCTTTGATGTCTCCACCGTATTTCATTATTATTATTATTATTATTACATGACACCTCCAGAGAGTCCAATGACTCGTCAAGGGAGGGCACTACTCTAGAATTCTCTGTTCCACCAACCGCAACTACCATCATCATCTACACCAACGCCATCTACCGCCCACCACCACTACTAGATTTTCACCGACAGTCACAAACATCCACAGCGGGATTCAAACCCGCAGCCTTTTAACAAATTTTAATTTTAAACAAATTTCTTTTTTTTTCTCTCTCTCATTTGTTTCTCAGTTTCTTCGAATTCTTCTGTCTCTCTACACGAACATGCAAGGTTAGGTTGTAGAAATAAATATTTTATTTTATAATCGATGTAGAAATAAATATTTTAGTGAGGCGTTCGAAAAGCATTTCACATTTGAGTAAATCCGAAACCTCTTTTGTTAAGCTGCATAATGATAACGCCTTCCTTCTCTTATTGCCTCTAAACTGCGTTGATTATATGGCGATTTAATTGCTTGTGGGGCGGGGGAACAAGTGTGAGAGTTTTATTCGTATCACGTAATTGGAATTCAAGAGATTCGTTAGCTGAGACTAAACTTCTTCCCTGAGTCAATTTAAGGAAAAAAGGACGTCTAAGAACTTCCCATCTCCAATAATAGTTTTCTTTTACATTTCTCTCCTTTACAAATCGAATTATTATCAGATGAAGCCTTACACATAATGTTAGGATTGAAAAATAATGTTGCTTGGTGTCAAAAAAAAAAAAACTATTTTTAGAGGCAAACTCGTCTATCCCGCCCTGGAAGGGTTGCACTTTACCTTCAGTGACGCATGCGATTTAATAGTTTGATAATCCTGCTCGAGGCATTCTAGAAACCCAGAAGTAGAGACCAAATATTCGAAATTTTTCAAGCCACTTCAGGCTTCAAATAAGCAGAGTGGGGTTTCACACGGAACTAGGAAAATATTATATGATCTGCAAACATTGTTATCGGAGCAAAACTGCCTGTAGAATCCTGTTGGTGAAATATGGAAGTAATTTTCATTTGGCCGCATCTTTAGTATTTTGCTGTGAGATGCATCCAAGTTCACGTATTTCATGCCAAGTCCAACACTATCCTTAGCGAAAAATGATAAAGTTGTGTTTGTTAGTGCAAATTTTGCTTGATTTTCTCTTAAATTTCCTTTATATTTTTTCTTAAATTCATTTTATTTCTTAAATCTCTCTTTTCTCTTAAATCGGCGAATTTTCCCAATATATTGAAAATAATTCGCAGAACGTTTGCTAACCTCTGACCCCGACATCTTCATTCTCTTAACGAAGCTTTCCAAGTTTCAATAAATAGCTTCAGGAATTCATCGCTGTTCCTCACGCGGCCACAAGGCACTGAAGGGAGATAATTTAATCTGTCCTTATCCGCTGCTCCACTCCTTACCGAAGATATTTTATGGGATTTATATCAGGACAACGGCAAATCCGTCTTGAGAATGGCGTTGTTCAGGAAGTATTCAGAACAATTTTTTGGATGACGGAAACATGGTATTATTTGGCTGATTCCAGCACGGTCAGTCTTTACTTCACTGCCAGTATTTCCACAATGAAGGATTTTCTGAAAAAATAAGAGAGGCCTTGGCGTTAGCTGTGTTCGGTAACACAAGTAAATGTCGACGGCTTGCCACACAAAAAAAGTCCCAACCCGGAGTGTTATTCACTGGATGCTGAACTTCTGCATCACAAAGATGCATGGTGGGCTCCACTCACTCATCCAAAGATGACCATTCGATAGTTGCAGAATGATATTGTCCCTAACAACATGTTGGCCCTCTTCATAGCATTCTAAATGTCCACCAGAATTCTGGTGAATAATGTACGACTCTTGAAACAAATGGCAGCGAACTCTCCTCAAAGGGAGTTCTCAATTATGGGATTAGACATCAGTGATATACATGATCAGCAAGCTACTGTACTGTCGATGCGTTGTCACCGCTCACTTTCTATGGTCTGTGTCATCTGGGCTATGTCGTACGACTTGTTGGTGAGGAAGCACCTTTCTCCTGCCAGCGAGTCATTAGTTCGGTTACAATTGACTTGGGAATGTTTAAATGTGCCTCTTTTGCTTATTGGAGAGATCAGTTTCTGGAAAGACACAATAATTACTTTTCTAGATCGGGTATGTTCTCATGTACATGTCCACGACACGTAATACATGTCCTAGTAAATGAACGTATACCATACTTACACATACTCATTTTCGATTAGCAACCCCTAGTCGGCGAAAGATTCAGATCCATAGCATACGTAGTTCAGAGTTAGATAAAATGAAGACGGTTACTGATCTTTTTGAATGCTTGTAAGCTTCAGTTCATTGGATGGATATACTGCCCGAAAGGAAAAGGGTGATATCAAAATGAAATCGGATGGTGAAACAATTCGTTGGTGGATTCAAAAATTGATTTGATAAAATTCTGTCTCCTTTGGTAATTTTAGGAAATGATAGTTTGCATAATGCATCTGTGTAACGTTCTGTGATAGAGAGAGGGGGGAGGACGCAATAAGATTTCCATGTATGGTGAAAGATATGGTCCATTTTTGTATCCAGGCGCAGATGCGTCATGCTACTGGAATCTGAATTATTATCGTAGTGTCTGTTGTTTTTCTAGCATCCAGGGAGTAGCATCTTTCAGTGGTGGAGGTTATCTGAATTCAAATGTAATAAGTACATAAGTACAGGTTGAGTGCGTTCTCTCTGTGTTTTCAACAACAAAAAAAAAAAAAAAGGAATAGGACCAAATCCGAAACCACTGAATCTGACGAAGTTATGTTTCCTTAATAAAGGTTGGTATGCACATCGACAGTTTACTAAGGAACGGTAGATATCCCGTACTTCCAGCATTTTTCCGAAATCGCAAGTTTCTGAAAGTATGCCATCAACTTCTGAACTATCCTTGTAAATGGGTTTTAGCCAAGAAAGGGTTCAATTAATTAGACACTTGCGTGACTAAATCGTTTCTAGAGGAATGTGTTAAAAGCCTAGTGAGAGGATTCCTTGATAAAAGACAACAAACTACTGACTTGCGATATCGTAGCTGGTTCGTAGATTAAATCCTTTACTGAAGAAATTGTGAATGTTCTAGAATCGGAGAGAAAACCCTTCGCCCTCTGTATATTAGCCGTCTGTTCAGATCCAAAAATTAAAGAGAATTGCTGTCACGTGATGGTTAGGAAGTGAATGGATGTACGTAGATTTGAGCTGTTCTGTTATCGACGGTTCCGCACAGATACTAATCCATCTTCCACACACACCGACAGCAGACAGATGCAAAACTGGACGTTCATTGCGCAGTGCAGAAGAAAGTTCTTAAAATGCTCAGAAAGCTTTTGGACAAAAATATACAACCGAATACGAGGGACAGGGTTGCCATCTTCAGCGCTGCTTCTTTAAGCTGTAAAATGCTGCTGATTAGGAAAGATGGATCGAAGAAGCTTAAAGCTGGATCTCTGTTAGAAAGAGTGAATGTGGCTTTGAACTTCGAAATCTACGTGACTTCTTTAATATGTTAACGAATTCCATCACTTCAATCCGAATCAATAAAACTTTCATTCCTCTTTTTTTAAAGTGATTGATTTCTGCTTCTTTCGTATTCTTAGGTACATTTTTCTTCTTTTCGTCATTTTGAAGATGTAAATATGCATTGGACTAAACGCCTTTAAACTAAATCAGACTGAATGAAGTGTGAAGCAATTTACAGGAGTTCACCTTTAATGTGGATGACACGGGCAAGAAGTTCTTTCTAAACAAATATGTATGCAATGTTTTGGATGCACTAACGGAGAATAAAAAAAATCACGTGATTTTTGAATTATAAAATCATCATCGTCATCATCATGCGTATCAAGGATTTAGGCCTAGCACGGCCATAGAAGTCATCGTTCAATCGTTTAAGAGGACGTCCTGGTTTTCGTTTTCCTAATGGCTTGTACTTTAAGGCTTGTTTTGGTAATCTTTCTGAATAATAAAATACCATTCATAATGAATGAATAAACAAACAAATAACTAATAATAATTAAGTAAACAAAGAATTAACTAATTAAATAACGAACAATTAATTAAGTGATTATTTAAGTAATTGCCTGTGCAAACTCAGTGGTAGGCAGCCCGAAGGAAGACTAAATTCAAGTCTAGCCGCTGACTAGACTAAGCTAATCTTCGACCGGTTCTCGAATTAGTCGGTCTCTGGCACGGTCAAGCGGATTTTTTCTCCCGGAAACTCGGATTTTTCGTCCTGTAAACTGAAGAAAATGGACTGTAGAACCCACCTTATTTCAGACAGTAACACATCCTTTTTGGGTTTGGTACCAAGGTATGACAACACTTGTTTGCAGGTCTCTTCATCAGTGGAGGCTTAAAAAAAACTGAGAGACAATAAATGCAACATGTCATAGATTCCCCGCTACTTTCTTTTCCTCTCTACTAGTAGTCACGAATTAATAAACATCTATTAATCTATTAATTGATTAGATTAACCGCAACTTTCTCTTCGTAGTCACGAATTAATAAACGTTCAGGTGAAAGTTAGCGAAAAAATCCTCTACTGCCTCTTGTGATTACCCCATCTATTTACTGCATTAGAATTTTTTTTTTACACGATACGACCTTACGCTCACGATCCTTCCTACTCCACACCTACACAAGAGTTGGGAGGTTGATGTGGAGAAATCTCATACGGAAATTCTAATCCCAACAAATTAACTGTCGTTCCCTAATCCCATATGGAACCAACTGAACCATCAGGAACAAGAAATGCTGATGAACATCCCTCTCGACCATCCGGTGAGAAAATAAAATCAGGAGGACGAGCGTTTGGCTTTACGAGTGAATAACTGTGATACCAGATTCGCTACAACTTCGTACACATAACCCGGTTCCATTTGTGTGAAGATTTATACTTTTATAATATAATTATAATGCGAAAAATAATGACGTTCTCAACTTCAAAAAATCTTGGTGCTCCTAATATCTTATGGAACCACTTTCACGAGTTTTCAAATGGAGATGCGTTAAGGAATTAGTGTGCTACTAAGCGAAGAATTCCTGGGTCTCCATCACAGCAGCCTGTCGCTTTTTCTCCTACTGGACAGACAACTATCTCTGCATGTGCGCATTTAAATAAAGTAAAGGTCTTAAAGCAAAACGGTTACGACTTCCTTTCCTCCTCCCAACAACCTGCTATTTTACGCATTTTGAGACTCTCTCTCCTTTTCCCATCATACCAATATATTTAAAATAATTTCAATTTAACGCTGATTATTTCTGAGGAATTCATGTGATTATAAATATTTCACTTAAAGAGTGTAGAAACATTCATCCTCTCCTGTGTAAACTCATCATGAACAGAACTGCTTACAGATGAGTGGTCCCTAATTCAAACTGTGCTGAATACGTATTTAAATCTCTTAATAAATGCGATCTATCTTGGAATTACCGAAATTAAATAGGTATCCTGGCATAAACGAGCTACACATATGAAGGCCTCGCCATCAAAAATCAGGCTTTCTCTTTCGCTGTAAGCTGAACGTTACCTTTAAAATTAGTTAGCTGCATACACATCACGAATTCCGATCGAGTGTTGAATGCTCTTCTTAGATTAAAATAACAGAATCTCAAAATAATTAAATTGCAAAAGAAAAATCAATGCACTAAGGAAAATGCATTTATGTTATCGAAGAGGGCCATGTTATCGGCAAAATTCGAAACACACACACACGTAATAAATAGAATAATATTTCATTTCATAATATTTTCATTTTACAAACGAATGAAACTTCGACGTACATTTGATACCTTTTCGAAGATATTTCTTAAAGTACTCACCGCAAACTCCTTTCTTCTGATTTTGTGGTTTCATTTGAGCGAGACCTACGAAGAATTTTGCATTGCGCTTAGTACGATCTAAGACATTTAAATAACTGAGATAGCAGAGATTATTCTTTTCTATTAATGTATTTTGATATTTCAGTAATGTGGACGTTAGAATATTTCAGCGTTTTTCACTCTTCTGTCACTCTTGCTTAATTGAACGGCGCTTCGTTACTCATTTCTGATCGATTTTATTCTCACTTTCCCATTTCTCAAGAAAACCCAAGTATGCGTTTCGAAACCAGTTAAAACTACGCTGAATGAACCAGATTTGGGGAGGGGTAATAAGGAAACAAAAGGCCTAAATTACTAGAACTCGGTTTAGTCTGTTAATTGTCTTTAATAAACCTGCGTTGAGCGATATTCAATGTGTACGAAATTTGCCTTCTCAAATCATATATGTTGTCATACTGTTGTAAAGTCAGAGAGGAACATGTTACACAGTTAAAATAAAGCCAAAATAAAAGCATTTTACTCACTCTGTCTCGGATAATGAGGAATTAAGAAAATGTTCATACAGACGAAAAATTTCCTGTTCTGTTTAGATAAACGAAGTTGCGCTTCATAAGAAACCCCATCCTGGAAACGTAAACGAGGCAGCAACTGTTGGCAACAAGCAGTACTGAAGAAATATCACTTGTGCTCTGTAATTGTTAGTCATTGATTGTTTGTCCACACACAACAGATATTTGCCAGAACTGATTTTAATTGCACAAAAATCAAAATCACAATAGAATAACGATAACAACTTTGCAGTTGAAATTATGATGAATTCATCATTTTAATATTATTTTCAGCAATCATGCTTAACCATTTTTCACTTCTTTCAGTTAACTCTTTTCTTACTATCTTTAGTCTTATATATTTTTCGTTTCTAATTGTCTTGATTTTTAGTACCAATTTTGAAAGAATTTCCTTGTTGCAAAACTCACACACGAGAGTCGTCATATTGCAATAAAGCACTGTATAACAGCTTACACGAGTGAATACTTTTTTTTAGATAAAATAGGATTTTTTTTTGTACTAACCTGCAGCGAACCTTCATTGGTTTAAAACTCTGCCCGTCGGTGTACAATTCCCGGGAAAATGCCAAAATACGAGAATGCGAAAATGTTAAAACGCTCCAAGCGCTGTTCAGAGATTTTCATGTAAGTGAATTTTTGATCTGCTGTTAGCACGCGCGTTACCCATCATGCGCAAAGCTTTTTCATTTTTAATTATTCATGCAAAATATGTCCTACACGTTCTTCTGAAATGCCTATAGTCTCAGCAATATCACGTTCTTTGACTAGCCTGTCATCCAGTACCATATCGTGCACTTGATCAATGATTTCTGGTGTTGTTACAATTTTTGGACGGCCTTCACGTGGGTCATCTTCAAGGCTGGTACGGCCATGTTTAGACTCGGCAGTCCATTTCGTAATTGTCGAAAACAAAGGAGAAGAGTACCCATAAACATTTATGAACTTCGAATGAATTTCTTTTGTCATTAAACATTCTTTTACAACGAATTTTATAACCGCAAAATATTTTATCCATTTTAAGGGATAAAAAATCCCTTAAAATTTGGCTTCGAAAAGCTGTATAAAACAAAGTACTTGATAGAATGACTTGAAATTTCACATGGATGACAGATGTACCAACTTAGAAGGAAAAAAAATCTTGCCGATAGTGTTTCCATCTATGGTCGACGACGTGAACGTTTCAGACCACCCTCATAGGTCATAATTTAACTTTCTGACAGTGATATCTTTTTAGTCTTCGCCAAGGTTCTTAATTTCATTATTTTTAATTTTTCGGTCTTTAAGAGCAAATTCTTCTTAATGTTGTGACTCATTCCAGATATCGGACTGGTCCCTCTTCCTTGCACTTTCTTTCTAACACCACACATAAAGCTTACGTGTTCATTCTCATCGATAAAATTATGCATTTATGAAGGAGAATGATTACACTTTACATCACGCAAAGTAAATGAAAGAAATAATCGTATTAGCATTTTGGCTTTTCTATGTTATTTGAAACTTCCAAATTGCAATGCGAAGTTATTTTCCTATTTCCAGTGTTTGTTTTTACTCCACCTTTGATTTGCTTAGTGCGAAGATTGAAATGTGCGCGGAAGACAGAATGGTTTCTCTACTAGAGAAATTGTAATGGGGGCACAGAAGCAGACACGGATCTCGTGGTGACCGTGTACACACAGCCCTTACATGATGTGTTATACAGATCTTGTAAGGGCGGTGTGTACACGAGCATTGCTGCAGTGCTCCTTGTCACACACCCCAATGGCAATCTAGAATAGCATTGAACAGAGGAGATAAGGCGATAGTGGCTTGGTAATATCAGGCCCGGACCCCCAATCCGGTCCATTCCCCTTAGATCTGGTCAGCAGGCTGTAGGATGCAAAATGCGACTATAAAGACAGAAAAATTACAAAACTAATATTAGCAAAGTGAGTTGTTTATGAACACGAGATAGAGGTATGTAGTTTGCACACATGTAATCTCAAATTACTTCAAAGCATCTTAGCAATCTCAATCGAATTACATTTTAGATGATAAGACTGATAAAGTTAAGCTGTTTTATGTATCTGCTCAATGGATGCTACAAGTGGCAATTTCTTTGCATGGAGGGTGGTGCATGGAATGGATTACAAAAAATACGAGGTGCAAATGTGTTTAAGTGAAGCGACAGACTTGAAGACGTTTCACGAGATTCTCAGAGATGAATCTTGTTGACTCATCGGAAGTCCTGAATATTCCGCATAAATAATAACAAAAACCGACCAATCCATCGGATAGTGTTTGTTTCGTTTGCTTTTTTTAAAAAATTAAACTTAATGATTTGGAAAACGGTGTGTTAAAATTTACATAAACAAAATTTTACCTAAAAAAATAGATGCAATGTTTCGAAATATTTTAAATAAAATAATACTTATTGAAAAGATTTATAGCAAAATAAATCTTGACTTAATAATAAAATAAATGATCAACAAGACAGATAACGAAAGAAGTAATACTCGCATGAACAATAGCGAATGATTAGGGTCTTCCCTTATATTTTGTAGTCTGTTATTAAGAATAAACTTTTGAAGTTATCCGAAAGTGATTTTGCCTGAAGATGTAGAATACCATTCTGATCGCGTCATCTTCCCGGTTTTCCTTCAAGTGAAACTGGAAGTGATAACGTTTCAGTTAGGAAATAAAATTATGCCAAAATCGAACAAAAAATTTTTAAGAGCTGAACTTCGGGAGGCAACTGCAATGTTTGTCAACAGAGGGCGTCCTTTCAACAGATTTACCAGCAATAAATACTCAAAAAGTGACAGACACTGTGCATCTCAGTTGCATTCTACTTATTGCATCAGTACAGAAAATGTATTAAATAGAGGCAGATGGTTCTCAAGGGTGACAACACTCGACCTCTCCAATCGAAAGACTTCTTTAAATGGGGCATCGATTTATCAGTTAAGATTTTTGGAAGAAACCGAAATTTCATCTGAGCCACTAAAACAATAAAATTCTACAAAAAGTTACTTTTACCTGAAAATGAATTTCTCTTTACATCTGTAAAAACCTGAATGCATTACATCCGTAAGCTTTACATTTAAATAAAAATCCCTCGATTCGATTGTGTGAAATCTGTTGGTAACCAATAATATAATTTAAGAATCAGCCCTCTAAAGAAATTTGTGGAAGTTTTCTGCGCGCGTAAATTCATAACCGTAACATTGTAAGTAAAATTGTAAAAACTAAACAATTTTCAGACACGATGTGTTTATTGGGGGGGGGGGGATGAAGCAGGAATATCCGTGCTTTTTTTCTGATATTTGTGCATGATAATTATATATATTTCGATTTTTAAATGGAATGTACTAAAACTACTAGAAATGCTGTATGAATATGACATAATGCTGTATTTTTCACTACTAGAAACGCAATCAGTATTTCGTCTTCAATTTGAAACTCGTCTATGATAAAAAAAAAAAAAGCTAAACACACCTTCTAAATAAAAATATACCGCAAATAAACGTTTATTGTAAATTACTCTAAAATCATGGATAATTCCTTAGATTTTAGAACAGATTATTTAATTCCATACGCTTGACATATAAATGCATGAAAATAATACAGAAAGTGGTCTTTGCTATTTGTTGACGGTTGTGTCCTTCAGTTGGTTTATCTGTATTAAATCGAATTTGTTATTCTAATGGATAAGTCCCAAAATTTCTATACAGATCAGAAGCGAGTTTTCATATAATTTTTGATCTTACAGAGAGGACTGGGCAGATGAATGAAATTTTATTCCCATAATGTGTATTTGGTACGATTTCTTCTTAGCTCTTTGCAAATATTTTAAATTTCTGAAAGATAAGCGTAATGGATTATCGAAATAAAAGAGTCATTTTCTTGAGATTGCTTCCTTATCAACGAATAGAATGTTTATTCTGTGGTAGGCCTTGCTCGAATCCCTTCTTCGTTGGTATTGGTCGTTCGCGCAACCGACATCGATGCTCTCCAGTTCTTTGAAATTTTCCACACTTTACGTACATTCCCACGTTGTTAGCACGATTGTATTTCACTGACACGGAATTGGTTCTCGCTATTTTGAGACTTCTAATCTCTAATACTGGCCATTAGTGAATATTATTATATTATGTTCTATGAAAATATTACGATTTAACTAAACAAGGGGAATGGATACACCATGATACTTTTGGATTTTGCTAAGGCTTTTGACAGTACAGCATGGCAGACTGCTGCATAAATTTGAGAAAACGAGTTAGGGTTATAATATATTAGCATGGATAAGAGGATGGCTGACTGACAGATGCGAAAAAGTGGTATACCGGGGATGTGAGTCTGCAAGATTTATGGTAACCAGTGGTGTACCAAAAGGATCAGTGCTTGGTGCACTGTTATTCAATCTGTACATTAATGATATCGGAAAGGATTTGACAAGCGACATATATTTATTTGCTGATGATGCAAAGATAGGCAGGGTAATCATGAATGCTGCTGATATGAAGTACTTGTAGAATGATTTGAATAAGTTGGAATTGTGGGCATGGGAAAAGAGGTGTCAGTTCAATGTCAGAAAATGTTAATTAATTCACTTCGGCATGATTACCTATCCAATGTCGTATTATATTAGTGGGATTAGGCTAGAAGAAACTGATGAGGCAAAGGATCTTGGATGTTAATAGATAGGAAGTTGAAGTTCAGGGGCCATGTGGCAAAGATTGCAAATACAACTCAAAAGATAATTGCAATGCTGAAACGAACGTTCACATGTAAAGATGAGGATGTAATTTTGCCTCTTTACAAGGCCTTGATAAGACCTCACTTGGCCTATTGTGCGCAGGTCTGGTCTCCTGGTTTCCGATATGATTCTGATATATATTGGAGAGAGAGTACAAAGGTGAGTGTTAAAAATGATATCAGGATTGTGATATACTGATTATGAAGACAGGTTGAGAATTTGTAGATTGCAGATACTAGAAAACAGGAAAAAGAGGGGGTGATATGATTGAGACTTTCAAACTGCTTAAAAAGTCATACAGGATTTCAATTGATGGGAGTTTTCAATTTATAGAGGGTGGGGAAAGGACGAGTGGGCATCCTTCGAAGCTGAGAATGAAGGCTGCCAAGAAGGGTGTAAGGGCTAGATTTTTCTATCACAGGGTGGTGCGTTATTGGAATGGATTGCAATTAGATGTTGTGAGTGCAAGCAGTGTGAATGAATTCAAGAATAAGTATGATAGCTGTTGTGTATAGTATGTGGCCTCCCTCGATGAGTCTTTGACTCCCTGGAGGTCTCTCTTAATAATAATAATAATAATAATAATTTATTATTTATTTTTTTATTTTTATATGATAATATTTTCATTGATCTGCTAAAATATTTACACATACAATAAATATCTTGAGTGGCATTGCAACTTATAATCTTAGAAAAAAAAATAACAATAATTTCTTTTTATTATTATTACATATTTTTATTATTACACATTATTACATTTTTTATTATTACATATGATACATACATTACATGCATTTGATTGCATATGATACATACTTGATTAGAAATTTTTCTTTTAAAAAAATCAATTCTTTTTTTATTATTAAAATTATGATGACATATTGTGATTACATATTTACGACAGGTTTAATTCTGTTTTCGTTATATAACAATGAAATTCGTACAGATTTTTTTTTCTTTCTTTTCTTTTTTTTCCCTGTATAATGTATTATTATTATTTCTTTTTATTGTTCTTTCAAATATTTACATATGTACAAGGATCATCAATTCAGTATATTATTTTACAAGGTTCAGCACTTTGTGCTACATATAATGAGATTTAAATAGTAATGATGATAACAGGTTTTTTTATATATATTTATAACAATCATAATAATAATTTACAATTATATTGTTCAGAGTTACATAAGTTGTATAATATTACATGTTGTTGTTTACTATTTTTTTTTCAAGTTTGAAAAGGTGTGATTATACAACAGTATTTACACATTTGCAATCTAAATATTATGTTTCCTGATTTTTCACAAACACATGGTGAAAACTCAGGATTTACTTTTAAAAGAATTTTTTTTTTTTTTACATTGCATACATTTGTTATAATTATTATATACATTACATTCATTTGTTTACGTATGATACATTACTTGCATTTGTTTACATGTGATATGTACATTACGTACATTGGTTTACATATAATGCACAATACATACATTATATACATTCGTTTTCATGTGATACGTACTTTACATGCATTTCGTTACATGGTTACATATGATACATCTTGGATGAGAACTAATTTCTTTGCTTTCATCCTCGAAGCTTATATGTAAGCTTATCTGAGGATGACACCAGTTGGTTATTATTTATGTTTTTTTTTTTTTTTTGCTGTGTTGGGATGCTACGAAATCTATAATTGAGAAATTCGTGCGCGCGCGCACACACACACACGCACACGCACACACACACACACACACACACACACACACACACACACACACACACACACACACACACACACACACACACACACACACACACACACACACACACACACACACACACAATAACTTGGAATGTATTGATGCATCGCTGAACTGGAAGCCTGATCGGATATATTGTGTTTCATTATGTTTGTATGGTATTTTGGGTGCGTGTTTCTTGTTCGTAGTATGTCCTTAGAGCTCTTTTCAGGCTATTGTAGTTTGTAAGGTTTCTGTATTCAAAAGGTAATTTGTTTATCTTGTCTGGGATGTAAAAGTTTCGCGTGGCCTTTCCGTAGTGATTATTGTATTTATATGTGATATAATTAGTAGTCTGAGGTCTTGTTATACGGTATGTATTTCTAACTGTCCTGTAGTTGGCATCGAAATAATGTTTTAGCAAGGCTGCATAGTGACATAAATGTTTTGCTGTCAGTATTTTGTGTTCTGCCATTGCAATGTTTATAAGGTCGTGATTTTCTCTTTGTTCCCAAAACATCAGTTTTGTCATTTTGTTCTGTAGCGACATTAATCTATTTAATTTGTAGGGTGCACAGAAAGCATACGTTGTTATAGCGTATCTTAGTATATTTTGGCAGAGTGCTTTGTATATTAGTGTTTTTAGGCGTATGGGAACTATGTCTTTTAACCTGTAGAGTTTGCCACTTATTGTTCGGAGTTTGTTGTGTAGATGGTTTATATGGCTATTCCAGTTCCTATCTGCATCGAAGTAAATTCCAAGGTATCGTATTGTTTCAACCTGAGTGATTGTAGTGGTTTTGCTGTTCTGTGTGTTTTTTGTGTTGGAAAGTGGATGTTAGATGGTTATATATTTGTTATCAACTGGTCGAGTCAGTGGATTTCTGAATATCATTAATTTTGTCTTTTCTGAGTTTAGGTGTATGGAGTTTTTAGTGAGCCAGTCTATGATCAGATTTATGTCATGTTGCATATTTGTTTGGGCTATGCTTGCGTTATTATGGATGGATATTATTGCTGCATCGTCTGCGTATTGGAATATCTTACCTTTGAGTGGTAACTGATTAATATCGTGCGTATAAATATTGAATAGAGTTGGAGAGAGTACAGCTCCCTGTGGTACTCCACAGGTTACTGGTAGCTCTCTGCTTCGGTTTGAACCAATACGTGTGATATGGTTTCTAATATGGAGGTAGTTTGTAAACAACCTGTGAAGAGGCCCGTCTATTCCAACATGCCTCAGCTTTTCTAACAAGGTTTGATGTGTAAGTGTATCGAACGCTTTAGTTAGATCTATAAAGACTACCATGGCAATTTTGTTTTTGTCTAAAGCGGTATTAATTATGTCTGTAAAGTCTTCCAAGAGAGATGTTGTTCCCTTATTTTTCTGAAAATCATATTGTGTTTTGGGGATAATATGAAAGATCTCAGTGTATGCTGTGAGTTTCTTCAGTATGATGCGCTCCATAATTTGATTGATAATTGGAAATGTTGCTATGGGTCTGTAATTGCTGATTAAATTTCTTTTTCCTTGTTTGTACATGGGTGTGATTATGGCGGTCTTTAGCATACTTGGTATCTGTCCTGTTTTAAATATTTTATTTATTAGTTTTAGTAGAATAGTACTTAAACTAGTTGCATATTGCTTTATATCTTTAGGTCTGATACCATCTATTCCTGGGCCATTGTTTGGTTTGATTTGATGTATTGCTGAGAGAAGTTCTGCTTCTTTTATGGTTGGGAACCATAATGTCTGTTTTGATTGCGGTCCAAGTGGAGGGTCTCGTTTTGTGATTGGGGGAATATTTCTGTGAAGTTCTTGGATGGAGTCTGCAAAGTATTGGATAAAGTCATTTGCTAGTTGTTGGATAGGTTTTGCGTCTTTCAAGAAGCTCTGATCTATGGTTTCGGAGGCAGTAGTGTTGGGAACAGAATCTAGCATCTCATTAATCAGATGCCAGGTTTGTTTCATGTTGTTTTGTGCGGAGGTTAGTTTGTCTCTGTAGTAGCTTCTTTATGCATTTCTGATTTGTGTTGTAAGGCGATTCTTTGTTATCTTATATTCAGTTTTTAATGCTGTGTTATTTGGATATCGCTTTAATTCTTTCCATAAAGCGTCCTTTCTGTGTATTTCTAGATTAAGTTTTGTGTTATCCAAGGATTTTGTGTTGTTTTTGAACGAATTTGGTCTTTCTTCGTAGGTTTCTTATATATTTCCTCCAGTGTGAGTTTAATGTCGTTGTATAAGATATCTGCGGAATCTGATGCCAGGTGCTCCCAGTCTGTTTTTCTTATTTCGTGGTTGACTATTTCTTCGTCTATTATTGTTTTCTGTCGCTTTTCTTCTGGGATATTGCATCGATATTGTCTTGGTGTGCAGGTTTAGAGCGGTGAAGTAATGGTCTGCTACTTTGCACTTTATGACTGATGCAGTGTAACTATTTGGTGGTGCTCGGACGTTTATATGATCTAGAAAGGAGGCAGTGATAGTATTTCCGAATATTTTTTCTCTAGTACATGATGTTATTGTTGGTATTAGATTATACATGGATAGTGCGTCTGTCCATGTATAGAAATTTTATCATGTTTAGGTTTGGTGGCCTGTAAATAGCATTTAGTATTATGGGATGCTGTGTATTCCTGGTATTAATGATTTCGAGGCAGAGAGTTTCAGCATGCTCAAACTGATAGGCCGTTTTTTTTGCTATTAATTTTGTTTGAGAAATATTAATATTCCACCCACTCTTCTTGTTTGGCGGCATGATCTATGTTGTTGGAAGCCTGGAATTTGGAAAGCAGTCGCTTCGTCATTAGTTATGGATACTTCTGTAAGAATCAATATATCAATAATATCAGTGTAATTCCTCAGATAAGCCTGTAATATTAACCAATGTTTTCGGATGCTTCTGATGTTAATATGCAAGATTGAGAGACCTCTCGCTTGTACTGCGTTTTGTTTCCATGCATCAAGCGATTCGTAAGTACAATTACTGATGTATTCTGGTGTAATTACATCTATCTGATGGTTCACATTCATTTTTGTTGTGTTGAGATCTTCTTATTGAAGTAAGTTAGAGTCTTTTGTTTCACTCTGCCAACCTGTCTCTATCTTCCGAGCTTTTTATTTGTATAGACTTTGAAGTTGGTGACTTTCTCAAGAATATTTTGCCGACTTTGATCCATAAAATTAGATACTTTTTTCTGTTTTTTCTTTTCTTGCTTGGTACAAAAGATTCTGATTGAAAGGTGTTAAATACTCAGATAGAAAGATTGGCGTATTGTCTTGCGATGCATTTAAATCCTTGACTACTGGTTTTTTCAGTCTGCTGGCTTTTATGAGTTTTTCTCTTGTAGCCTTGCTTGTCAGACGAACTATGACTGTTGCGGGTCGTGGCGAGCCTTGTTTTCTGTTCTTCCTGGGAAACCGATTTAAGGTCTGAATATTATTATGCTGTAGGGGGATGTCAATTGCATGGCCTAACTTTAAAACTACGTCTCTGAGATTTTCTGTGGGTTCGGTTTCTGGAAGATCGTTTATGACTAGGTCTTCTTTATGTTGTTGTTGGTTTAAAACTTCGTATTGTAGTTTCAGGGAATTAACTTCTTGACGTAGTTCCGATGAGTCTTTTATAAATTTGTGCTGCCTGTCAGTTAATGCGTTAATGCTGGTTTTAATGTCTTTTACCGTTTGTAAGACTTCTTCGACTTTTGAATTATTAAATTGAACAAACTCTTCATATTCGCAAATTTTTTATGTTATTTCTTTATTCTGTTTATCAAATAGTTCTTGTACAAGATCTACCAAGCTGGCGTTTATATTTTCTAAACCTTTTTCTAGTAATAAATTTACGGAACTGAAATTTTAATACTCACTGGTATTTTGTTGTCTGTTCCGTTCATCGTCCGATTCTGCCTCCGCCGTAATCAGTTGCGTTGTGGGTGGTGGCGTTTCTTTGTTTTCTCTACAGTTTAGGCACTTCCATTCTTCTCGTTTGGCATTGGATTTGCGTTGCCAGGTTGTTTCTGAAAGTCCGGATGATGTAAAGTGAAGATTCCTATGCCATTTCCTGCAGGTTATATAACATCCGTCGAACGGCAATTCCTTCTGACACTTGTTGCACTTTATGACTCACATTTCTTCCTTTGGACTGCTGGAAAGATGGCGACGTCCTTTGTTCTATACTCGTTAGCAACCGCGGTGTACGCTTCAATTATTAGCACACTCAGATTTCGGATTCCACTTGGCCGATTTCGATGAATTATATGTCACTGTCTTCAGCGTGACAAGTAAAGTTACTTTATGACACATTTAAATTAAAAACAGGAGTTAGAACCACATTAAAACTATGAAAACGGGATGAGCGATATAACCATGCAACCGTTCGTATGCCTACACAGCGCCCTCCAATAATAATAATAATAATAATTTTTTTTTTATAATAAAAAAATTATTTGAGAGATAATAGTTTATTATCTCTCAAATAATTACATGAATATACTAATATTTATGCAACAATGCAACTTTTTCTTGCAAAATGGTTCAGTAAGAATTATAATTACTCTTAATATCATTATCGTTTGCAGACTTTCTCAGACACAAGAGTAAAAAGTGTGTATTATTACCATTAATAATAATCTTAGTAATCGTGTTTATTTTTAATGACTCACAAGTTAAACAATATTACTTATGTTGCAGTTTACATAATAATAATTTTTTTTAAAATTTAATTTGTAAATTAAATATATAATTTTAAACTTAAATATATAACTGAAGTACTACTATCACAATTTTCTGTTTACTACTAGAATTCATTACAGAATGTTAAGTGAATAATGTTAGATAAATACTACTACTGGGATGTAACTCAACTGCACCCTCGAAGCTTTGTAATTAGCTTATCTGAGGGTGATACTGGTTATATATATATATATACATATATGTTTGTTATTGATTTGGTTGCTGTGTTGGAAGTAGGCAGATGTTTGGGAGGTCAAATGAATGATCTGAAAGGTCTGATCAAAGTGAAATTGACGATATATCCTGTGTTATTGCATCTATCTTGATGGGTCACGTTCTTTTTTATTGTTGGCTTCTTTTTGAACTATTTAGGAGGCTTTCTTTTTTCACAGTAGAAGCCTTTCTATGTCTTCTGCGCTTTTAATTTGTATCGGCTTTGAAGTTTGTGACTTCCTAATGAATATCTTGGCATCTCTGGTCCACAAAAATTGGTAATTTTTTTTCCATTTTTGCTTTTCTTGCTTGGTACAACAGATTCTGGTTGAATGGTGTTAAATATTCGGATAGGAAGATTGGTGTATTGTCAGGCTGTGCGTTCAAGTCCTTGGCAACTGGTTTTTTCTGCCTGCTGGCTTTTATGAGATTGCTTTTGTGGACTTGCCCTTAAGACGAATTATGACTGGTGCAGGTCGTGGCAAGCCTTGGTTTTTGCTCTTCCTAATAATAATAATAATAATAATAATAATAATAATATTTGGCTTTCACGCCAAGAAATATGCTCAACCGAACACATAATGATAATTGGCGACATAAACATAAATATCGCAAATGAAATCCAGAACAACACTGTACAATACCTAGACACACTATCCATGTATAATCTAATACCAACAAGAACATCATGTTCTAGAGAAGAAATATTCGGAAATACTATCACTGCCTCCTGTCTAGATCATACAAACGTCCGAGCACCAACAAATAGTTACACTGCATCAGTCATAAAGTGCAATGTAGAAGACCATTACTTCACCGCTCTAAACCTGCACGCCAAGCAGGTTTAGAGCGGTGCAATGTCTGTGCAATGTGCCACAGAAGAAGAGCGACAGAAAACAATAATAGACGAAGAAATAGTCAACCACGAAATAAGAAAAACAGACTGGGAAAACCTGGCATCAGATTCAGCAGATATCTTATACAACAACATTAAACTCACACTGGAGGAAATATATAAGAAAGCTACAAAAAAAGTCAATTCGTTTCAAAACAACACAACATCCTTGGATAACACAAAACTTAATCCTAGAAATACACAGAAAGGACGCTTTATGTAAAGAATTAAAGCGATATCCAAATAACACAGCTTTAAAAACTGAATATAAGATAACAAGGAATAGGCCTTACAACACAAATCAGAAATGCAAAAAGAAGCTACTACAGAGACAAACTAACCTCTTCACAAAACAACATGAAACAAACCTCGCATCTGATCAATGAGATGCTAGATTTTGTTCCCAACACCAACGCCTCCGAAACCTTAAAACACAGATTCATGAAAGACGCAAAAACTTTCCAACAACTAGCAAATGACTTTAACCAATACTTTTCAGACTCCACCCCCAAGAGCTGCACAGAAATATTCCCCCAATCACCAAACGAGACTCTCCAATTGGACCACAATCAGAACAGACAATTATGGTTCCCAACCATAAAAGAAGCAGAACTTCTCTCAACAATACATCAAATCAAAACAAACAATGGCCCCGGAATAGATGGTATCAGACCTAAAGATATAAAGCAACATGCAACTAGTTTAAGTTCTATCCTACTAAAATTAATAAATAAAATATTTAAAACAGGACAGATACCAAGTATGCTAAAGACCGCCATAATCACACCCATATACAAACAAGGAAAAAGAAATTTAATCAGCAATAACAGATCCATAGCAACACTACCAATTATCAATCAAATTATGAAGCAGATCATAGTGAAGAAACTCACAGCGTACACAGAGATCTTTCATATTATCCCCAAAACACAATATCGACGGGCCTCTTCACAGGTGGTTTACAAACTACCTCCTAAATTGAATGCCTATCACAGGTATCGGATCAAACCGGAGCAGAGAGCTACCAGTAACCTCTGGAGTACCACAGAGAGCTGTACTCTCCCCAACTCTATTCAACATTTACACGCACGATATTAATCAGCTACCACTCAAAGGTAAGATATTCCAATACGCAGATGATACAGCAATAATATCCATCCATAATAACGCAAGCATAGCCCAAACAAATACTACTGTGTGTTCACTGGGCATCTACAGATGCCGTATGGTCACTCAGATACTCGATGATGTTCCACGCTAGGCCTTGCCATGTAGTCCTGTTGTTTGCCCTTCCGGCAGCCTCAACTCTCTGAAGATCAGCCACCCCACACATCATCCATTCATCTCATTGATGGTCTACCCCTGCCTCTTTTCCCGGGAACTTTACCTTCTATTACTGTTTTGAGAAGTCCTCCTTCCATCCTTTCTATGTGTCCAAAATATCATGTTACATATTTGCCCAACCAATATGCAACATGATATAAATCTGATCATAGACTGGCTCACGAACAACTCCATACACCAAAACTCAGAAAAGATAAAATTAATGATATTCAGAAATCCACTAACTCGACAAGTTGATAACAAATATATAACCATCCAACATCCACTTTCCAACATAAAAAACATACAGAACAGCAAAACCACCAGAATCACTCAGGTTGAAACAATACGATACCTTGGAATTTTCTTCGATGCAGATATGAATGGAATAGTCACATAAACCATCTACACAACAAACTCCGAACAATAAGTGGCAAACTCTACAGGTTAAAAGACATAGTTTCCATACGCCTAAAAACACTAATATACAAAGCACTATGCCAAAATATACTAAGATACGCTATAGCAACGTATGCTTTCTGTGCACCCTACAAATTAAATAGATTAATGTCGCTACAGTACAAAATGACAAAACTGATCTTTTGGGAACAAAGAGAAAATCACGACCTTATAAACATTGCAATGGCAGAATACAAAATACTGACAGCAAAACATTTATGTCACTATGCAGCCTTGCTAAAACATTATGTCGATGCCAACTACAGGACAGTTAGAAATACATACCGTATAAGACCTCAGAATACTAATTATATCGCATATAAATACAATAATCACAATGGAAAGGCCACGCGAAACTTCTACATCCCAGACATGATAAACAAATTACCTTTTGAATACAGAAACCTTACAAACTACAGTAGCCTGAAAAGAGCTCTAAGGAGATACTACGAACAAGAAACACGCACCCAAAATACCGTACAAACTCAATGAAACACAATATATTCGTTCAGGCTTCCAGTTCAGCGACGCATTAATACATTCCAAGTTATTGTGTGTGTGTGTGTGTGTGTGTGTGTGTGTGTGTGTGTGTGTGTGTGTGTGTGTGTGTGTGTGTGTGTGTGTGTGTGTGTGTGTGTGTGTGTGTGTGTGTGTGTGTGTGTGTGTGTGTGTGTGTGTGTGTGTGTGTGTGTGTGTGTGTGTGTGTGTGTGTGTGTGTGTGTGTGTGTGTGTGTGTGCGTGCGTGCGTGCCTGCGTGTGAGTGCGCGCGCACGAATTCTCAATCATAGGTTTTGTAGCATCCCAACACATCAAAAAAAAAAAAAACACCAATACATAACAACCAACTGGTGTCATCTTCAGATAAGCTTACATATAAGCTTCGAGGATGAAAGCAAAGAAATTAGTTCTCATCCAAGATGTATCATATGTAACCAAATGTATGTTATGTACGTATCACATGAAAACTAATGTATGTAATGTATGTATTATATGTAAACCAATGTACATAATGTAAATATCACATGTAAACAAATATAAGTAATGTATCATATGTAAACATGTATGTAATATATGTAATAACTGTAACAAAAGTATGCAATGTAAAAAAAAAAAATTCTTTTATTGAAAAAAAAAAAAGTAAACTACATCATGTAATATTATATAACTTATGTAACTCTGAACAATATAATTGTAAATTATTATTATGATTGTTATATATATATAAAAAAACTGTTATCATCATTACTATTTAAATTTCATTATATGTAGCACAAAGTGCTGAACCTTGTAAAATAATATACTGAATAGATGATCATTGTACATATGTAAATATTTGAAAGAACAATAAAAAAAAAAATTTTTTTAAAGTATATACATACCTGCCAATGTTCCGAAATCAAACCTGTAACACACGCAAAATACCGGTCTCTATATAGATTCCCACCTTAAATGGACAAAACATATAGAATATCTACACACGAAACTCCGGATCATCGTAGCAAAACTCTTCCAAGTTAAAGACATTATTCCACCCAACGTAAAAAAACTTCTATATCACGGTATCTGCGAATCCCTACTCAGATACGGAATAACAGTCTATGCAAATACATCAAACAGCCACCTAACAAAATTAGAAACACTACACGGGAAAATCGTGTCAACAGTGATCTGGATTCCTTACACGCAACAACCAATATCCGACAAGCACATGGCGATACACAGAATTCTGAGCATTAAAAACCTGAAACACTACATGATATTAACAAGGAATTATTTCAATATCAACTATCGAAACAACAGAGACACATATCGTATAACACGACCTACAACAACTCTCTACATCCCCACACCCTTCAACAACTCATACAGTTCTTTTGTGAGATCACATCAGATACCCACGCAACTCATCAACCTACCAACAAAGCTAAAACATGTAGATAACTACAGACCATTAAAAAACGAATTTTGGAAAATACACCAACAAAGTTAAGAAACCATTAACACTAATACACACATTACAAATCACTAGCATGCAATGCCTACATCCCATACATAAACAGTAACAACAACACAAATAGTGAAGGCCAAATCCCACTCTCTTCATAAAAGCTAACCCAAGCTTCGAAGTAGGTGGGATTATCTTCCCTCACTCATCTACAAGTAATCCTTATAAGTAAATGCAGAAATTTATATGTTTTATCACTCTTTCTCAATTATTATTATTTTTTTTTTATTCTTATTCTGTATACTCTGTATTCAAAAAATTCTGTATAGTCTTTATTGATAATATTAGAAGAATGTGCTGTAAATACATAATATAGAAGCAATAAAGTATTAAAGTATTATTATTATTAGTAGTAGTAGTAGTAATAGTAGTATATATAATGGACCATTGCGAGTATTCTCATCTCAGTAGCTAATATTGGTCGGGAAAACATTTTAATTTAAATGAAAATTAAAAGTTCTCGAACGATTTTCATAGCGAATACGGATTCCGAATTCATTAAATTCTATCGAACCAGATCGAGCAAACTATATCTTTGCGAACAGACTAGCCAAATTCTAATTACGTTGATAAGAATTTTTGAAATTCAATTTTTATCGATAGAAAGAATACGTTTTCCACCTTCGTTCAATATTTGGATTAATCACATCAATAATTCCAATTGTAAGTTGCATTTATCCAATGTTTATATTTCCAATCATTAGATGGTTTTGGTAATTTTTTCACAATACAAGTCATGCGCAAGTTATTTCCGGATTGTTGTGACTACGAGAAATTTCTTAAAATTTGATGTTTGAAATTCGTACAAAATTTGTTGAGCGAAATCATTCTCGCTGATCGTTCTGTTTGGCGAATGTCCTTACTTTTCTAAACGTTCGATTTATAATTTGGTTAGCATAACTGAAAATCTGGATTTATCCACGGAAATGTCGTGCCTTTTTAAAAGAAAACAAATTTTCAGCACGCGATAAATTATCTGGATAGAAAAAATCTGAGCTGATTTTATTTAAGACATAATTTTAACATCGAGTACGTTTTCGAGTTCTGCAAAATTTACACGGTTACATTTCTGGCGGTGAGAGAGAGAGAGAAAGAGGGGGTATTCTTAAACGTGATTGTTAACAGCACAGAATTTCACATGATGCAAGAAAATAGAACTTGATTATCTCGCTCATCCACCCTGATCGATTGCGAATTGTTTTTGAAGGCACAACGACAACCAAAATATATTTCTTAAGTCAACTTGGTTTCAAATAAATCCTAAAAGTTCAATAATCCAAAATATTGCTTTTTATTGCTAATTAAAAAAATAAGACTTTGTCTATAAAATTAATTTTAGTATAAATTTAATTTCTGATCTTCTTCTTAAGTTTCACGAACCCTTAAGGTTCTTAGTTGTCCTTGAACTTCGCAACTGCAAGCGTAACTCGAAAACAGGGTGATTGATCCTATGCCTCCCTGGTGTGTGTCCTAGGTCTGTAGATGCGCGACTTCACGGGGCCGGTGTCCGTTCTGGGGGACGAAAAATCTGCGGTTCGGGTTGAAAAACCACCCTATCTCCGTATGAGATCGGCTAACTCACTATTAGTTGAAAGAGACCAGATAAAGGTTCCTCATCTCTTGGACGGGAATCGAACTCAGGTGTTTCCGAGCAAAGGGATTCGTCTATGCGGACGGAACGACTAAGTCACCGTTAATTTCTGGTGCGAAATTAAAAATTTAATCATTTAAAACAAAAACAACATTTTATGTATTTTATATTGATTCAGAGTAAAAAACAATAGTAAAAGTAAATCATTTGCTAGATCGTAATACTTTCTGAAAAACGGAATTGATATTTCATGAAATTCAATCACGTGAATATAAGAGAAGGTTTCCTGGTTAAAGAATTTACTGAAAGGATGAGCAGTATTTATGCAGATTTTTAGGAGGTCATACGTGGTATTTCAATGCGAAAAAAAAAGATACGTCAATGATGGAAAATGATTTGAAGCCAGTAAATAATATCAGACTAATACTAAAATATTCATATTCTTGTTAAAACTACTATTAATCGGATTACGGCAAACCTGAGGGTGTACTAAGAGAATAAACAGAAGGATTACTCAGAACAAACACGATGGTCGTCAACGAACGTTAAACACCTGATACCAGAAACAAATACTCGATTATAAACTAAATGAGGAAAACGAAAGTGAGGAAGAGCATGCACTGACATCAAATAACCATTTCATTACCGAAGGATAAGATCGTATCCAAAGGTCCAAATTCGCGACGAGCATGATGATGATGATGGTGACGAGATAAACAGTGACAGCCTCAAAATTGATTGAGCGACAACAAAATAAAAATATCAATAACGGAACTATTTCGTTTTCATTTGGTTATAGAAAAACCCCTTTGACGCTGCAAGTGAAATAAAAATAATATGAATAAGAAATGGATGAAGAAGGAAATCGAAATTCAAACGCCGTTCTCGACAAGGCTTACGAATATAATGTAAGAAATGCGACCAAATTAAAAATTATCGCGAAACATGCTTTCTTGTTGAGTGTTCTCGAAATAAAACTAACTAAACGAATATCTCATTTCGATATTATTCACAGATTAAAGATTAGTTATTACCTATAATCACTTGCAGTGGATCCATCACTTGGTTTCATGTACGCTTTAAAACGAAAACATCTGCTTGGATTCGTCTGCAGTTTGTCGTCCTCTTTTTCGACATGTGAAGTTCAAAATAGCGGTGTAACGAGGGACAATGGAAAATCGCTTTCTGTGTAATCGGAATCGACCCTAAGGGGCATTAACTCTCACATAAGGTCATAAATAAAATTAAAAAAAAAAAAAACGAATCTCTTTCTCTTTATATAAATTCGCAATTCGTAATTTTTTTTCTTTTATGGCTAAATGAGTGAAGGAAGAATGCTTTCATATTCCACGTTATCTGTAGAAGAAAATGTATGGATTGGGTGTTATTGCGCTATAAGCTCTGGTCAGTGCGGCGTAACGGCAATAGCCGAGCATCAATTAAAACTTCATTGGTTACAGCACTGTCATCCGTTACCCACTGATTTACCATCTAATTCAAATTCGTAATTACGCAGAACGCTACTGTCTATAAGGGTAAACCATAATTCTTTTAATCACAGCTATCTGATAGGTTACTGTGTAGGGAAAAATTTATGGGCTACGTCCTTAGCCCGAGTTGGGCAAATCTTGGAAGGTTCACTTTAGTCATATTTCATTTACTGTATTTAGTTTTCAAATGGGTGCGTATATTCAATGCGGTGAGTGGAAATAAGAGATTAATATTTATGCATGGTGAAATTATGCACGATGTACCAGCTAAGATATCTTCATAGGTATATAGAAAGGTGTATGGAATATTTCTACTAAACATTATATATATCGTCAGCAGAGTGTAAACTATACAGTCTATTAATGCACAAGAAATTGAAATCCTAAATGAGTTTATAATTATGACCGTAACAACCACAACTGCAAAAATCTCACAATAAATATATCAAAAGAAAAGCTTAAAAGTTTTTACTCGTGCGTATTTTCCATGATAATGATGGCAAACCCACATATCTTAAGACAGAATGACATGCCGTCTCAGGATAACGTCCTAAGACAGCATGTAGTGGAATATACTAGGGGTTCGAGAGTATTCAATCTAGTAACTGCATCTGAGAATTTGACTATAACAGATATGACCACGTTACCACCAACTGGTAAGAGTAATCTCTTACCAGTTGGTGAGAGATTACTCCTACCAGAGTCTTGACCTTGGAGGTGGCTAAATATGTGTAATTTTCAGTTCATCCTCAGTTGCATCAGTCTTGTGGCTGGTAGCTCAGCAGCAATTTCCTCCATTCCGCTCTGTCATTGGCTTTCTTCTTAACTTCCTGGTAACTCCCCAAATCCGTGCTGTCTTTGACTTGGTCAACAAAGCTTTTCCTTGGTCTGCCTCTTCTTCTTTTCCCTCTTTTGCCTTCAGTTATTCTTTTCACAAGTCCATCATGTCGAAGTATATGTCCAAACCACCAATCCCTTCTAATTTTGATCGATTTTATTAGAGTTTTTGTTTCGTTTCTCTCTCTCAGGACTTGTTGGTTTGATTTTTTTTTTGTGTCCATTTTAATTTGTTCATGCGACGCCAGCACCTCATTTCAAAAGCCTCCAATCTTCTTACATCTTCTCTGCCTAGAATCCAGGTTTCACATCCATACAGTGCAGTGCTCGATATCAATGTCTTTACTAATTTTTTTTTTCAATTGTAAGTTGAGGTTTCCTGTTAAAATGCTTTCCATCTTAGAGAATTGGGCTTTTTCGTTGATTATTCTTGATCTTATGTCTTCTCTTGTTCTGCCATCTTCTGTTATTAGGCTTCCTAAATATTTAACGCTTAAAGCTTTTCACTTGTTTTATTTGTTCCCCGTTGATGTCTATATGCTCTGTATTGATAGGGATTTTGCCTGTAACAATGATTTTGGTCTTATCTGTGTCGATTTTCATTTTATATTTTTCAAGGTTATTATTTAGTAATTCTAGCATTGTTTTTAACGTTCTTCAGTTTTCTGCTACAAGGGCTATGTCATCAGCAAATCTTATACACATGACTTGTTCACTATTTATCTTTATGCCACTATTTATTTTATATTTAGTTTCCTGAATGGCCTTTTCAATATATAAATTAAATAAATGTGGTGAAAGTATACATTCTTGTCTTACTCCACTCGTGATATTTATGATTTTCTTCTTATCATTGATTTTAATCCGTCCATTTTGATTTTTGTAAATTTGATAAATTATTTTCCTATCCCTCAAATCTAGGCCGATATTAGTTAGACGATTTAGGAGTATTTGCTGGTTTACTTTATCAAAGGCATTCTCTAAATCAAGAAGCAAATGTAAGTATTTTGACTAAGATCTAATCTTCTCTCTATTATTGTTTTTAAACAGAGTATTGCCTCTTTTGTTCCTTTATTCTTTCTGAATCCAAATTGGTCTTCATCCAATAGACAATCTATCTTTGAATAAATTCTATTTTGAATAATTTTTAGCAGAATTTTGCTAACATGTGGGATTAAAGCTATTGTTCTAAATTGGCTGCATTTGTTTGCATTATTCTTTTTTGGTATTATGGTTGATTTCATAAACTCCTTTGGTATTTCTCCTCTATCATAGATTTGGGCTATTAATTGATAGAGTAAGGTTTTTGTCTCATCATCATCTAGATTTTGTAGCAGTTCTATAGGAATATTGTCTAAACCTGGACTTTTTCCCTTACTCAATTCGGACAGTGCTTTATTCAAATTCTTCTTTCGACATGCTGCAAGTAAAAGAAAAAAATGTATACGGCAGAATGATTTTAAGGAATGCCAATAGCAGGAAGGTAATTGAATCAGTTGAAATAGTAGAATTACTAAGTGAACAATTTGCAAGAGTATATCATCCAGGCATTGCAGGAATGAGGGAACCGATAGCTTATACTGGAATTGAGGTGAATGAAATGGAAGTGCATGGCATATTACAAAACCTTAATGTGAATACAGCAGTGGGATTGGATGGTATACCAGCTCGAGTCTTACGTGAAGAGGAAAAAGAATTGTTAATGCCTTTGACCATATTTTTTAATATAAATCTCAACTCTGGGTTAGTCCCGAGAGGATAGAAAGAATGTAAAATTGTTCAATTGCATAAAGGAGGCTCCAAGACTGCTCTTGTAAATTACCGACCGATCAGGGTTCGTTGTCAAAGAATTGTAGAAGTTGGTCAAGAGAAAAATACAGAAATGAATAGATGGAAATGGGACACTGGGATATCGAGGGTCAACATGGTTTTGTGAAGGGTAAATAAATTCTAAGTAACTTGCTCACGTTTCATAATTCAGTGCTGCCGGATAAGGGTAATGGTTTTGCAGTGATATGGCTGGACTTTGCTAGGGCTTTTGACAGGATACCACATGGAATTCTAATCAGTAAACTGCAGCACATGGAGATGGATATAGGATTGTGAGATAAATACGAGGATGGTTGATGGAGAAATATCACAGAGCAGTTTATTCAGGAGTGGAGTCCAAAAAAAATGCCTGTGACTAGTAGTGTATCACAGGGTTCTGTTCTTGGACCACTGCTATTTATTTTGTTTATTAATGATTAGGAAAGGATCTGAGAGGAACTTTTCATTTGTTTACTGATGATGCAAAGTTGGGTAGAGCAATAGTGATTGCACATGATGTC
Source organism: Typopeltis vanoorti (assembly GCF_054136105.1). Classification (NCBI taxonomy): domain Eukaryota; kingdom Metazoa; phylum Arthropoda; class Arachnida; order Uropygi; family Thelyphonidae; genus Typopeltis; species Typopeltis vanoorti. The sequence goes on from NC_143559.1 coordinate 135,809,389, forward strand.
AACATTTTTCAGGATGATTTGGATAGATTGGAGGTCTGGGCTAAGGAGAATGGATTTCGATTTAATTTGGCAAAGTGTAAGGTTATGCATTTTGGGGTGAAAAGATTAGCAGCAGTATACCAGTAGTGGAACCGTACTCCGGGATATTGACGAAGCCAGAGACTTGGGAGTGTTAGTAGATAGGGAGGTAAAGTTTGGGGGGAACATAGCAAAAGTGGCTAAATCAGCTGATCAGATCACTTGGTTACTGAAGACTACTTTGACAAGCAGGTCATTGTTTCTCTTTATCGTGCCTTGATAAGACCCCATCTTGACTACTGTGCGCAGGTCTTGGCGCCAGGGTTTCATGGTGATGGGGAGGAGTGGAGAGGATCCAGAGACGAGTGACCAAGATGATAGTTAGTCTATGGAATCTACTAGAACTGGTTGAAGATTTGTGGGTTATAGAAACTGGTGGATAGGAGGTGAAGGGATGATATGATTGAGGCATTCAGATTACTGAGGATATTTTTACAAGATTAATTCAGAGGAAATTTTTCAGAACAGGTATCATGGTGGGAGAACTAGGTGCCATTAATGGAGACTCAGCAAGAGTGTAGTTAGCAAGGTTGTTAGAACTAGGTTTTTTGCTAGGATAGTGGTGAATGAATGGAATAAGCTTCCAGAGTCCGTTGTGGGTGCAAGTACTGTAAATGAGTTAAAACAAGGTAAGACAGGTACTGTGTAAATACTGAATCGTTCTTGACATGATGTTTAGGATCTCCCTCGATGAGTCTAAGTCCTCCTTGGAGTTGCTCGTAATAATAATAATAATAATAATAATAATAATAATAATAATAATAATAATAATAACAGTGGGGGGAAGCCTCTCGAGACCAATCTCTCATGGATGATCTTTCCATGAAAAAAAATTAATAAAGAGATTTGTGGCTGCGAGGGACTGAAGCGACAGGTAAAGAAACGAAACACAGGAATTCCTTCGGTTATTTTGGAAAAATAAATCTACGGATATCATAAAGAAGAGGATCTTGCAAACATACTGAATACATGTGTGGATATTATGTCAGGAACTCTTGCACAATACAAGACATTTCTTGAACCAAATATCAGTAATGTGTACCTGGAGACTTAGGATTGCTTTGAAATTAAAAATCGTACTTTTGAATGCCTTTGTTGTCAGTTTTAAATGACCTCACTTTCACTCAGAGGAAATGGTTTTTTTTTACTTGGTGAATCGAGAAACTTTTTGTATCTAAAATATTTAAAATACTTTTAAATATTTTGAGTGCTTCACATCGAAATTTCGCAGATGGGATTAGTAAAGATCTTTCAACAGATTTGTTTCCCGTTTTCAATGAAAACGAGTGAACCATCTTTCCTTCACCTTAATTGCAACTCACGTATTCAGATATGATGTTGATAATAACCGAGTATCAAGATCTTCGCCTGTTTAATCTACATTTGTAATTACTTCAAATTTTTGGGCGAGAACAAGCGGGTGGTCAATGAAGATTTTTAGCTTGGGAATTTCTTAATACAGCTAGAAAAAAATAAATCAAGTACAGAATTTGTATTGCTAATATAAATAAATTCCTTTTGAAATTTCCGTTTACTTTCCCAATGAAAAGTAAAAGGAGTTTGAACACTGTTCGACAGATCATGAAATTGCCGACTTCGTTGTTTGCAGCAAGAGTAGCTCAGATTAGAAATTTCATGTGCTGATCGTAATCAAACTCTACAACATTCACTGAATATCAAAAGTTACGTTTTCTGAATTACTACATTTTTTTTGGCTATTTTCGCTGAGCACTCAATATCCATTATTTTCGATTTCTTCTTTCTTCTCTGTGTATAATATTAAAATATATTAATAATTAATTATTACTGAACTACTATTAGTACTATTAAATTATTACTAAATTATTGCTAAACTATTTGAGTAAAACAGACAAAAAATAATAACGATGAAATAGGCTACAAAATTTAGCGTAGAATCATTTTCCTGGTAGGTTTGGCTTATTTATTTTTGAATTGCGAATGACAATAGGACAAATTCACTTTTATTTATTGTTCGATTTGTGATATGCGATTATATTTTATTCCTTTTTTTCTTCATATTTTAATTATCTCAACGAAACTGATTTTTGCTGTAAAATGAAATTTCGCCTAATTCATATGATTTGAAATTAGTAAGGATTTATCTCTTCGACTCAACTAGTGTTTTAAAATTCAATGCAAGCTGCCGTTTTCAAACGCTTGTATTGAACAGAAGTTACCGACTCATTCCTTTTTCATTTATAAGTTCGTATTGTACAACACAATGAAAGCATTTTTCCAATTTCGGAAACTGTATCTGCATCGTCAGATGAACGTTGTTTTTCATTCTGTAAGATGGAATTAACGCTAAGCAAAACTAATTGTTCTTCAGAATGCATAAAGCTTTTTCAGATTACACGAGAAAATAAGGCAATTTTCATTAAAGTTATACAATTACGTTGTTTTATGCCTAATATCACGAGGATCTTACTTTTCGAATCAATCCATTTTTGGCGTTTTACCTGGTATGTATCTGTCGTGGCCACTGATGATAGCCTATAATATTTAGGCCGAATAAACTCATTAACAAATATTATTAGTTAATATCTTATGTTTTTCGTGTGATCTAACACGTTGCGAACGAATATCTGTAAATATCATTGAAGGGTGCAGTCTCTTAATTTAATCAAGAAGATTGAAGAACAACTGGATTTTATTCCTACTTGGATAGCAGTTTGAATCTGTGCCCTGTACAATTTTCTTACATGGGATCTTACAAATACCACATGAAGAAGAATGCTATTTTAAAAACAGAAAATAAAAAATATATAAATTATGAAAAGTACTGAGAATTTAAAATACAGTTGCAATGGAAGTGTATTTTAAAGTACTCTTAAAGGCTACACAATGTCGTCATAGCATTACGAAGTCATTTTATATTCTCGAAAGCAAAATACCGTACTTTTCGATAAATATGACGTCATAATTTACCTAACACGTTTATCGGATGGGCGTACACAATAATTATTCTAAACTGTCGGTTCTAGAGTATGAACTCATATATTTATAAGCAATTTGGCTTTTGTTTCACTTGCTTTCTGAGATTCTTACTTCACTCTCCAATTATTGAGTTAAATTTGGCAAATTGAAGAATTTCTAGGAAAGAATAAGAAAGGTAATCATTTAATAATTTTTCGTAAATCTTCATGTATATCTAATCTTGACCGGTTAATTTCAATTAGCAGCGTATTGCCTTAAATAAACATAATAAACGTTTTTGATAATTTGAACTCTTTTTTTTAAATTAATTTAATTCTTACTTTGAAGAAAAAACATTTATATAATTTGCATAATAAATATTTTACCAGTTTACTTACCGTCCATTTCTGATAACTACAACTCCTTTATGTTTTTTTTTGTTTAGATTGCTTCATTTGAATTTAAAGAATGGCCAATCAGCAACGCAACACAACTCCTCCAAAGTCAGTGTCAAAATCAAAGGAGAAACTGCTTTCAACCGATAATTCTAATACGATCGAGCCGACGTTTACAGACAATGAACAAAGATTTCTACTTCATTTCAATGTGGGATGTGTTGCTGAAAACTTACTGATGAAAAATGACGGAGCACAGACTGGAAAATGCAAAGGAGTAGACAAGCATGGAAACGATGAAGGAAATGAATATGACGAGGCATAGCCTGCATTATCCAAAACAATCGGCGAACTGTGTACTTTGCTAGAAAAGAATTTGACATCTTATTACATTTTCCAACAGCACCGCCATCAAGAATCATCAGCTGCTCGTAAATCTGCTTCCATTCGTGAAGAATTGAAAAGGTTTGCAAGGAATTTCCGTTTGCGAAACTCCCCAGAAGCATCGGAAGAAAACGAAAAGGATGCACGCTTGCAAGTAAAAGAAGGCGAAAACGAAATTGAGAAACATAATTTGGGATTTCCGCTCTTTGCTCTTTACTCTTATCACGTTGATCCTCCTTACCATAAAAACTATGAAGGCTCTGAAACATCAGCATTCCCCACCAAATCGGTAACGCATTCCTCAATACTTCTCAAAAAGGTGCTTGAAATGCTCGCAGATAAAGTTATTCGAAAAACACAGAGAAGAGGCAGTGGGAGTCAAACGCATCTTCATTCGATCAAAGAGGCAGCTTTTTGTAGGCAAATCATAAAAGAATTTGATGGTGAAACGGATTTTCGTAAAATCTTTGTAGGCAACGTGCCTATCAGTGCAACCGAAGAAAACCTTAAAGAACACTTTGTCTCCTGCGGTCGCATTCTTCGAGTGAATATTCTACAGGACAGGAAAACGGGAGATTCAAAGCGATGTGCATTTATAAAATTCACCAGTCCAGAACACGTTTCAAAAGCATTGGATCTCAAATACTAGCCCTTCATGGGATCGAAACTGTTTATCGAGAGAATGAAATCCGGATTTAATTGGTATCCCGAAGAAAATCTAGCAAACGATGTCATCGGAAAGAAGCAGCAAGAAAGTAACATCCGTCGAGAAGTTGATTGCATGAAGGATTCCCTCAAGGTGTTCGTATACAACGTTCCCACCGGTGCCACAGAGGAAGAACTTAAGCAGCATTTCGTGTCTTGCGGAGATGTTATTGGCGTTAACATCGTTCGCAACAGAAAAACGGGAGAGTCGGAAAAATATGCGATTGTGCAATTTTCCGTTCTGGAACAAGTTTGTCAAGCAGTGAAACTTAACGGGTTACAGTTCCTGGGGTCGAAACTATTAATTAAATCCCGAACGAGAGCTCGAGTGATATCCTAGTTACTTGTAAGATGCCGGCAAATGATGTGTAAGAGAGTAACCAACTTTATATTTTTATGTGTTAAATAAATGAGTTTTTATTGTTTTCATTTTCGGCTTGTGTCATTTCTTTTAACTTAATTGAATTTTCATAATAATTTCGGTAATTATTACTAAATAAGCAGATTGAATAGAAACGTTCATCTATTAAAACAAAACCGTTGTTTATTGCATTTATCTGAGATGTCCCCTCTTCCTGATAACGATCATTAAACCACGTTTTCCATTGTCCCTCGTTACACCTACATTTTGAGCTTCACATGTCGAAAAAGAGGACGACAGACTGCAGAAGAATCCACGCAGAAGTGTTCGTTTTAAAGCGTACATGAAACCAAGTGATGGATCCACTGCACGTGATTATAAGTAATAGCTAATGTTTATTCTGTGAATAATATCGAAACGAGATATTCGTTTAATAAGTTTTATTTCGAGAACACTTAACAAGAAAGCATGTTTCGCGATAATTTTTAATTTGGTCGCATTTCTTCCATTATTCTTAAGCTTTGTCGAGAACTGCGTTTGAATTTAGATTATCTTCTTCATCCATTTCTTATTCATATTATTTTTATTTCACTTGCAGCGTCAAAAGGTTTTTTCTATAACCAACATGAAAACGAAATAGTTCCGTTATTGATATTTTAATTTTGTTGTCGCTCAATCAATTTTGAGGCTGCGCTGTTTATCTCATCATCATCATCATATAGCTTGTGAATTTAGACCTTTTTATATGATCTTATCCTTCTTTAATGAAATGGTTATTTAATGTCAGTGCAGGCTCTTTCTTTCTTTTGTTTTCCTCATTCCAGTATTTGTTTCTGGTATCAAGTGTTTAAAGTTCGTTGACGATTATTGTGTTTGTTTTGAGTATTCCTTCTGTTTATTCCCTTAATACACCATTAGGATTGTATTATCATCGATTTAATAGAGATATATCAACTGGAGAACACAACCGTCAAGAAGTAGTAAAGGCCACTTTCTGTATTATTTTCATGCATTTATACGTCAGGTGTTCTAAAATTTAAGGAAGTATCCATGATATTTGAGTAATTTATAACAAAAATGTAATTACGATATATTTTTATTTAGAAGATATGTTTAGCTTTTTAATAAAGACGAGTTTCAAATTGAAGACGAAATAATGATTACGATTTTAGTATTGAAAAATACTGCATTTTATCATATGCATACAGCGGTTTCTACTAGTTTTCATACGTTTCATTTCAAACTCGAAATATTTCTCTCTCTCTCTCTCTCTCTCTCTATATATATATATATATATATGTAGATGAGAACAGTGCAGCATCTAACAAACTTCTTTCTACAAATATGCCCTTCGAAGATGGAAGAAGCTAAACCTCCAGCACACACTGAAGACAGCATCCCTTCCTGAAATCCTCAAGGAACCCATCTTCCCCAACGCGATAGTAAGAAACCTGACCACTCAGAAAGAGATTTTCTTTCCTCCATGGAGCTAGTGAGGCGTTAAGATCTTGTGTGGCATTCTTTCTCCGAGCCTCACCTGGCGCTTTCCAACATCGCTCGAAAACCTGGAATCAGCCTGTAAAGATACAGCCTTACTCCATTATGCTATCAGGCATAACAGCTTAAAAAGAGGTCTTTACAGTGTGTGTGTGTGTGTGTGTGTGTGTGTGTGTGTGTGTGTGTGTGTGTGTCTGCACCTTTACAGTGTGCAGATACACAGTGTAAAGGCCGCTTTTCAAGCGGCTATGTCTGATAGCATAACGGAAGAGGGGCTTTGCCCTCCAAACTCAGAAGATCCGATGCCTATCTTTGTGATAAAAATTAATAATTCATTAAAGAAACTTACACCCAGCAATACCGACAAATTCTACAGCACTCTAATACAACAGTCGAACTAAAGCACTTTATTGAAAAATCCTGTATCATCCCACCAAACACCATTTCAATGGAACCTACCGTATGGCACAAGAGCCATCAAACTGGACGCAGATATTCAGTGGAGAATGTGGCACAATATATTACCCACTCCAACTGTATTACGAAAATTTAACTCAGATGTCTCAGATAACTGCCTGTTCTACTACCGATCAGGAACAGTCCGGCATATCTACTTGGAATGCCCAGTAAACACCCAATTAATCAGTGTTCTGGGGAAACAGCAGCTCTCACCTGTGGTGGTCTTCGTACAGAAGAGAAGTATTTCAATCTCGTCCATGCAGAGCCAAATAATCATTCATTCTGCAATTACCTCTTCATCACTGCGAAAGCAGTAATGTACTGGTTCTACCTCAGACATACAAGACAAGACAGAGTACAGCAACTTTACAGAGAGAGGCAGCTGACCAACTCCTTGCAGCCTTCAAACAAAAGGTGAGAAGTCAGATCGTACCCGAGCATCACCACCACAGGCAAAACAACATCTCTGATCTTTTCCACCAAGACTGGAATCCACGGAATCAACTCCTGGCTGAGCAGGGCGACTGAATCATAGTCCACTTTCCAGCATAGAAGTGACATCATCCCCCCAAAGAAAGGGGAAAAAAGAACTTTGTACTTAACAGTGCGAATATTAATCAGCTTAAATAGATAATGTTGACCTATAGTAACTGTTATGTTCTTCCACATGCATATCAGATCTTATGTTCTTATACAGTGTCATGTCAAAATAACTGTTAATGACTTTTATTTTTTTTAAAAAAAAATGTAATTCACCTCATAACTGATTCAGAAAAATGCACGGATATTCCTGCTTCACTCGCCCCCACCCCAATAAAACACTGTGTCTGAAAAAGGTTTAGTTAAAAACACTTACAATGTTACGGATATGAATTTAGCCACGTACGAAACGTCAACAAATTTATTTAGCGGGCTGATTCTTAAATTATATTATTGGTTACCAACAGATTCCACACAATTGAATCGAGGGACTTTTATTTAAATATAAAGCTTGCGTATGTAATGCATTGAGGTTTTAACAGATGTAAAGAGAAATTCATTTTCTGGTATAGTTCGCCCACAGATTAGAGATCCTTCGACACTTCTGGCCATCTCAGAAAAAGGAGAATCCCTTCCGATTATAGAGTAATCAGTCCGTATAGTGGGATGAGTTGTTTATTATTACGGGTCGGAAAATTAACTTCTCTTTCATGATTATTGTAGTTAACTATGTTGTTTGTATAACAGTTTGAAAATTTTACCTAAAGCACGCGATTCCGCGTGTTGGCGACCAATTCGGACGGCCTTCATTTCTTTCTCCCCTTCAGCATGAATTGACTATTCTTGGCAAGACGCCAAGCAGAGACCTATAAACGGTGGGCGAACTATAAAAGTGAATTTTTATAGTATTTTAATGTTTTTGTGGCTCAGATGAAATTTCAGTTTCTTCCTAAAATCTTAACTGATAAATCGATGACCCATTTGATAAATTTTTTCGATTGGAGAGGTCGAGTGTTGTCACCCTTGAGAACCATCTACCTCTATTTAATACATTTTCTGTAATGATGCAATATGTAGAATGCAACTGAGATGCACAGTGTCTGTCACTTTTCGAGTAATTGTTGCTGGTAAACCGATGAAAGGACGCCCTCTGTTGACAAACGTTGCAAATGCATCTCGAAGTTCAGCTCTTAAAAATTCTTTGTTCGATTTTGGCATAATTTTATTTCCTAACTGAAACGTTATCACTTCCAGTTTCACTTGAAGGAAAACCGGGAAGAGGACGTGATCAGAATGGTATTCTACATCTTCAGGCAAAATCACTTTCGGATAACTTCGACAGTTTATTCTTATTAATAGACTACAAAATATAAAGGAAGAACCTAATCATTCGCTATTGTTCATGCGAGTATTACTTCTTTCGTTATCTGTCTTGTTGATTATTTATTTTATTATTAAGTCAAGATTTATTTTGCTATAAATCTTTTCAATAAGTATTATTTTATTTAAAATATTTCGAAACATTGCATCTATTTTTTTTAGGTAAAATTTTGTTTATGTAAATTTTAACACACCGTTTTCCAAATCATTAAGTTTAATTTTTTTTAAAAAAGCAAACGAAACACTATCCGATGGATTGGTCGGTTTTTGTTATTATTTATGGGGGATATTCAGAACTTCCGATGAGTCAACAAGATTCATCGCTGAGAATCTCTTAGAACTTGCCAATGCTTGCATCCATTAAGTAGATACTTCAAACAGCTTAATTTTCTCAGTCTTATCTTCTGAAACGTAAATCGATTGAGATAGATAAGCTGCTCTGAAGTAATTTGAGATTACATGTGTGCAAATTACATACCTCTATCTCGTCTTCATAAGCAATTCACTTTGCTGATATTAGTTTTGTAACTTTTCTGTCTTTATAGTCGCACTTTGCATCCCACAGCCTGCTGACCAAATGTAAGGAGAATGTACCGCATTGGGTTGGATCCGGGTCTCATATTACCAAGCCACTATAGCCTTATCTCCCCTGTTCAATGTCATTTTCGATTGCCATTGGGGTGTGTATAATAAGGAGCACTGAAGCAATGCTCCGTATTGTACACACGGCCCTTACAAGATCTGTAAAACACATCATGTAAGGGCGGTGTGTGCATCCCTGAATTTCAAATTGCTTAATACATCACTACAAGATCCGTGTCTGCCTCTGTTCCCCCATTACAATTAATCCAGAGAGAAAGCATTCTGTCTTCCGCGCACATTTCAATCTTCGCACTAAGCAAATCAAAGGTGGAGTAAACTCAAACACTGGAAATAGGAAAATAATTTCGCATTGCAATTTGGAAGTTTCAAATAACGTAGAAAAGCCAAAATGCTAACACGATTATTTCTTTAATTTGCAGGAGCTTTGCTTGAATACATTTTGCTTGATGGAAAATGTATTCAATATCCTTCATAAATGCATAATTTTATCGATGAGAATGAATGCGCACGCTTTATATGCGGTGTTAGAAGAAAGGGCAAGGAAGAGGATCCAGTCCGATAAGTGGAATGTGTGATAGGATTCAGAAGAATTTGATATTAAAGACTGCAAAATGAAAGATAATGAAAAGAAGAACCATGGCGAAGACTAAAAAAGATGCCAATGGCAGAAAGTTACATTATGGACTACGAGGGTGGTCTAACAGGTTGCGGCCTCGAAAATAGGTGGCAAAACTATCGGCAAGATTATCTTTTCCTAAGTTAGTACATCCATTATAAGCATCCATGTGAAATTTCAAGTCATGCTATCAAGTACTTTGTTTTATAGAACTGTCTGAAGCCAACGTGTTGTCTCAATCCCTTGAAATCGATAAAATTGAGTATCGAGCGGTTATAAAATTCGTTGTGAAAGAAGGTTTAACGGCAAAAGAAATTCATGCGAAGTTCATTAAAGTTTATGGGCACTCTTCTCCTTCGTTTTTCGACAATTACGAAATGGGCTGCCGAGTTTAAACGTGGCCGTACCAGCCCTGAAGATGATCCACGTAAAGGACGTCCAAAAAGTGTAACACCACTAGAAATCATTGATCAAGTGCACAATATGGTACTGAATGACCGACGGGTGCGTGAAATTGCTGAGATTATAGGCATTTCAAAGAACGTGTAGGATATACTTTGCATATGAAAAAGCTTTGCGCGAGATGGGTTCGCGCTTGCTCACAGCAGATCAAAAATGCACTCGCATGAAAATATCTGATCAGTGCTTGGAGCGTTTTAACATTTTCAAATTTCGCATTCTCGTATTTTGGCATTTTCTCGGAAATTGTACACCGACGGGCAGAGTTTTCAACCAGTGAAGGTTCGCTGCAGGTTAGTACAAAAAAAATCCTATTTTATCTAAAAAAAGTATTCAATCGTGTAAGCTGTTGTACAGTGCTTTATTGCAATATGACGACTTCGTGTGTGAGTTTTGCAACAAGGAAATTCTTTCAATATTGGTACTAAAAATCAAGACAATTAGAAATGAAAAATATATAAGACTAAAGATAGTAAGAAAAGAGTTAACTGAAAGAAGTGAAAAATGGTTAAGCATGATTGCTGAAAATAATATTAAAATGATGATTTCATCATAATTTCAACTGCAAAGTTTTTATCGTTATTCTATTGTGATTTTGATTTTTGCGCAATTAAAAACAGTTCTGGCAAATATCTGTTGTGTGTGGACAAACAATCAATGACTAACAATTACAGAGCACAAGTGATATTTCTTCAGTACTGCTTGTTGCGAACAGTTGCTGCCTCGTTTACGTTTCAAGGATGGGGTTTCTTATGAAGCGCAACTTCGTTTATCTAAACAGAACAGGAAATTTTTCGTCTGTATGAACACTTTATTAATTCCTCATTATCCGAGACAGAGTGAGTAAAATGCTTTTATTTTGGCTTTATTTTAACTGTGTAACATGTTCCTCTCTGACTTTACAACAATATGACAACATTTATGTGATTTGAGAAGGCAAATTTCTTACACATTGAATATCGCTCAACCGGCAGGTTTATTAAAGACAATTAACAGACTAAACCGAGTTCTAGTAATTTACGGATTTTGTGTCCTTATGATGGGTTTGTCTTTCATCCAACCTTATATTTGTTAGCTGTTGTTTGATCCCACTTTCAAACATTAAGAAACGTTTTATTATACAGCGCAATTCTATGTTTGAAATCACACAATTTTTATGAGGGAATCAAGCACTACAGCTATGAGAAGTTACTACAGGTCAAATTGTCTTACTTATATATAGGGTTTCGGCAAGATTCGTATTTTAATGAGTGGTGCAATGAAATTAGGCAAGCATAAGAATCAAGTTAAACAAGATATTTAATTCTCTCACAAAATAATTTTTACATAAGAAGCGAGAACTCTATTAAGATCAATACAATTAGAAAACAATTTATGCATTCTATAAAGAAATTAGATTCTACTCAGCTGAGTATATCATTTACTGGTAGAACTTATGTATAAGGCTTTCTCAATTCTAATCCGTTATGATTTCAACTTGGTTTCACTTTAAACAACATCAGTATTCAGCAAAACCTTTAAAAGTTAATTCTTTTTAGTCTTCACTTTATCAAACACTTAAACTTCAATATCTATCAGAGGATTAAAATAGTTCTTAAAAGGTTCAGCCTTAAATATACGAATACAAGGAAATGTTTCATAACATCACTCAATCAAGCTGGGCTAGCTGGCTTCAGCAACACGAAATTTTATCAAGTTCTTCGGACACAAGCAACACTATCACACGTTAGTTATAGAATAGATATTCTTACCGGTACGATCATCATAGCTTGCACATTATGGAAAATTCTTGCATCACTTCTAGGCACTCGATAATCTTCCACTTTAGACGACACAAACCTTGTAGTATCCCTGAGTTCAACATCTTATTTGCCAAGACTGGAAAAGATTTTTTCTTGCTCGTAATAACTTGTCTTACGCTAAATCTTAATCATATTATTATTATTATCCACTCAGTGAGGTAAATTCCTTTACAAGGTGAGAGGAACTATAAATAATTATGGGTTCCAAGTAAGATTCATTAAAATCGGAACAAGCTTCCAAATCTTTGTTGCGACGTTCGATCTCAAGTTAGGTTATGTCTCACTACCCATCTACACTCACACCAATTTTCTTCTGGTCCCTTCTTCCTCTATCTCATAAATCCTCTCTCTTTTTCCCACCCAAACAACGAAATTTTCACGTGATCGTTGTACAGTTCTCAATGCTAAGGCACGCGCTAATATGAATTAGTTTACTGACAGCAGCCAATCAAATCTCATTAGCAGAATTTCTTAAATTTACTTTCACTTTCATTTACAATAAATAAAATGTACATATTATAGTTCACTTAGGATACATTTACAGGTTATATTAATAATTTATACAAGATAAAATAACTAAAAAATTACAATTATTAATTCAATAAAAAAAATAACAGTAAGTATTTAAATTAGAATTTACTTAGGAGCAAAATTAGCTCAGGATATGGAATTCGTGTTAAATCATAAATGAAGTATTAATAATCCTAAAATCCTTCATTCACAATTTAACACTTATTACCCCTCCCCAAAACTGGTTCATTCAGCGTAGTTCTGACGGGTTTCGAAATGCATACTTGGGTTTTCTTGAGAAATCGGAAAGTGAGAATAAAATCGATCAGAAATGAGTAAGGAAGCGCCGTTCAATTAAGCAAGAGTGACAGAAGAGTGAAAAACACTTGAAATATTCTAACATCCACGTTATCAAAATACATTAATAGAAAAGAATAATCTCCGTTATTTAAATGTCTTAGATCGTACTAAGCGCAATGCAAAATTCTTCCTAGGTCACGCTCAAATGAAACACGAAGTGGCGACTGAAACCACAAAATCAGAAGAAAGGAGTTTGCAGTGAGTACTCTAAGAAGGATCTTCGAAAAGGTTTCAAATGTACTTCGAAGTTTTATTCGGTTGTAAAATGAAAATATTATGAAATGAAATATTATTCTGTTTATTACGTGTGTGTGTTTCGAATTTTGCCGATAACATGGCCCTCTTCGATGACCTTAATGCATTTTCGTTAGTGCATTGATTTTTCTTTTGCAATTTAATTATTTTGAGATTCTGTTATTTTTATCTAAGAAGAGCATTCAACGGTCGATCGGAATTCGTGATGGGTATGCAGCTAACTAATTTTAAAGGTAACGTTCAGCTTACAGCGAAAGAGAAAGCCTGATTTTTGATGCCGAGGCCTTCATATGTGTAGCTCGTTTATGCCAGGATTCCTATTTAATTTCGGTAATTCCAAGAAAGATCGCATTATGTTAAGAGAATTGGATGCGATGAAAGTAAAACTGATGAAAAAGGATCATTCTAGCTAGAGAAATAAGGGAAGATTGTTTTTCGTTGTTTTATTAGATTTGGGATTAGGGAACGACAGTTAATTTGTTGGGATTAGCATTTCCGTATGCGATTTCTCCACATGAACCTCCCAACTCTTGTGTGGGTGTGAGTCAGTCAGGGCAGTTTTATTTTCCCACAGATAAGAAAGGATGAGCCATTTTAATGCACTAATTCTGGGTTAAGAGATTAAACCAACTTGACACGCATGTTCAAATCTTGTTTTGCTATGATAGAGTGGAACAATTTTCATAAATCAGTTACTAATTTGAATTAGCGTTTATATTATTTCATGACAGCACACATTACGCATTGAAGAACAAGGATCTTCTTCTACATATGATGCCTCTTTAAGCTGCTGATTTACACAGTCAAACTGATGAATTCATGTTAGTTAAATGCTTTTTTTAATCTTTGCAGTCATGATAGACTTCTTCTACCTTATCCCAAATAAAATAAGTGGGTGAAGATCATTATCTTGGAAATTTGCCACTCAAGAAGATGAAAATAGCCTCCCACATATTTGCAGCCTGTTGAGTGGAGAGAAGATCGCTTTTTACTCGGCCAACTTTATGAAAATGCAGTAAACAAGTCTAAATTGTAAATTTGATTATTTCTTCAATTTCCAGGATCTTTCTCAGTAGAGAAGAAGAAGAAGGAGATGCATTTTACATCGTGCCAAAACGGATAGTTAGGTGGAAGTTATAGAATTAAGAGATTATGAGGAGATTTGCATTCGGAAGTAGGTAAGAAAAGACATGGTTTTTTAGATGTTTAAATATCAAAGAAGCGGGACCACACCGAGGTCTGAAATGGGAGTTAAGTTATATTAGAAAGATATTGATCACGAAGGCTGAAAAACAGAACGAACAGTATAAGATAAGAAATCCAAATGACGTTTACAAACATGCTACATTTCGAAAGGAATGCGGTCGAGGAAGTTAATACTTGGAATGAGCGATTAGTGCAATTCAATTTCAGAAACGATTCTTTTACTGAAAGAGTTGACAAGAAGGAACCAACATCAAGAAAGTATTCAAAGTGCAAGACAAGAAACAAATGAAATGCTGCTCACAGATATTGAAAGTGATGGCATTGCTCCTTTGACCTCTGAAATTAGTACAGACCACAAAGAAATGGTAAGATTTTAAAATACTTTTAAAATATTTAAGAGAGAGAGAGGATGTATGTGATAGAGAGAAAGTGTGAGAGAGAGGGAGGGGGAGAGTATGAGTGTGTGAGACAGAGGGATAGATGGGAATGTATGAGAGAGAGAGAAGAGTGTATGTGTGTGAGAGAGAGGGGAGTGGGTGCAGGTCAGTACGTGTGATTCTCTATCTCTCTCACACAAACACTCTCCCTCCATCTCTCTCTCTCTCTCACATACACTCATTCCCTCTGTCTGTCTCTCTCACCTACACTCATTCTGTCTTTCTCACACACACTCATTCTCTCTCTCTCTCACATACACTCATTCCCTCTGTCTGTCTCTCTCACCTACACTCATTCTGTCTTTCTCTCACACTCATTCTCTCTCTCTCTCTCACATACACTCATTCCCTCTGTCTGTCTCTCTCACCTACACTCATTCTGTATTTCCCACACACACACTCATTATCTCTCTCTGTCTCTATTACACAAACGCATTCCCTCTCTCATACAAACTCATGCTCTCTTTTTCTCTCACACGCTATCATTCTCTTTCTCACACACACTCATTCTCTCTAACTCAAACAAACACTCTATCTCTCTCATCATATACATCCATTCTCTCTCTCTCTCTCACACATACTCATCCACTCTCTGTCAATCACACACAATCATTCTCTCTCTCTCTCACATACAATAATTCTCTCTCTCTCTCACACACACACAATCATTCTCTCTCACAGAGAATCATTCTTTTTCTCTCACACACAAAATCAATCTCTCTCTCTCACACATACTCATCCACTCTCTGTCAATCACACACAATCATTCTCTCTCTCTCTCACATACAATAATTCTCTCTCTCTCTCACACATACACAATCATTCTCTCTCACAGAGAATCATTCTTTTTCTCTCACACACAAAATCAATCTCTCTCTCTCACACATACACAATCATTCTCTCTCACAGAGAATCATTCTTTTTCTCTCACACACAAAATCAATCTCTCTCTCTCACACATACTCATTCTCTCTCTCTTCTCTCACAGAAACTATCTGTCTGTTTCTCTTACATATATTGATTCTCTCTCTCTCACACACACACTAGTTCTGTCTATCTCTCACACACACACAATCACTCTCTCTCACACGCACATCATTATCTCTTTCTATCTCGCTCAAATACACTGTCTCTCTCACACACAATCATTCTCTCTTACACTGTCTCTCTAACACCAATCATTCTCTCATTCCCTCTGTCTAAGATACACACATTCATTCTCTCTCTATCTCTCACACAATCAATCTCTCTCACACACACAAACTCTTTCTCTCTCTGAAACACTAGTTCTCTCTCTCACACCCAATCATTCTCTCTCTCTCTCACACACGCACACTCATTCTGTTTCTTTATCTCATTCACACACAATCATTCTCTCTCTCTCCCTCTCAAACACACTCATTCTCTCTCTTTATCTCTCTCACACACACTCGTTCTCGATTTCTCTCACACATGCACTCATCCTCTCCTTCTCTCTCTCTCTCACACCAATTTTCTCTCTCTCACTCACAAACTAATTCTCTCTATATCTCTCTCTCACTCACAAACTAATTCTCTCTATATATCTCTCTCACACAATCCTTCTCTCTCTCTCACATACAATCATTCTCTGTCTCTCTCTCTCTCTCTCACACACTCATTCTATCTCTTTTATACACAATAATTCTCTCTCACACACACAAACATTCTCGATTTCTCTCTCTCTCTCTCTCACACACACACACTCATTCTCTCTCTCTTTATATCTTGCACATAATATTCTCTATCTATCTATCTATCTCTCACACACACTCATTCTCTATCTTCTCTGTCATATGCACTCATTATCTCTCTTTCTCTCTCACGCATTCATTCTGTTGTCTCTCTCACACAAACATTCTCTCCCTGTCTCTCTCTCACACACACTCATTCTCTCAATCTCACAGAAACTTATACTTATTCTCTCTCTTTATCTCTCTCACACACAATCATTCTCTCCCACACACACACTCGTTCTCTGTCTCTCTCTCATTCACTCTCTCGCAAAAACTCATTGTCTCTCTCCCACACATTTATTCTCTCTCTGATTATTTCACTCACAATGATTGGCTCTCACAAAACACGGTGACACACTCTCTCTCACACACACTATCATTCTTGCTCTCTGTCTCTCACTCACAATGATTCTCTCCCACACACACAATCATTCTCTCTGTGTCTCTCTCAGAATATCATTCTCTCTCTCACACACAATTATTCTCTCAATCTCTCTCACACACACAGACTCATTCTCTCTCTCATACACACTCATTTTCTCTTTCTCAAACACACACTCATTCTCTCTCTCTTTCTATCTCTCTCTCACACATTCATTCTCTGAATGATATATGCACATAAACACAAGAAAGATATTTAATTAACCAAATATTTCGGTCTGAAAATAGCAGATCATCCTCAGTGGTAGTAGAAGAACAATTTTAAAAAATACAAGCTAGAATACTAACAATAGATCGTTAAAAATAGAACACGCCGCGTGATGTTATATCACTAAGTATTAAGTATAAAACGGAATATTTTGAAGTAGAAACATGATTGAAAAAAAAATAATGAGTAATCCTGATTAGACTTTCCCAGATTTTTTATAAAAATATACAGTCATTACAATTCAGGTTGGGACGATGGAGCAAGGCCGCCAAAAGATGATGTGGTCAGTTTCAATCCCGTGTTGAGCCAATCCAGACTTTTCAGGTTTGTTGTGAAGAATGGAGGATTGATGTTCTTGGATGCTTTTTTCAAGAGAACGTCCGGTCTGTCCAAAATAGGAGAGATCACAGTTGCCAGGAATTTGATAAACTCCAGGAAGAGATAAAGTTGGGCGTTTTTCTTTAGGAGAAGGAAATTGAGAAGACAATTTGTTAATAGGTGAATACGTAGCTGTTAAATCATATTTCTTTAAAATTCTTGTGATAGGTTCTGAAATACCGGAGATATAAGGAATAGGCACTCGACGTATTGAAAATTTGTTGTTTTGTGGAGAATAATACGAATTGAGATGTTGAGTACTTTTTTCAGAAAAGCCATTGAGTTTCATGTGTTATTCGATAGTAGAAAGTTCTTTATGTAGATAATCAGAAGTAGAACAATTAGTTTTGGCTCTTCTTATGAGGCATTTTATAATTCCTGTTTTTTGACATGGATGATGGGCTGATTCTTTAAGAATATAACGACCTGTGAACGCTGGTTTCCTGTATACTGTAGTTGTAAGAATATTTGAAGGTGACCGGATGAGGAGAACGTCTAAAAAAGATAACTGGTTGTTTTCTTCTATTTCCATAGTAAACTTTATACGATGATGCAAGGAATTAATACTGTTTAAAAAAGAAGGTAAAGATTTTTGCTGTGAGGCCAAATAGTAAAGATGTCATCTATATATCTTACCCAAAAAAGATGGTTCAGGGAAAATAGATGAGAAGAGGACTTTTTCTAAGTGTTCTAAATAAAAGTTGGCTAAAGTAGGAGAAAGAGGACTTCCCATGGCCGTTCCTTCTACTTGGCTGTAAAATTTATTTTGAAATACGAAATATCCAGACTGTATTACGAAATCGAATAGTTTTATGTCTTCAGGAAAGATGTCAGCAAGTAATTTTAAAGTTTTCTTGAGAGGTACATTGGTATATAAAGATTCTATATCAAAGCTAACCATAAGATCTGCAGGTTGTATTGAGACATTTTTTAATTTTTCTAAGAAATCTGAGGAGTTTTTTAAAAAAACAATTAGAGTTGCCAATGTAAGATTTCAATAATTTAGCTAGATATTTGGCTATA
The DNA here is from genome assembly GCF_054136105.1 of Typopeltis vanoorti. Classification (NCBI taxonomy): domain Eukaryota; kingdom Metazoa; phylum Arthropoda; class Arachnida; order Uropygi; family Thelyphonidae; genus Typopeltis; species Typopeltis vanoorti. The sequence goes on from NC_143559.1 coordinate 135,828,117, forward strand.
CGGTAAGTAGGAGAATCAATACAATCTACTATTGGACGAAGGGGACAGTCAATCTTATGGACTTTTCGAAGGTCATAAAATCTAGGAGGTCTTGCAAAATGAGTTTGAAGTCTTTCAATCGTGTCTTTATCTAAACTGATGACTTCATCTAAGAGAGAATTTAATTTCTTTAGTTGTCTGTTGGTTGGATTATAATCAATTTCTTGATATGCGGAGCGATCTCGAAGCAAAAGAGAAAGTTTTCTTCTGTAATTTGCTGAGTCCATAACTACTGTTGCTTTCCCCTTGTCAGCTTCAGTGATAATGAGGTGATTATTTTTTCTCAAGGACTGTAAAGATTTCATTTCAGAAGGAGATATGTTGGAAGGAGGAAGTTAGGTCTTAAGTTTCGCTTTCACAGGTTATATTCTTAAAGAATCAGCCCATCATCCTCGTCAAAAAACAGGAATTATAAAATGCCTCATCAGAAGAGCCAAAACTAATCGTTCTACTTTTGATTATCTACAGAAAGAACTTTCTACTGTCCAACAACACATGAAACTCAATGGCTTTTCTAAAAAATGTACTCAACATCTTCTCAATTCTTATAATCCTCCACAAAACAACAAAGTTTCAATACGTCGAGTGCCCATTCTTTATATCTCCGGTATTTAAGAACCTATCACAAGAATTTTAAAGAAATATGATTTAACACTACGTATTCCCCTATTAACAAATTGTCTTCTTATTTTCCTTCTCCTAAAGACAAACGCTCAACTTTATCTCTTCCTGGAGTTTATCAAATTCCTGGCAACTGTGATCTCTCCTATTTTGGAAAGACTGGAAAAAGCATCCAAGAACATCAATCCTCCATTCTTCACAAAAAACCTGAAAAGTCTGGATTGGCTCAACATGGGATTGAAACTGACCACAGCATCTTTTGGTGGCCTTGCTCTATCGTCCCAACCTAAATCGTAATGACTGTATATCTACAGTATATCAAAAATCTAGGAAAGTCTAATCAAGATTATTCATTAATTTTTTTTCCCCAATCATGTCTCTACTTCAAAATATTCCGTTTTATACTGAATACTTAGTGATATAACATCACGCGGCGTGTTCTATTTTTAAAGATCTATTGTTAGTATTCTAGCTAGTATTTTTTAAAACTGTTCTTGTAATACCACTGAGGATGGTCTGCTATTTCCAGACCGAAATATTTGGTTAATTAAATATCTTTCTTGTGTTTACGTGCATATATCATTCAGTCTTATGTCACAAGTATCCTTAAAACAGCAAACATTCATTCTCTGTCTCTCTCAAACACAATCATTCCCTCTCACACTGTCTCTCTCTATTACACACATTCTTTCTCTCTCTCACAGTCATTCTCTTTCTCTATCTCACAAACATTCATTCTCCCTCTATCTCTCACCTATTACATACACTCTTTCTCTCTCATTCTCACTCACACTCCTTCCCTCTCTCTCACATGCAACAATTTTAACTCCTTCTGTCTCTCTCACACAAAGTAATTCTCTCTCTTTCTCTCTCTCTCTCACACACTCAATTCCCCTCCCTTTCTCTCACACACACAACCATTCTCTCTCACACACACACACACTCATTCAATCTCTCACAGAGACACACTCATTCTCTCCCTCTCTATCTCTTATACACACTCACTCTCTCTCTAACACACGCAATTCTCTATCTCTGTCTCTCTCACTCACAATCAATCTCTTTCTTACACAATCTGTTCCTCTCACACACCCATACACTTATTCTCTCTTTCTAACACACAATGGTTCTCACTCATTCTCTATCTTGCAAAAACTCATTCTCTCTCTCACATACGACAATTTTCGCTATCTCTCTCTCACACACACACATGCACTTACACTCTCTCACACACAATCATTCTCTTTCTCTGTCTATCTCAAAAACAATAATTCTCTCTCTCTCTATGATTCTATCTCTCTGTTTCTCTCTCACACACACCCTTTCTGTTTCTCACACACCAATTCTCTCTTTCCATCTCTCTCAAAAACAGTCACTCTGACTATTTCTCTCTTTCCATCTCTCTCAAAAACAGTCACTCTCTCTCTCACTATTTCTCTCTCTCTTTCCCTCACACACAATTATTTTCTCTCTGTCCCTCTCACACACAATCATTCTCTCTCTCACACTGTCTCTCTCACACCAACCATTCTCTCTATCTCTCTTAGCCACACACATTCTCTCTTTTTATCTCTCTCACACACAATCATTCTCTCTCTCTCTCAAACACAAATCATTCTCTCTCTCTTACACACGCATTTTCTCTCATTCTCTCTCTCTTTCTCAAACAAACTCATTCAATCTCTTTATCTCTCTTACACACAATCATTCTCTATCTCTCACACACACTCATTCTCTCTCTCACACATACACACTGATTCTCTCTATTTCTCTCAATCCCACACACACACACTGATTCTCTCTCTCTTAAAATCTCACACATACGTTCATTCTATCTCTTTCTCTCACTCTCTTTGTCTCTCTCTCAGACACACACACTCATTCTACCTCTTTATTTCTCTTTCAAACACTTTCTCACACACACACACTCATTCTCTCTCTCTCTATCGCACACACTCATTCTCTCTGTATCTCACACCCACACAAACCCATTCTCTCTTTTTATTTCTCTCATACACACTCATTCTCTCTCACACACAATCATTCTCTATCATAGAAACTCATTATCTCTCTCTCTCTGACACCCAATCATTCTCTCTCTCTTTCTCACCCACATTCATTCTCTCTCTCACTGACACTCATTCTCTCTCTCTGTGTGTCTGTCACACACATTCATTCTTTCACGTTCTCTCTCTCACACAAACTTATTCTCTCTCTCTCACACAATCATTCTCTCTCTCTAAAACAATCATTCTCACCCTCTCAGACAAACCCATTGTCTCTCTCTCATAAACACTTGTTTTATCTCTCTCTCTCTCTCTCTGACACACAAGAATTCATTCTATCTCTCTCACACGCACACAAACACACTCAGTTTCTCTATCTCTCATAAACTAATTGTCTCTCTGTATCTCTCTCACACACAATCATTCTCTCTGTCTCTCTCACAAATCATTCTCTGTGTCTCTTACACACAATCGTTCTCTCTGTCTCTCACACACACACATTCATTCTCTCTCTCTCATACACACATTCTCCTTCTCTCTCTCTCAGACAATCATTCTTTCACTCACACACTCATTTCTCTCTCTCTCTAAGACACACACACATTCTCTCCCTCTCTCTCTAAGACACACACTCATTCTCTCTATTTCACTCATGCTCATTCCCCTCTCTCCGTCTCTCTCACAATATTATTCTCTGTCTCATCATACACACAATCATTCTCTCCGTGTCTATCTCACACACACAATCTTTCTCTCTCTCTGTGTGTATCTCACACAAAATATTTTCTCTCCCACTGTCTCTCTCAAACACACTCATTCTCTGTTTATCTCTCTTACACACAATCATTCTCTCTCTCTCACACACACTCATTCTCTCTGGTTTTTTCTGTCACACACAATCATTATCTCTCACACACTTATTCACTCTCTCTATCTTTCTCTCTCTCACACACACACATATTCGTTCTCTCTCACGCAAACATTCATTATGTCTTTTTATCTCTCTCATACAATCATTCTCTCTCACACAATCCCTCTCATTCACTCTCTCACACAAACTCATTCTCTCTCTCTCAGACATGCAATCTTTCTCTCTCTCTCTCTCTTTCACACACAATCATTCTCTTTCTCTCACACAAATACAATCACTCTCTCTCACACACAATCCTTTTCTCTCATTCTTTCTCTCACACAAACTGTTTCTCTCTCTAACACAATCTCACTCTTTCTCTCTCTCTCTCATAAATACCCTCATTCTCTCTCTCTCACAAACACTCAGTCTCTCTCACACGCAATCATTTCTCTCTCTGTCTCTCTCTCTCTCTCACATAAACACACCCATTCTCTCACAGACACACTATCATTTTCTCTCCTGCTCTCTCTCTCTCTCTCTCACACACACACAAACTCATTCTCTCTCTCTCTCATAAACTCACTCAATCTGTCTCTCTCACACAAACTCATTCTCTTTCTTTCTCTGTCTCTCTCAGACACACTCATTCTCTCTCTCACACAGACACTGATTCTCTCTATCTCTCACACAATCATTCTCTCTGTGTGTCTCACTCACACACAATCATTCTCTCTCACACAAACTCATTCTCTCTCTCAGACATGCAATCTTGCTCTCTCTGTCTCTTTCACACACAATCATTCTTATATCTTTCTTATATGTTTATTTGCAAGCTTCCTATAATAGTACAATATGTTGAATAATCATATGTGTAACCTATGACAACAGCTCATCCAGGTTACGATATGCATAAAGTTACAAAAATTAATCTAATGCACTTTCATTATATCACATATACATTCATATAATATACATATTACATATCATTATAATATAATTGCATAATAAAATCGCAGATAAAATAAAATATCATCATACAGAGAAAGTTGCATAACAATTAATTAGGAACAAAATAAAACAAAGCAGTTAAATAGCATTTAAATTTTACGTTTTATACATAAGACTGGATCTTTGAATACAAATATGCTAAAAACCAATACTTTATACAATTATTTTGAACAGAGCTTCCTCGTTTCTGTGGGAAAATAAATACTCTTTGATTAGAGTTTTGTATTGGTTTGGGTTAGTTTCATTTCTTATTGTTAAAGGTAGTGTGTTGAATACTTTTGGCGCTAAATAAGTATAATGTTTGTGTGTTGCTTCTTTATTTGCTTTTGGAACTAAATATTTTAGGCCCTTATGTCTACTAAGGAAAGTATCTTGTTTGATATTTCCGTATTTGTTGTCGTTTTTGAATAATAGTACCTATAAACGTATAAATATCTAAGGGGTAGTATGTTTAGTATGGTGTATTTATTAGACATTGCAGTATCCTTATATCTGTTTCTAGTTAAGATTTTAATTACTTTATTCTGAGTCGAGACTAAAGGTTTCAGAGTAATGCGATAGATTCCTCCCCAAAATGAATATACCATATTGTAGTATGATTTGAATCCAGGCAGAATATAATATTTTTAGCATATTTAAATTTAAGAATCTGTTTAGGAACAGAAATAGTTTAAACAGAAATAGGAAAGTCTGTTTAACATAATCCTTACTTTATTTACGACATCGGAGATGTGCGGTTTCCAGCTTAAATTACTATCAATTTTTAATCCCAAGTAAGTTATTACACTGACTTTTTCCATTTTCTCGCAGATGCAATTTGAATTTGTCCTGCAATTCCAATCATGCAAAATTAATTGTGTAGTGGAGTTCATTTTGCCAGTTGTATTTCGCAAGTTAAAATTTACATATTTAATTTTTGAGACATTCAGACGGAATTTGTTTGACTGGAACCAATTCGATGCTTTTAAAAGATCGACATTCACTATGGTTTGCATTTGTTCGGCTGTGTACGTAGAGAAAACTAGTACTGTATCATCTGCAAAAGTTTTTATTTTGCTGTTTAGTTTAAGACTGCAGAATTCATTGATGTAAATATTAAATAAAATTGGTCCCAAGACAGATCCTTGTGGTACACCACAGCCTACCGTTTGTTTATGTTCGTCAAGGGAGGTATAAACTGTGTTTGTGAAGTTCAGTAAAGCATGTTCAGTGCTAAACTTTTGCCTGAACCCAAATTGATTCTTTGAAAAGAAGTTGTTTTTGTCCAAAAATTTCACGAGTCTAATTTTTATCAATTTCTCAAATATTTTCGAAAAGACCGGCAGAAGGGAGATCGGTCTGTAATTTTTCAAGTTATGTTTGTTTCCCTTTTTGTAAATAGGTACAACTACGGCTTTCTTAAAATCTGATGGAAACGTGGCTGTCATCAGTGATAAATTAAAAATTTACATTAGGGGTTCTATGATGTACATTTGGCATCCTTTCACAATGTTTCTGCTAATACCATCGTATCGTGAAGTTCTGGTTGTGTTTAGGCTAGCTATAACACTTTTGATTTCGTTTTCACCAGTGGGGAAAAGATAGAGGGAGTTATCAAGTCTCTTGAGAGTGCAATTCTTAGGGCGGGTTTAGCATTTTTCAGAATGCTTTCACTGACTGTGGCAAAATGGTTATTGATTTCTTCCGCTAATCCTCTGTCTCTATTTTCTCTATTCCTATCGATATCTTTAAGTATGGGGAGGTTTGTTTGTGTGTATCGTTACCGATTAATTTATTCACAAACTTCCATTGTTTTCTGGGGTTTCCTTGGCATTTTAGGAATTCATTTCTGTAGTACTCGTTTTTACTTTCTTTAAATTTGTAGTGTATCAGATTCCTATAGTACTTGAAACTGTGTTCATAACATTGATTGTGCGGGTATTTTTTAATCTTTTTATACACTTTATCTCTAATTTTTATGTAGTGTCTGATTTCCTGTATAATCCAGGGCTTTGTTTCTTTCATTTTGTCTATTATTTTAACTTTAATCGAGTCTTGTATTTTATTGTTGAATATTGCAATAAATTTATGATACAAGGTATTAATATTTGTTTTTTCATTATATCTTCCCAGGAGACAGTGCTTAAATTATGTTTCAATACTCTGGAGTCAATTGTTGTGTAGGGAATGTTTTTGGTTGTACTATCTGTGCTGTACTTGCAAATGCACTTTAATAATACCGATTGGAAAGTGATCCGCGAGAGGTTGGCGCAGAACTGCTGCTAGGATTTTGTTTCCACTTAAAGTTCTCCCGAATACATGATCTAGACACATTCTAACACCATTGAATTCTCTCGTGGGGACATTAATATATTGTTCGAGTCCATGCATGGCAAGTAGATCTAGATAATCTTGAGAGGATCCGCTATTCCTCAGCTAGTCAATATTCATATCCCCAATTATGAGAACATTGTCACTTCTGATCTCATCTAGCCTGCACTCGAGTTCTTGTATAAAGTTGGACTCTGTGTAACAATACGACCTATATACAGCCATTATATATATATATATTATGATGTTCTAAACATAAATTGACATTTTCAGCTGTTTTCATTTTTATATTAGTAATGTTGTTAACAGATATGGAACTTCAAATGAAGATGATTACTCCTCCAGATTTGTTATAATTTCTACATTGATAATAATTTTTAAATCCGCTTAATTGTTACAAACCAGTTTCTTCGAATTTAACCCAGATTTCTGTTAATATCAGAACATCTGGCCAATAATTTAAATTGTCTAGTAGTAATTCAATTTGCTCTAATTTATCTCGAATACTTCTTATATTTACATGCAAAATTTTCAAGGTACTTACAGTGTCTGAGGATAAAAAGTTTCTTAATTCTACTGAATCATGACAAATTACATTTACAAAAAGGGACATCACAGTTATTATTCTCATCTGTCGTTGTTGTTCGTAATTAGTTATTACTCTCACTGTTTTCTCGGAGTTTAGATAAGTCTTCTTCGCATCTGATTCGCCATATTTTAGATGTGTCGTCTCTTCTCATGAAAAGTTTGCCCTGTTTGAGATATTTGTAGTTTACGTCTTTACATTTCTTGGCAATAAATAGTAGGTGTTTTAGGTTTCCAGTCAAGTGCTCGTTTAAATATATTTTACTATCCATAAAACTGTCACATATATCAGTTGTACTTAGTATATATTTGATACTTCTGTTTCTGTCCAGCCATTTGTTTCTGATCGTTTCACTTTTAAATTTTATAATGATAGGCATTGGTCTGGTTTTCTGCTCATTAGGAACACGATGCGTAGCCTCAATATCATCTTCATTAGAGCTGATTTTGAATTTACATGCAATTTTCTTCGCTATTTCATGCACATTTTCACGGGGCTCATGAAGAACACCAATAATTTCCAGTTTTGAGCTAATTGCCTGTTGATTCAAGTCATCCACAGTTTCATGAATTATTTTCAGCTCCATATTTGCGTTTTCTAGTTCATAGTTCTTTGTTTGAAGTTCCTTAACTTCTTGTGTTAGGCCAGCAATGATTCCCAGCAAATCATCTATTTTGTTCGAGGTATATTCAGTCGAACTTCTTAAGTCGTTGATGTCTTTTTTTTTAATTCTTTTATTTATCCCATTAAATCCATTATACATATATTGTCTGCATTACTAATCTCTGGGATTCACGAGTTATCATCCCTGGAAGAAGTTGCCGGTCTTTGTTGTTCGCCAAATTTGCAAGAAGCGCATTTCCCATTTTGTCTCTTGTCTTTGGAGAGCTTTTTAAATTGGCTTTCGCTGAGACCAGCACAACAAAAATGATGTAAACTACTTTTGCACTTATCTGCACACTTCATAATAGATGTAACATCAATACATGTCTCTTCACAAACTTTGCAGCGGATTCCCATTATGTTAGAGTTAAGCCTATTTGTTCTAGATACTCACCTTGTATACAAGCCCAATGGCGACCGTTGAATAACAGCAGATTGGATAGGCAATTTTTTAAAACTACTTTCAGCGGTTAACTTTCATAGTGTTGAGTGTTACAGTACCACGTTAATGATTTATTTTATCCTAGGAATGTCTTTACAGCTGTTACAATTAGCGTTGGACATATCTCGGCTGTTGACCTTGAAGGATTAATAGGTAACGTCAAGGTGAGAATGGCGGTTGACGCAACACGTGGCTTGAATTTTTTGAAGAACTAGTTTACAGGAACCACTGAATCAATTTTGATAATTAATACACTCGACTTTTTCATATTACTGAGACAATTCATTACAGCACATTTGAAAGGTGATTACATCAATATAATTACTTACATTTAAGTATAACGCAGGAGCAAATTCATAAACAAACGTTCACTCTGCGCCCTCTAGCACCTCTCTCTCTCTCTCTCTCTCTCTCTCTCACACACACACACACACATACACACATTCATTTTCTCTCTTTCTCACACACATACACACACTCATTCTCTCTTTGTCTCTGTCTCACACACACTGATTCTCTCTTTATCTATCTCTCACACAATCATTCTCTCTCTCTCATGCTCTCATTCTCTTTCTCTTACACAAGCATTCTGTCTCTCAGACACACTCATTCTCTTTCTTTATCTATCTCTCATACAATCATTCTCTCTCTTTATCTATCTCTCACACAATCATTCTCTCTCATGCTCTCATTCTGTCTATCTCCCTCTATCTCTTACACATAATCATTCTCTCTTTTGCAAAAACTCATTCTCTCTCTTTGTCTCTCTCTCTCTCTCTCTCACACACGCCATCATTTTGTCACTGTCTCTCTCACCAAAAATCATTCTGTCTCTCTCTCTTTCGCACACACATTCATTTTGTCTCTTTCTCTCTCTCTCTCACACACACACTCATTCTCTCTCTCACGCAATCATTCTTTCACTGTCTCTCTCACAAGCAATCATTCTCTCTCTCACATAAACTCATTCTCTCTCTCTCACACACACATTCTCTCTCTCTCACAGACAATCTGTCTCTCTCACACACACAATCACTATCCCCCTCTCTCTCACATACACACACACAATCGTTCCCTCTCTTACACACACAAACACACTCATTCTCTCACTCTCTCTGACACTCTAATTCTATCTCTTTCACACACAATCATTGTCTCTCTGTCTCTCTCTCACACACTCATTCTCTCTCTCTCTCATACAGATTCATTATTTCTCTCTCTCTCTCATACAGATTCATTATTTCTTTCTCTCACGCACACACACACACACTCTCTCTCTTTGTATCTCCATGAAACGCACTCGTTCTCTATCTCTCACACCAATCGTTCTCTCTGTCTCTGTTACATACACTCATTTTCTCTCTCATATAAACTCTCTCTTTCTCTCCCTCTCTCACACACAATCACTCTTTCACTTGCTCATCCAACTATAGATCAAAATTTCAGCATAAACCGAAAGCCGGAGATGACTAGTCTTTACTAGTCATCTCTGGCTTTCGATTAATTGAATTAATCATTTTTTGCATAATCAGTAAACCTCATAGTAGGAACAGTCAATTTTGTTTCCCACAGCGATGCACAATCTTATAGGGGGTCACCTACACGACCTTGATGGAAATTTTTCTATCTCGTAGGATGCTTCTTTCTGAAGTTAACTATCAGCAAAATGTGCAACAAAATTTTCCAGGATAATTTAGAACGCTTGTATATCTTGGACGAGATTAGCAAGAGAAAAAATAATTTCTTAATTTTCGATTAAACTATTCTTCTATTCATTCATTTCAATCAACTTCATCTGTTAACACGAGAAGGGTCTTGCAAAAAATCGTTTTGAATTTTGATGTGGGGAGTGGAATATGACGGACATCAGATATTGTGTTACTCATGCCAGCTCGTTGTTTTTCATGGGAATAAAAAAATTTAGAAGACACTTCAGGCATTTAAGAAGCGTGTCAGAGGTCTTACACAGGCGACGAAATCTATTTCTCAGCTAAAGACAATCACAAACATCCTTTTACTGGTAGATTCGAAACTGCGTCCTGGTGGTTACAGGTCGCGGTTTTCACATGATTTTGAAAAAAAAAAAATAATTCACACCAGTTTCGTTATTGTAAACAAATTCTTTATTCTAAACTGAAACATCAGATTTAAATATGAAAACTATGTAACTAGTAAGATCTGCGTTTCGGTTATCATGGAGAATTTCGAATATAAATCGAAAAAAATTATTCCAGACGCCAAATTTTATTATGAACGACCAAAAAATATTTTTCGTAAACAAATGAAGTCAATTATTTGGCTTACTACTTTAAAGAATGTATAGACGATATGCTATTTTTGTAGTATATCGTCTATACATTCTTTAAAGATGCAAGATAAGTGTGTGTGTGTGTGTGTGTGTGTGTGTGTGTGTGTGTGTGTGTGTGTGTGTGTGTGTGTGTGTGTGTGTGTGTGTGTGTGTGTGTGTGTGTGTGTGTGTGTGTGTGTGTGTGTGTGTGTGTGTGTGTGTGTGTGTGTGTGTGTGTGTGTGTGTGTGTGAGAGAGAGAGAGAGAGAGAGAGAGAGAGAGAGAGAGAGAGAGAGAATTGTCACACAGATGTCTCTAGAAAACAAAGTGTCATAGAAATTCTACCTAATAATAAAATAAATCAGATAATCTGACAGCAGATATAAATGCTAAATTGTAAACAGAACTCGGAATATCATCATATTAACGTAAACATGATCCCATCAAAAGCTCTTTATTCGCAATCAGCATTGTTCGTGGAAAGGCTTAGACGTTGGTTATGCATTTTAACTAAACAGCTTAAGGAAATTACAACGTATACTAAGATATACATTAAAATAAATTTTAATACACTTCGAAAATTTCAGCAACGTCAGGTTGCCATTTTCACAGGAACTTAAAAACAAGACACGTGCACGCAAGCACAACAAACGGTAAATGAGGACGAAGCAGGAAACTACTCTTTCTCCTAAAAGTCCTGATGGTGCCACCTAGCGGGCACTGTTGGATTAGCTCTAAGGATTCTTTGACTGAAACATTTATGATTAAGGAGGAGACATCGAAACTGACCATTACGTCAGTGCGTTTGAGTGTAAGGTTTTCTATTAACATACAAACTAGCTAAATATTTGGCCAAAACTCTCACACACTGTACTGGCAACACAACATCACACATAAAAAACTCAGCCCACTTCAAAGTCAGCATAGAAAAACCTTACACTCAAACACACTGATATAATGGTCAGTTTTCATGTCCCCTCCTTATTCACAAATGTCCCACTCAAAGAATCCTTAGAGCTAATCCTAGCTAAATTTCCTCTCGATATCACAGCCCTATTTCAGTTCATAATGAACTCAGGCTACTTCTTTTGGCAGGGAAAATTCTACAAAAAATTGAGGGAACAGCCATGGGTTCACCACTATCCCCACCCTGCCAATTTCTTTATGGAGACCTTTGAAGAAAAAGCCTTAGCCTCTGCCTCACAAAAACCAACCATATGGCTTCGCTATGTTGATTATATGGTCGCTATTTGGCCACATGGCTCCTCTCCTTCCTAACACACTTAAACAACCAACAGCCCAGAATCAAATTCACCCTGGAAGAAGAAAATTACAATTGCCTTCCTTTCTTAGACACACTAGTTACCCGCCAGCCTGATGAAACCTTGGTTTTCTCAGTCTATAGAAAACCCACCCATACAGGCAGTTACATTCACCAACAATCCCACCACCTCACAACAATATGGAGTCATTGAGACACTACACAACAGGGCTGAACTTATCAGTTCAAATGACAATGCCCTAACCACAGAACTAAACCACATTCTCAACACTTTCTCAGCCAGTGGCTACTCTTCTCCCGAAAAAAAAATCCAAAAAAATTGAAACCAATAAACCACAACCCCCAGCCTCCTTCACAACAAGGATTGCACTAAATGTATCAGCATATCCTATATCCGAGGCACCTCGGAAAAAAATTACAAAAATCCTAAAAACATGGCTTGACTTCTTGTTACAGATCATATAAAAATTACATCCCTTATCTACTTTACTAAAGACAAACCTCCCTCCCCCTAGACCTACCTGGTGTATACCAGGTCCCTTTTAGCTGTAAGCTGTCCAGCCTATATCCGGTTTCACCAGTACGCCACTCTGGTCTTGCAGACAATGTGCTGGAGACCTGCCATAGAATACGATGGAAGAAAGCCACGGTAATGCACCTTAGTAAATTTAAATACGAAAGGCTTTTCATAGAATCAGCCTCAGCCCTAAGAAACAATCCAAGCCTCAACAAATTTGGTTGCATGGGACTGCCCCAAATTTGGGAAACGAAATCAGAAGACCTTCAGCCCAGTCGGCTAAGAATACCAACAGTGCCCGCTAGGGGGCACCATCAGGACTTTTAGGAGAATGAATAGCTTCCTACTTCGTCCTCATTTACTGTTTGTTGTGCTTGCGTACACGTGTCTTGTTTTTAAGTTCCTGTGAAAATAGCAACGTGACGTTTCCGAAATATTCGAAGTGTATTAAAATTTAATTTTAATGTATATCCTAGTTTACGTTGTAATTTCGTTAAGCTGTTTAGTAAAAATCTGCATTGTGATGAGGAGAAAGACAGTTACAGATTGTCTTTCTCCTCATCATGTAATATAATATAATAATATTATCATTATATTATATTATATTATTGTATTATATGTCCTGATTATAACAATAATAATAAGAATCATAAAAGACACACCAACTCGTCAGCAGAGTTAAAGATCGGTACTATCAAAATAAGAAGCCTGAATGCCAAAGACATAGAACTAGCTGAGGAATTAGATAAGTACCTGATCGACATAATAGGGGTGACTGAAAGAAAAAGGCAAAAATGGATGAGATCTTTCAGCAATGAATGCAAAATGTTATATTCAGGCAATGACAATCAAGGAAAAGAAGGAGTAGCCATAGTATTCAACACTAAATACGAGGCTAATCTTCTTGAATGGCAGTCAGTCTCAAGTAGGGTAATGTGGGCAAATATGAGAATGGGGAACTAGAAAATGATACCTATTTGTGGCTATAGTCCCACAGAAGGTTCTACTAAAGTAGAACCTTCTACTAAAGTTCTACTAAAGTAAAGAAGTGGAGGAGTTTTTTGAGGCTTTAGAAAAAGCAACTGACACAATGAAAAAGGAAAAGTTAGACTTTTTGGGGGGTTCTATATAGCAGAGTAGGAAATGATTGTCAGACATACAAAAATGTTTTGGAAAAATTTGGAAAAAAGAGCAAAGTTAATAATAATGGCAAATATTCGTTGGATTTCTGCTCAGGACATGGACTGGTTATTACTAACACCATGTTCCAACATAAAAATGTGCACATATTCACATGGAGAGAAGAGGCATGCAATAAGAAAAGTCTCATTGCCTATGTTATTGTTGATAGTGATGTTTTCTCCCTGTTGAGGGACACATGAGTATACAGAGGATTTCAAATTGGAATTGATCATCATTTATTTTTAAGCACGATAAAATTGAATTTCATATTGAAAAGAAGAATATGTAAGAAAGTTCCAAAGCAATTAAAAGTTGAGCAGCTCTCAGATGTGAACTGTAGACTAAAATACACAAACATCATTCAAGAAACAATGAAAGAATTTTGAGAACATGATCCAAACCTTGGAGATTCAGTGGCAAATCCTGAAGAAAATATTGATTGATTCATACTGATATGCATGTGGTGTTGTTTGCAAGGATAGAAAACTCAGAACTCCCTGGTGGACAGAGGAAGTTAAAGAAGCAGTGAAGGAAAAGAAGAAAGCATGTCAAAAGTGACCGGCAAATAAGTCAGCTTGTACTCTTTGAAAATACACAGACAAATGTAAGAAAGTTAAACCGTTCAAAACCAACTAAACAAAAGCCATGGGAGAAATTTGTCAAGAACATAGAAACAAAATATCAAGAAGGTGGCAAAATATTCTGGAGGTTGTTAAAGAAGCTTAGGAACGGAGGAAAGAGTGCTGTAAAAGGAATTAGAGATGAAAACTAGTGAAAAAGATATCCTTGATGTATTGAGTAATTACTTCGAAAAATTTCTGAAACAAGCAGCGATGACAGCACAGTAGTAGAAAACACTCAATAGCCATGCAATCAGGAATACATATTCATACTTGAAGTAGAAAAAAGCCATCAAAAGCCTGAAATGTCGAAAGGCAGCGGGAGTAGATATATTCGACCAGAAATGCTAAAATTATGCAGGTATAAAAGTCTTACAGTTCAGAAAGCCTGGACAGACGAACGAATTCCTGATGATTGGAGTAGAGCTCTCATAGTACCCATATATAAAAAGGGAAATAAAATTGAATGTAAGAATTACGGAGGTATTTCGTTACTGAGTGTTCCTCGTAAGATTTATTGAAGTATACTTGAGAAACGGTTGAGAAGAATTGTGGAAGAAAAGGTTGGTGAAGAACAAACTGGATTCAGGCCAAGTAGTGGCTGTCAGGATCGGATCTTCACTTTACGACAAATAGTCGAGAAATCATGGGAATATAACAAAGATCTGTATTTAAGTTTTGTCGATCTGGAAAAGGCATATGACAAGGTGCCAAGAGAGAAGCTATGCAATACGCTGCAGTTATATGGTTTAATGGGGCATTATATCAAGCAATACTTAATCTTTATTTGTGTTGCAAGTCAGCAGTTAGAATTGAAGTACAGGAAGATGGTTTAATGCTAAATCTGGTGTGAGACAAGGACGTACATTATCCCCTCTGTTATTCATTATCTATATTGATCGCATTATGAAAGAAAGTGGTATTTAAAGTAATATCAAAATTGGAGATGTTAATGTCAGCTCTTTGCTTTATGCGTATGATGCTATACTTATAAATAAATCTGCTACAAGTTTGCAAGATTCCTTGACTAAATTGAATAACTATTGTAATAGATATGGTATGAAGGTGAACAATAAAAAGACAAAGACAATGAAAATAGGCAGAATCGTTGAAAATGTCAACTGTGCTGTGAATGGAGAACCTGTGGAACAAGTAAAACATTTCAGCTACTTGAGCACGATTTATAGTGAAGATGGGAAATTAAATATGGAAATAGACAACAGAATCAACAAAGCTGATATGGTAGGAAGTGAACTGATGAAATGTATATGGAATAAAAGAGACATTAGTCGGAACACTAAATTATACAAACTGTATACAAGACAATGTTCAAACCAGTTTTAACTTATGGATCTGAAAGCTGGGTCAGAAGTAAAACACTTGACCAAAGACTAGAGACCGCAGATATGAGAGTCCTGAGAAAGATTATAGGCGTGAGCAGATGGCATCAATGGCAATATCATATTAAAAACGAGGATTTATTTCTGAGTTCATGTTATTCACAATTCTTAGGAGAGAACTTGACATTATCAGCATTCAGGAATGTGTTAGGAGGGTTAATCTCAGGTGGTTTGGTCATTTAAACAGAATTGGGGGAGGAAAGATTAGCGAAACAAGTGTTCTCTTTTAGGTTGGTAGGACCCAGAGGAAGATCACGATATAGGCGGATTGATAGGGTACAAACTGCCTTAGATGATAGAAATATAAGATCTGATAATGTTGGAGTCTTGACAGGTAAGAGATTTGGAGAAAAATTGTTAATTACTAATAAAAGTCAGTAATGATGTAAATTTTTCATGTAGTACTCTATCATAATATCCTGTACACCCCTTGAAGGTACATAGCAGGAATTTGAAATGATGATAAGAAGAATTCCTAGACCAATTCATGATTGCGGAGAAGGATAACCAACAGTGGAAGAAATGCCGTCAAGTTGAAATCGCTAAATAAAATAACTGCTAATTAAAACTCTCGAAACGAATTTATTTTTAGTTCATGTTATTCACAGATTATTCCAAGATATTTACTTTTTATAATTACCTGCAATGGTTCCTTCTCTTCTTTTGGTATACGTTTACAAGCGAAAAATTCCAGCAGTTGAACTCTTCTGAATTCTCTCATCCTCTTCTTCGAAATGTGCGCTCAAGCGAAGTTCGTTTAGGTTGAGAACATGAAAGGAAAAATATTAGTAATGGAAGGAGATCGCAGTCTATTTAAGGAGAAAATTGTCGATTATTGGATTTAATTAATACTTTTCCTTCTATTGGAACGAGCGGATTCGTGAAGATGAGGTCGGACTAATGAGGGGCATAAAAAAAGTTGTTTAAAGTTTAGCAGCAGACGGAGAGAGGATTTCGCTGATTATATCGCAAGAAGAATACAAAAATATAATTCAGGAACTAAAGTTTCAGGAATTATGAAAAATATTAGTGAACTTGCGAAGATGTTTAGAGAACGGACTAAAAAATAACTCACAATCAGTCTAGACAACGTGAAAACAGTGAATTGTTCAATAAGTTTTCAAAGAGGTAAACCGTGAGTAGACATAACTATACATAATAAATAACGGAAAAACTCACGTAGAAAAATTATTTAATGGTATAATTTTCGCCCGTGTGTCACAGGCATCTTCAGTACAATTAGGCACAAAAATTAAACACTCACTGACAATTCCAAAAAGCGCCACCTAAGTAGCTGGTGTAAGATAACTAAAAAGGTCAATAACTTTCCTAAAAAAAAAAAAAAATTAATACAATAAAAAGTTAGGAAAGATTAGCTGATAGTACTATCTCCCATAAAGGGGACAGACGTAAGCCGTCGGATCTGTTTAAGTTAGGAGAATGAAGTAGAGTTTCACATGCTTCTTTATAAAGGCGTTCCATGAGAAACTGACTTTATTTATTATGTATTTATTTATTATTTTTAGTGAATTGTTCGTTTTCCTGTATGAGCGGCATCTCCTTAAAGATGACATGCATTTTTGTTTCTTACTATTTTATTTTTCTCATATTAGCACTCACATGAAGCCAGAAAAGAAAAATATACAAAATTAAAGTCCACTTATGTTTAAAATTGAAGCCGTTCCTTTGCCAGCGAAATTAAGTTGAGAAATATTCATGTGAGTTCCGTCGATAAGTAATATTTCAGACGAACAAGCTTTAATACATCCACTCTCCTCCATCTCCCCAATCAACGCTTTCTCAATTTCTGAAGGCTGTTATTGAGAAAATTTAAAAGGCAATATCTCCAAATAAAGGAAATTAATGGAAAATATTACTGAATGACAGAAGAGGTAACTACATTTCAAGATTTCTGGAGCTTTAAATCACTTGTTGGAGTAAATTGACATTTTGTTTTTTATTATTATTATCATCCTGCAATCGCAGATGTACTCGACTGCGCTGCATACACACTGTGTTGACAAAAGCATTTGGGCACCTTACGTGCCACGCAAATTTCGGATCCTACCACATGCAAATATTCAGGGAGTGTCTGCGTAAGTCTGGTAATAAAAGGTAGAATCTTCTCCACGTTTTTCACTGTACTCGATCTCAAGATGATACATTCAGCCAAAGTGAGACTTCCTACGTGGGATGGTGGTTGGGTGTCACCTAAGTTGTCTTTCTGTCTGCTACATTGCTACCCGTTATAATATACCGAAATCCACCGTTGCTTACGTCATTCGTAGATGGGAAAATTTATGATGCTACCACAGCAGGAAAACGCCCTTGGAAGCGACCAACATTCACTGACCGAGTCGACGAGCTCTGTCTCCGAATATATTATCTCATCAACGGCGGATCTCACAGTCAACCTGGAAAATGCTGCAGGGACATCTGTGAGCAGTAGAACTGTCTGCATAAAGTTGCATGCCTTAGGTTGCCACGCCAGAGCTGCTACGAAGAAGCTACACATCACCACTACCACCTCAACGCTAGACGACGTTTGGCCTTTCATGCCATTCATGGACTGTACATTACTGGAATGGGGTTTAGTTGATGACGAGACACGGTTCGCAATATTTCATTCTGATGGGCGTGTTTGGATCCGGAAATCACGTGGGGATCGGTTCCGGAAGGACTGCATCATTCCATAAGTTGGTGTAGACAGCTCCAGTATTGGTGCTTGAAAAAATCACGTAAACTCACTTGAGAAACTCGCATAAGAAATTCTATATATTTTTTTTTTGGAAGAGCTTCCTAAGATGAATAGGAATCTCCTAATTCATATGGAATTCGATGGAATAAAATCAAATCACGGAAGGGACATCTTTCTTAAGGTTTTGATAAACCTTCTTATCAACATCAGCCATTTACAGTGTAATCATCGATGTCCGATTTCTAAATATTTCTATGAAAAGAATTCTACCGTCATTTATTTCTATTTTCATATGAAAATATAAAATGCCTGAAATTTTCAAATTACTGATCTGTCTCAAGGAAGTTCCTGTTCTGTCAACTTAATGCCACTTAAAAAAAAAGCTGAAATCCCTTAGATTACTTAGATTCTTAAGGAGCTACATGCCATTGAAAACAAACAAACCTAGAAAAAGAAGCTGCAGTTCGAACTCTATCGGAATGCTGTTGTGTAGAAAGCCAATGGAGGAACCATTCAACCGACGAGGCTGACGGCAAGAGAATTCTGATTTTCCTTCTTGTTTCTAAAGTGGGGACATTCCCTTAATTGTGCGAGAGTTCCTAATAAAAGAAGATGATCGCATTTCTTCAAGTCGTATTGTCCGCATTTCTTGTAACCTTTTTTTCACGGATAGTATAGCCTCACATCTACACATCAAAGGCTACGCATGTTACCATCTGTATGAAGAAAGAATATTAGCCTGGTCTTGTTGAATTCCCTTCAGGCAGAGTCTAAGAAAGTTAACCACTTCTCACTTGTTATAGTTCGGCTATGTATCGAAATAATATTGTGATCGTTATTTATATACAACACACACACACACACACACACACACACACACACACACACACACACACACACACACACACACACACACACACACACACACACACACACACACACACACACACACACACACACACACACATTGGGAGTTTATTTTTAGTGTACTGACCGCTGCTCCTGTTTTCTGCTTCTACGAAGATGTTGCTTCCGCCTAACGTCTTCTCCTTTTTCTTGACTGAGAGCCAAGGAAGTTCGTGTTGCAATTTGTTCAGCCGTGGCGCTCCTTTAAATCGCGGTGAAGCATAATTAGTGTTTGATATTTTAAATAATATGAATATTCCATTATTTCTATTAATAATCGATTTACTGTGATTGTTGCTTCGTGAAGACGCTGTGTGAGCAAATAAAATAACAATCTATCACTGAGGGATCCCCTTCTTATGAAGAATAAAGATATATTTCTGTAATTTTCTGATGCTAAACTGAGAAATCTAATAGACAATTCATGACATACCTTTTCTAGTAAACAAGGTCAAATCTGTGTGTGTGTGTAAAGGTGCATATTTTAAATTAGTAACAATTATAACAATTGAGTATCCGTTTTGTTTCTGCATTGTTGATGACCGATTGTTGCGAGGTTGATACGAAACTAAAGGCAGTTTTTTTTTATAAACATATGCCGTATTTTTCGACCATAAGACCCACCTTTTTACATAGAAAAATCGAATTAAAATTGGGATGCGTCTTATGGTCCGTAGGTAACATTAAAATACGAATCTTTACACTGTACCGAAGCTGTTAGCGAAGTTCAATTACTAGCGCAATATGTTAATAAAATTAGTAAGTACGCCAACTGAAGGTTGGCGTACTTACTAATTTATCTCGCTGCATGTGGATGAATCACCGATTTAGAGCGTCAATAACCATCTATCACAAAATGTGTGTGTGTGTGTGTGTGTGACAAAACGTCCAGCTGGAATTATTTTTTATAAGTCGTTAAAATTTTTTATCTTAAAATTAGAAAAAATGAGCGTAAAACAAAAAAAAGACTTTCATAGAACGTGAGTTATAAATTAAATGTGATAATTTATGCAAAACAATATGGAAACAGAGCAGCAGAAAGACATTTTGGTCCACCACCATCAGAAAAAATGGTTCGCGAGTGGAGAAAACAAGAGGAACAATTAAAACTGCTATGGAAACACAAGAAAACATTTCGTTCGCACCTAGAAAAATGGCCAGAATTAGAAGTACAAATGAAAAATTGGGTAACAAATCATCGAAACATGGGATTATCAAAAATGATAATTTTTGAAGCGAAACGATGGGCAACTGCTAATGGAATTTTAGATTTTACCGGATCACCGTCTTGGTGCTTTAGATTTATGAAAAGACACGGGTTATGCATGCGTACAAAAACCACTCTAGCCCAAAAAATGCCGGCTGACCATGAAGCTATAATTAGAGAATTCTGCAGATTTGTCATATCAGCGAGAAGGAAATTTAAATTTGAGCTTAATCAAATTGCGAACATGGATGAAGTGCCTCAAACCTTTGATGTTCCTTCAAATCGGACAGTAGATTCAAAAGGCACCAAACCAATAGTGATCAAAACAACAGGTCACGAAAAAACTCACTACACTGTAGTTTTAGCTTGTTGCGCGGACGGAACAAAACTACCTCCCATGTTAATCTTCAAGAGAAAAACTTTACCGAGAGATGAAATTCCTCGTGGCATTATTATCCACGTTTAAGATAAAGGCTGGATGGACGAAACAGGAATGAAATTATGAATACAAAAGATATGGGCAAAACGTCCAGGTGCGTTGTTTAAAAATCCTGCGATGTTAGTGTGGGATCAATTCAGAGCGCATAAAACAGAATCAACAAAGAAGCTTCTAAAAGAAATGAACACAGAATTAGCTGTCATTCCTGGAGGCTTTACAAGTCACTTACAACTCTTGGATGAATCTATTAATAAACCATTCAAACCTTTTATGCGGGAAGAGTGGAACAAATGGATGGCAAAGCCAAATCACGATGTTACAGCAACGGGACGTATGAAGCGGCCAACAATTTCAGAAGTATGTACCTGGGTGAAAAATTCATAGGAAGCTGTGAAAGAAGAGACGATTATAAAGTCATTTAAGAAATGCAGGATAAGTAATGCGATGGATGTCACCGAAGATGACGCAGTTTTTGAAGGGAGTGACAACAATAGTTCAGACGAAAGTAATACGAACGGTGACATCAACGAGACGAGTGATAGTGACGATGAACTGAATATTGCTAATACAAATGATTGTAACAATAAATAAAAATTAAGAATTTGTAAATATCTTTATATAATAAAATATTTTTTTCTAAAATTAGTCTAATAAATTTTGGGTGCGTATAATCGTCCAAAAAATACGATAATTTTATTTTATACGTGATGTTAACTTTCAAGTTAAAATCGAATATTTTAAAGCTGTGACGACATTATAGTTTTAAATCCTAATGTGAATTAAAATTATAATGGAGAAGATTCTTTTATTGTTTTCCCGGTTTGCAAATTATTAATCGTCTTCCAGTTGCTATCGTTAACTTCTTGTTATTACTATCTGTGCTCTCAAGTTTACATTTTCCCCCTTTTACGTTTCTAATTGTGTAACATGTTAATGTGAATAGTTGGATAGTTTCAGTAAATTCATTATTCAGAATTGTATACTGTGATTTTTATCGAATAATTTCAAATATTGACGAAGGGGGGACAAAGCAAGATTTAAAGGCACAGGTGTAGAACAGTTTCAGTGAATTCTATGAAGAATGACAAAGCAAGATTTAAAGGCACGGGAATGCACGCTTATGAATTTGAGTAAACTGTTGTAAACCAGACGCATTTCCGGTTAACCAACTTTCATCAATTTTTAATCATAAAGTCATCTGTCGTCACACATTTCATGAGCTCCAAGGAAAGCGTATATATTTATCGTGGCTTTTACAGGCGTAAATTCTTAGTTCATTTAGATAATCTTCTTCTAACGTCTTCAGTACAATACTCATCTTTATCAATTCGGGATCCTAGGAGCACATAATTGTTAACTGCTTCCATTTTCTCCCCATCTACTTCAAAATCATTAAGTTCGCACGTTGCCATAACTTTTGTGTTTTTAAGATCAAGTGTAAGACCATATTTATCACTTTCTTCTTTAACTTTCATAATAAGTTTCTCCAAATCTTCTTTTTCATTTTGCTAGCAAGATGTATCATCGGCACACCTCAAATTGTTAATATTTCTTCGACCAATTTTAATTCCAACTGAAGACTCCTCCAGCCCTGCCATTACGCTGCTTACCGTATTTCTTTTCTGGGCGATTTCATTTGGATTGCAATTTATTTCTCATCGGGTTCCACTAGTTTGATTTTAACCTCACACAAACATTAGGCCATTTTGGACATTTGTTTCTGAGATAAAGGATTTGTTTTTTTTTTCACTCACAAAGTTTTCCGTGGAGTCTTACGAATATCAGGCCTAAATTTGCTATTTTACCAGCGATTCCATAATGTGGATTGAGATAAACCAACACTCTAAATTTCATTGCGTGTACGCCACTATTAAATGTTCACAGCTCTATACACCACCTAACCTCCTACATTTTAAATACTTTCTGCAGAAATGATGATTGAGGGAATCATCTAGTTCTTGTTCTGCGTTTTTTTTTTCCCGAATTCAATTCGCAATCATCTTTTGATGAGATTTTTCCACACAACATTTTTTTCCTTTGCGACTACTTGGTTCACTCTGAATTATTTCTGCTTATTAAAAATAAAAAAGAGGATATGAAATAAGCAGTGACCACTTCCTTGTTAAAATAAAATTAACATTACCACCTAAATGGTTACAAATAACAAGAACAGAAAGAAAAATTGAAACATTTGTTTATAAAACTAGACTATTGAATGGCACAAATATACAATGGCTATATGAACAAAGAATTAACCAATATTTAGATAAAATAAAACAAAATGAAGAAATAGAAATAGAATGGCTTAATATAAAAACGATACTAAACGCAGCAGCAAATGAAAGCTTAGGAAAGACCAAAAAATTCAATAAAAGAAAAAAACTGAAGATCTGGGATGATACAATCAAAGAAATAATCAAGAAGAAAAAAGAATCCTATCACAAATGGTTAAGCAGTAAAAGATTAGAAGATGAAATAGAATATAAAAGAATAAGAGCCACAGCTAAAAGAGAAGTCAGAAAAAGACATAGAGAATCATGGAATAAATTTGTTTCTAATTTAGAACATGGTTTATATAAAATAAAACCCAATGCATATAAGATTTTGAAACCTAAATGCAGATACCAAAGAAAACATAAAATTAAACTCTGAATTGAAATTAGAAGAATTTCTAAATTACTACACAGAACTGTGGACAGAAAAATATTTTTAAAAATACAACTGGCAAACAATTAACGAAAATGAAAAGGAAATAACGGAAGAAGAATTAGAAATCAGCCTGAAAGAAACAAGAAGCGGAAAATCACCTGGAGAAGATAAGCTAGGTTCAGAACTATATAAATACGCAGGAACAAGATTCAAAGGAAGATTCTTATTATTTTTAAATAAAATTTACTCAACTGGTAATCCCCCAATAGAATGGAAAAAAGCAATTGTGATTCCTATTCTTTAAGAAAGGTAATAGAGATGACCCTAAAAACTATAGAGGTATCAGTATACTAAATTCCTGTTACAAAATATATAGCAGAATGTTAAATAACCAACTAATGAAATATTCCGAAAACTTTATTCTAGAAGTACAGAATGGATTTAGAAAAGGACGATCATGTATAGACCCAGCCTTTTGCCTAAAATTAATAATAGAGAAAAGAAGAGAATATAATTTAGAAAGACATATTGCATTTATTGACTTTTGAAAAAGCTTTTGACAAAGTTAAAAGAAACATATTATTTAATATATTAAAAGAAAGACAAATACCAAATAATATCCTAAAAGCTATTTCAAGTATATATGAAAATAATCAAATACAAATAAGATTAAATCACAGCTATCATATACAAGAGAGATAAACCAAAGGGTCCGACAGGGATGTCCCCTCTCAGCAACTCTTTTTAATATCTACTTAAATGAAATAATAATAAAATGGAGTAAAAATTTACATCAAGGAATTAAACTTTCACCTACAGTTAACTTAAACACTCTCCTCTTTACCGACGACCAAATAATAATTACAAATTCTGAAGATAACTTACAGAAAGCTATTTTAAATTTAAATGAGATATCCAAAGATTATGATATGATAATATCAACGGAAAAATCAAAAACTATGGCCGTTAAAGGACAAGATCCAGCACGAACTAAAATAGTAATAGATAACAAGATCTTAGAACAGGTGAATTCATTTAACTACCTAGGATGTATGATCACATATGAAAATGAAAAGATATAAACGTAAAAATTGCAAAATATTTAAAAATAACAGGTGTAATTAACTCTATATTTAAACCAAATCTAGTTCAAAAACAAACCAGGCTAAAAGTATACAATACATTAGCCCTACCGGTCTTAATGTATGGAAGCGAAATCTGGACAATAAAAAAAAGACAAACAAAGATTAACAACAGCAGAAATGAAGTTTATGAGAAAAACTGCAAAGTATACCTTACTTGATCACAAAAGAAACGAAGATATCATGAAAGAATTAAACCAAGAACCAGTAATAGAAAAAATTAAAAAATATAAACATAGATGGATGGAACACGTTCAAAGAATGAAAACAGAAAGATTACCAAAACAAGCTTTAAAGTACAAGCCATTAGGAAAAAGAAAACCAGGACGTCATCAACGATTCAACGATGACTTCTAAGGCCGGAACAGGCCATACTAGGCCTAAATCCTTGATACGTATGATGATGATGATGATGATGATGATGATGATGATGACAAACATTAGATCATTTTGGACATTTACTTCTGAGATAAAGGATTTGTTTTTCACTCACAGAGTTTTCCATGGAGTCTTACGAATATCAGGCCTAAATTTGCTATTTTACCAGCGATTCCATAATGTGGATTGAGATAAACCAACATTCTAAATTTCATTGCGTGTACGCCACTATTAAATGTTCGCAGCTCTATACACCTCCTACATTTTAAATACTTTCTGCAGAAATGATGATTGAGGGAATCATCTCGTCTACGTTTTTTTTCTTCCCGAATTCAATTCGCAATCATCTTTTGATGAGATTTTTCCACACAAACATTTTTTTCCTTTGCGACTACTTGGTTCACTCTGAATTGTTTCTGCTTATTAAAATATCTTCAAGGTTTCCGTTATTCGTTTAGAGAAAGAAAAAAAACGAATCAAGTAAGTACGCTGAAATTTTTTCTGTTAAATCGTTCTTTTAAAATTAATAAAAGAACGAGAAAAAAGGAATAACAATAATAAGGTTCTATCGCTATAAACTGTAGCGGAGATATCAAATATATGCGCACCTCTTATTAACGCATATGCGCAAACATCACCCCCCCCCACACACACACAAAAAATTTCTTCATATCTTCATAAGCAGATACTTAGTACTGACGGATCGGTTGCCAGTGATCAAGAAATGAATCCCCAAATAGACAGGATGAGCGCGAAAAGGGTAATCACAATGGGAGACTTTAATTATCCAAATATTGACTGGGTAGCAACAATCTCATGAGAAGAATGAAAATGCATTTATTGAGCTGTTGCGAGACAACCTTCGCAAGCAGCATATGACAGAAGGAACTCGAGGTTCAAAGAGTGTTAGATTTGATTATAGCGTCAGAGGGCGTTTCAATTAAAGGCGTAACTAGTCTGCCTCCGGTTGGTGACAGTTGATCATGCGGTACTCACTTGTGATGTGGCTACAACATCTGCATTCAGAATAACCCTTCTGAATGAAGATGTTGTGAGGAACAGAGATGCAGAAGAGGTTGTTCAACTAATGAATGTCCATTTTGCTAAAACCTATCAAAACCTCGTAAGTTTCTGAATGTTCCATTCAGAAAAGGTTACGTGCTGAACTGCAAAGCAGGAAATTACGATCAAATGAGGAGTAGACTGAGTTCAGTGGAATGGGATCAGTTGCTGAATGGAAAGAATAACCAAAGTGCATGGAAAGCATTTAAACAACACTTGAATAATGCGATATTAGAATGTGTCCGGAGAGTTCAAAAAATAAATAAGGTAGGAGTCAAATGGATGTGTCATCTTATTAAACAAGAGATTCATAAGAAACGGATGATGTGTAAGGAATACGATTTGCATTATGAAAATTATAAGCAGGAGGCTAGAATAGCCACAACTGTTGTACGGAAAGCAAAGTCTGAGTACGAAACAAACACACACACGAATTCTATTGATATGTTGCAAGTAAAAGAAAGAACGAATATGAAAGAATAACTCTTCTAAATGCAGATGGCGTGAGGGTTACAGATGCAGAAGAGGTTGTTCAACTAATGAGTGTCCATTTTGCTAAACCTATCAAACTGGTGTACTCCACATTGAGCTCACTGCTACCTCTTCACTGGATGAAAAATTCACTCACGTGTATTTGGACGAGGTATTAGAGGTATTAGGTATTAGAGCTGATGCACAAACCGAGGATGCAGTTTGATAAGATGGCAATACTTATTCAGCAATAGGTGCTGATTGAATATCAGCAGGGATGCTAAAAGAGGGTTAAACTGGGCTGAGGTGGCTATTCCTTTGACCAGGCTGTTTAATATGAGTTTCAGAACAAGGAAGATGCCACAGGAATGGAAAGAATATATAATAATACCACCGCATAGTAAAAGACCAGAGTATTCAACTTTCGACCAATTATTATCTCAGGAGTGGTGGTGAAGGTTTTGGAAAAATTGGTTATTGCTCGCATTCAGATATGGAGGGACAGTGAATGTCTACTTTACAATGAACAGCATTCGGTCACTGAGAAAAGGTCATGAACAACTTGCTCACAATCTATAACAATATCACCATCGGCCTTGACAAGGTGAATGGATACACCATTACACTTTTGCATTTTGCTAAGGCTTTTGACAGAATACAGCATGGTAAACTGTTGCATGAACTGGAGATTATGGGTTTGGATTAGAGAATAGTAGCGAGGATAAGAGGATGGTTGACTGACAGATATCTAAAAGTGGAATACGGGGGAAATGAGTCTGCATGGTTCAAGATGTACCACAAGGATCAAGGCTCGTCCAGTGTTATTCAATCTGTGCAGTAATGATATTGGGAAGGATTTGATAAGCGACAAACAGTTATTTTCTGACGATGCAAGGATAAGTAGGGTAATCAGGAATACTGCTGATATGTAGTCTTTGCAGAATGATTTGAATAGGCTGGAATTGTGGGCATGGGAAAATCGGTGTCAGTTCAATGTCAGTAAATATAAAGTCATTTAATTCGGCATGACAAAATATCCAATATATTATGACATTATCTAATGTCGTAAAATATTGGTGGGATTAGGCTAGAAGAAACTGATGAGGTTAGGGATCTTGGAGTGTTAATATATAGGAAGTAGAAGTTTAGGAACCACGTGGCAAAGATTGCAAATATTTCCGTGTTGATTCTGGTATATTGGAGAGAGTACAAAGGAGAGTGTTAAAAATGATATCAGGATTATGGAATACTGAAAATGAAAAGAGACTGAGAATTTGTAGACTATGGACACTAGCAAACAGAAGGAAGAGAGGTTATATGATTGAGATTTACAAATTTCTGAAGGGGTAATACAGGATTTCAATTGATGGAAATTTTCATTTTATGGAGGATGAAGAAAGGACAATATGCCATCCTTGGAAGCTGAGAATGAATGCTGTGAAGAAGGGGATGATGGCTGATTTTTCTCTCATACAGTTGTGTGTGATTGCAAAGGATTTGCAATTAGATATTATGTGAGAAAGCAGTTTGAATGAATTCAAGAATAAGTGTGATAGCTTGCGTGAAGTATGTTGTCTCTTCCTCCCGAAAGGTCTCGCTTAATAATTTTATTTATTACATATGATATAACATTACATGCATTTGTTTAATAATACATACTTGGTTACATATTTTTCTTTTAAAAAATTCAATCTTTTTTTTTAAATTAAAATTATGATTAATATTGTGATTAACTATTTACAACAGGCTTAATTCTTTTTTTTACAATGAAATTCGTACAGATTTTTTTTTCTTTCTTTTCTTTTTTTACTGTATAATGTATTATTATTATTATTATTATTATTATTATTATTATTATTATTATTATTATTACAGCATTTATTCAATTAACAATGGGTTATATATATATTTACAATTATGATTTTTTTAGTATATTTAGGCGCTGTAACTACAGCATTGAAATGTGATACTGTATGTGGGTTTGGATTTTTTTTTTTTTTTAAATCTTGGATGAGATATAATTTTTCAGCTTTCATCCTCGAAGCTTATTTGTAAGCTTCTCTGAGGATGACACCAGTTAGTTAAAATTTATTGGTTTGTTTGCTGTTTTGGGAAGTTACGAAATCAGACCTATTATACATAGGTTTCATTTCCACTGCAGCCGTTGATTGAGAAATTCGCGCACTCTACGCACAAACATATACGATAACTTAGGATGCCTTGATACGTCGCCGAACTGGAACCTTGAACGAAAATATTGTGTTTCATTAAGTTTGTATGGTATTTTGGGTGCGTGTTTCTTGTTCGTAGTATGTCCTTAGGGCTCTTTTCAGGCTATTGTAGTTTGTAAGGTTTCTGTATTCAAAAGGTAATTTGTTTATCATGTCTGGGATGTTGAAGTTTCGCGTGGCCTTTCCGTAGTGATTATTGTATTTATATGTGGTATAATTAGTAGTCTGAGGTCTTGTTATACGGTATGTGTTTCTAACTGTCCTGTAGTTGGCATCGAAATAATGTTTTAGCAAGGCTGCATAGTGACATAAATGTTTTTCTGTCAGTATTTTGTGTTTTGCCATTGCAGTGTATATAAAGTCGATATAAGTCTCTTTGTTCCCAAAAGATCAGTTTTGTCATTTTGTACTGTAGCGACATTAATCTATTTAATTTGTAGGGTGCACAGAAAGCATACGTTGTTATAGCGTATCTTAGTATATTTTGGCATAGTGCTTTGTATATTAGTATTTTTAGACGTATGGAAACTATGTCTTTTAACCTGTAGAGTTTGCCACTTATTGTTCGGAGTTTGTTGTGTAGATGGTTTATGTGGCTATTCCAGTTCAAGTCTGCATCAAAGTAAATTCCAAGGTATCGTATTGTTTCAACCTGAGTGATTGTAGTGGTTTTACTGTTCTGTGTGTTTTTTATGTTGGAGAATGAAT
Source organism: Typopeltis vanoorti (assembly GCF_054136105.1). Taxonomy (NCBI): domain Eukaryota; kingdom Metazoa; phylum Arthropoda; class Arachnida; order Uropygi; family Thelyphonidae; genus Typopeltis; species Typopeltis vanoorti. The sequence continues at coordinate 135,857,823 of NC_143559.1, forward strand.
GTTGGATGATTATATATTTGTTATCAACTGGTCGAGTCAGTGGATTTGAGAATATCATTAATTTTGTCTCATCTGAGTTTAGGTGGAAGTAGTTTTTCGTGAGCCAGTCTATAAGCAGATTTATGTCATGTAGCAAATTTTTAGGGCTATGCTAGCGTTATTATGGATGGATATTATTGCTGTATCGCCTGCGTATTTGACGACCTTACCTTTGAGAGGTAGCTGGTTAATATCGTTCATGTAAATGTTGAATAGGTTTGGGGAGTGTGCAGCTCGCTGTGGCACTCCACAGGTTACTGGTAGCTCTCTCCTCCAGTTTGATCCGATACGTGTGATGTGCTTTCTATTTTGAAGGTAGTTTGTAAACCACCAGTCCAGAGGCCCATCTATTCCAACATGCGTCAGCTATTCAAACAAGGTTTGATGTGTGAGTGTATCAAATGCTTTACTTAGATCAATTAAAAACTACCATAGCAATTTTGTTTTTGTCAAAGGCGGTATTAATTACGTCTGTAAAGTCTTCTAAGAGAGATGTGGTTCCCATATTTTTCTGAAAATCGTATTGTGTTTTGGGGATAATATGAAAGTTCTCTGTTTATGTTGTGAGTTTCTTTAGTATGATCCGCTCGATAATTTGATTGATAATTGGTAATGTTTTATGAATCTGTAATTACTGATTAAATTTCTTTTTCCTTGTTTGTATATGGGTGTGATTATGGCGGTCTTTAGCATACTTGGTATCTGTCCTGTTTTAAATATTTTATTTATTAATTTTAGTAGGATAGGACTTAAACTAGTTGCATGTTGCTTTATATCTTTAGGTCTGATACCATCTATTCCTGGCCCATTGTTTGGTTTGATTTGATGTATTGCTGAGAGAAGTTCTGCTTCTTTTATGGTTGGGAACCATAATTGTCTGTTTTGATTGTGGTCCAATTGGAGGGTCACGTTTGGTGATTGGGGGAATATTTCTGTGCAGTTCTTGGGGGTGGAGTCCGAAAAGTATTGGTTAAAGTCATTTGCTAGTTGTTGGAAAGTTTTTGCGTCTTTCATGAAGCTGTGTTTTATGGTTTCGGAGGCGTTGGTGTTGGAAACAAAATCTAGCATCTCATTGATCAGATGCCAGGTTTGTTTCATGTTGTTTTGTGCAGAGGTTAATTTGTCTCTGTAGTAGTTTCTTTTTGTATTTCTTATTTGTGTTGTAAGGCGATTCCTTATTATCTTATTCAGTTTTTAAAGCTGCGTTATTTGGATATCGCTTTAGTTCCTTGCATAGAACGTCATTTTTTGTGTATTTCTAGGAATACGTTTTGTGTTATCCAAACATTTTGGGTTGTTCTTGAACGAATTCTGACTTTCTTTGCAGCTTGCTTATATATTTCCTCCATTGTGTGTTTAATGTTGTTTTAAAAGATATTTGCTGAATCTTATGCCATGTGTTCCCAGTCGGTTTTTCTTATTTCTTGGTTGACTACTTTCGTCTATTATTGTTTTGAGACAATATCCATGCAATGTGGGACATTGCATGGATATTGTATTGGTGTTCAGGTTTAGAGCGGTGAAGTAATGGTCTGCTACTTTGCACTTTATGACTGATGCAGTGTAACAGTTTGGTGGTGCTTGGACGTTTATATGATCTAGACAGGAGGCAGTGATAGTATTTCCGAATATTTCTTCTCTAGTACATGATGTTATTGTTGGTATTAGATTATACATGGATAGCGTGTCTAGGTATTGTACAGTGTTGTTCTGGTTTTCGTTTACAATATTTATGTTTATGTCGCCGATTATCATTAGGTATTCGGTTGAGCATATTTCTTGCCGTGAAAGCCAGCAATTGAGTTCATGCAAGAATTTTATCATATTTAGGTTTGGTGGCCTGTAAATAGCATTTAGTATTATGGAGTGCTGTCTATTGGTGGTATTAATGATTTCGATGCAAAGGGTTTCAGCATGCTGTAACTGACAGACAGTTTCTTTTGCTGTTAATTTATGTTCGATAAATATTAATATTCCACCCTCTCATTTTGTTTGGCGGTATGATCTACGTTGTTAGAAGCCTGGAATTTAGAAAACAGTCGATTCGTTTTGGATATTTGGAAGTATCCATAACATTAGTTATGTATACTTCTGTTAGAATCATTATATCAATAATATCAGTGTAATTCCTCAGAAAAGCCTGTAACAATAACCAATGTTTTCGGATGCTTTTGATGTTAATATGCAAGATTGAGAGACGTCTTGCTTGCATGGACACAACTGTGTGTTGTTTCCATGCATCAAGTGAGTCGAAAGTACAATTGCTGATGTATTTTGGTGTAATTACATCTATCGGATGGTTCACATTCCTTTTTGTTGTGTTTACGTCTTCTTTTTAAACTAATTTGGAGTATTGTTTTTCACTATGGCAGTCTATCTATGTCTTCCGAGATTTTTATTTGTATAGACTTTGAAGTTTGTGACTTTTTCAAGAATATCGTGCCGTCTTTGATCCACAAAAATTACTCATTTGTTTCTGTTTTTGCTTTTCTTGCTTGGTACAATAGATTCTGACTGAATAGTGTTAAATATTCGGATAGAAAGATTGGTGTATCGTCTTGCTATGCGTTTAAGTCCTTGGCAACTGTTTTTTTCAGTCTGCTGGCTTTTATGAGATTGTCTCTTGTGGACTTGATTGTCAGACGAACTCTAACTGGTGGAGGTCGTGGCAAGCCTTGATTTTTGTTCTTCCTAGAAATCAGATTTATTGTCTGAATATTATTATAGTGCAGGGGGATGTCAATTGCATGGCCTAACTTTAAAACTGTCTCTGAGATTTTCTGTGGATGCAGTTTCTAGAAGACCATTTATGACATGATCTCCTTTATGTTGTTCTTCATTTAAAAGTTCGTATTGTAGTTTTAGGGAATTAAGTTCTTGAAGGAGTTCGAATGTTTGTTTATTCAATTTGTGTTGCCTGTCAGTTAGTACGTTAATGCTGATTTTAATGTCTTTTAACATTTGTAAGACTTCTTCGACTGTTGAATTCTGATATTTATCTAAATCTTCATATTCGCTAATTTTGTGTTATTTGTTTATTCTGTTTATCAAAGCGTTCTTGGGTAAGATCTACTAAGCTCTGTTTTATATTCTCTAAACCTTTTTCTAGTAATAAATTTACGGAATTCAATTTATAACACTCACCGATAATTTTTCGTTTCTTCAGTTCATCGTCCGATTCTGCCTCCGGTGTAATCGGTTTCTTCAGTGGCAGCATTTCTTTGTTCTCTCTGCAGTGTAGGCACTTCCATTCCTCTCGTTTGGCATTCGATTTGCGTTGCCATGTTGTTTCTGAATTTCAGAACATGTAAAGTAAAGATTCCTAAGGCATTTCCTGCAGGTTATATGACTTACATTGGACGGTAATTCCTTCAGGCACTTCATGACTCACCTTTCTTCCCTTGGGCAACTGTAAAGATGGCAAGGTCCTTTGTTCTATGATCGTTGATGACCACGATGAACTCTGTTAAATTTTCAGTACACTCAGATTTTGGATTCCGCTTGGCCGATTTCGATGATTTATGTATCACTGTCTTCAGCGTGACAAGTAGAGCTACTTCGTGACACTTTTAAATTAACAACAGGAGTTAGAACCACATTAAAAATATAAAAAGCTGGAGCAACAATACCACCATACAAACCGTTCATATGCCTACACAGCGCCCTCTATAATAATAATAATAGTAATAATAATATATCATTTTAAAATTTTATTATTTCGCACATAAATTACATTCATTACATGAACACAATTGTGCATAACAGATACTTGCACGTACGTAATGTTTTTTAAATAATAATAATAAATATAATTATTTATAATGTATATTATTATTATGTTAACAATGATGATTATTACAGATGTGTCTTGCATTGTTACACTCTATATGTATAATTACTCTTTTAATAATATTTTTATAATAATAATATTTTTTTATTATCATCATACAGAGTATTAACATATATATACAATTAAGACATTTTACATTTTCTGCTCGGTACAAAATTCTGTACGCAGTTTAAAGTACTTTTTTTGTAATATTTCTCTTCAAATATAAATACATATAATTATGTTTTTCATATCAATATCATCATTTATTATTATACACATTATTGTCATATACTTTACAATAATTTGCAGTCTATGATTATGAGGATAAGTCGAATGAGGCGGGCTAATCCACCCCTGTTTCGAAGCTAGGGTTAGCTTTTATGAAGAGAGTGGTATTAGCCTTCACTATTTATGTTGTTTGGTACTGTTTATGGATGGAATGTGGGAATTTTGGATGCTGGCGATTTGTAATGTGTATTTTAGTGTTAATGGTGTATTAATTGTGTTGGTATATTTTCCAGAGTTCGTGTTTTAATGTTCTGTAGTTGTCTATGTTTTCAAATGTCTTGGTAGGTTGTTGAATAGCGTGGGTATCAGATGCTATCTCACAAAAACCGTATAAGTTGTTGAAGGGTCTAGGGATGAAGAGAGTTATTGTAGGTCCTGTTATACGATATGTGTCTCTGTTGTTTCGATAGGTGATGTTGAAGTAATTCGTTGTTAATGTCATGCAGGGTGTCAGACTTTTAATGCTTAGGATTCTGTGTGTCGCCATAAGCGTTTTGGATATTGGCTGTTGTGTATAAGGTCACCAAATCACTGTTGACACCATTTTCCTGTGTAATATTTCTAATTTTTAGGTGGCTGTTTGATGTGTTTGCGTAGACCGTTATACCGTACCTGAGTAGAGATTCGCAGATACCGTGATATGGGAGATTTTTTGTTAGATGCAATAATGTCTTTTACTTGGAAAAGTTTTGCTGCGATGATGCGGAGTTTAGTGTGTAGGTAATCTAAATGTCTTGTCCATTTACGGTGGCATCTATGTAATTTATGTAAAGGCCAAGGTATTTTACATGTGATACGGGTTTGATTTCGGGACATTGGCAGGTATTTGTGTTGTTAATGCAGTGGTATGTGGGACAATGTAGCGATTGTGGTGCAGGGCACGAGATTCTCGGATTATATATTATTAATATCTGTGTCTTGGTGCCGTAGATTACTATTCAATTTTGGTAGAAGTATGTTGTGATTTCATTTAGGTCTTGTTATGCTTTGGCTTGAGTCCTGTTGATGTCTGTGCCAATCTAGTAGCGCGGTGTCATCTGTATACCGAAATATTTGACTTCGTGTGGCCAAGTTATGAACATCGTTAATGTATATGTTAGATAGAGTAAGTGATAATTTGGCGCCTTGTTTACGGTGGGACACTGTAAACACGTTGTCCTCGTGTAAATACTTGCAATTTAAACACGGTGGGGCACCTTGTTTAAATTGTATACCCCGGCTGTGACATGTACCTATTTTTGTTACTTGTGTTCTGTTTAAGAGATGGTTCCTGAACCAGGTATGCAGTGTTCCTCTTATCCCGATTGAGTAGAGTTTAGTCAGCAGCATGTCATGTTCAAGTGTATCAAAAGCTTTGGTTAAGTCAAGCAGCATAAGGGCAGCGCATTCGTTTTTATCAAGTGATGGTGCTTTTTGTTTTCTGAAAGCCGTATTGGTTTTGAGATAATATTGTACTTCTGTAAGTAGTTCTGTAGTCTGATGTGTGTTATGTTTTCTAGAATTTTTGAAATAACTGTACGGTAGCTATTAGTCTGTAGTTCTGTGTAGCATTTCATTTAGCATGTTTGTAAATTGGCGTAATTATCGCAGTTTTTAGTTGTTGTGGAATAATGCCAGTGTCGAATATTATGATCATGAGTTTCAAAACTATTGGATTTATTTGTTCAAAGTGTGTTATAAAATCTGTGAATCTTATTTTCTATTCCTGGAGTCGTCTTTGGTTTTAGTTGTAAGAGTGCTTCCTTCAGTTCCTGTTTTGTTACAGGTGGAGACAGTGGCACACCCAGAGTGGGGATGGGCCTCCCCCAAAAAAGGAAAAATAGTAGAATATTTTCCAAAAATCTTTTCCTAATTAAAATTCATTTTTTTTTATTTATGTCGTGTCGTGTCTTCTATTTCTATACAACTTATGAATTTGCGATCATTGAAGATGCTCAGTCATGGGTCGTACGCGATGCGCAGTGTGTATTCTCAAATTGCCTACTCAACTCGAGCCCCCCCCCCCCATATTAAATCCTGAGTGCGCTACAAATACAACACGCCAATGTCATACCCCAAGAAAACTGAGTAAACTAGCGAAGCCATGGATAACGCAAGACATAAAACAATGTATAAAACTCAGAGATAAGATGAATTAAAACACAAAAAAATACCCTCACAACGAATACTATGCAAATAGCTTCAGATATTATAGGAACCAAGCAAGGCAAAAATTGAAAGAAGGGAAAAACGAGTGTTACCGAATGAATTTTTGAAATGTGAAGCCAGTCGCAAAACAGAATGGAAATTCGTAAACGATATGCTTGGCAAAAATATCCGATTTATAAATATCATATTTATACAATGAAAGAACATTAGCAGAGAGATTTAATAATTACTTCGTAACCGCCAATGAAAAACTAGTAAATAGTCCTAATACTCCATCCGTAAACTGCTAACTTAAAGGAAATGAGAGTTCAATGTGTTTTTTCCTACTTATGAGTATGTAATTGAAAATATTATAAAGAAGCTTAAAAACACGCTCTGGGCCACGATAGTATTAATGTCAGAATTGTGCGGGAGTGCCAGGAATATTTGACAACTCCTTTGATGACTATCCTCAATCTACCACTGATGACTGGTGTGTTTCCAACAGAATTTAAGAAAGCTGTGATAATACCAACACAGTATATAAAAAAGGATGCAAAAATGATCCGAAAAACTACAGACCAACCTCCCTACTCCCGGTATTCTCCAAAATATTGGAGAAAATATTTTTTTTAAAAAATTAGATTAGTAACTTTTTTTTAGAAAAAAACACTTCTCTAAGAACCAGTATGCGCTTTGACAGAAACACTGGGCACGCGCTGATGAGCTACATAAACTTGATTTATTACTCAAAAGACCAACATAAACAAATTTTAGAAGTCTTTCTAGACCTGCAGAAAGCTTTTGACACAGTGCTCCACAATATTTTATTAAAAAGAAATGGAGAATATAGGAATTAGAGGCTGTGCACGTGACTGTTTTAAGAGTTGTTTAACGGCTAGTTCACAAGAAGTAAAAATCAACAAAGGTTATAACAATTTCGTTCAGGTAAAATGTGCTTCTCCAAGGTTCTATGCTTGGGTCAATATTGTTTATAATTTGCATCAACGACTTCTGTGACCTACAGCTATCATGTAAATTAATCACCTTTGCAGATTATACCGCATTGATCGTGACCGGAAAATTTGCCGCAAACATTTTCCCCGTAAGACATTTTGCCGTAATTTTCATAAATAATAAATGGATGATAAAGGGTATTATAAATTCATTAAAAAGGCAAATCTTTATTAAGTTGAATGTCCGTGATACATAACATAATGAAATCATTTAAAAATTGGGCTAATTAGAAGAGATGCTGAGTAAATAATTAACTTTTTGCTGCGGATCGTCAATTCAACAAATCCATCAGTAACATCACTCACTGGAAGAAATACTAATGCTGTGAAGCCTTTAATGTTCGTGTTGAATTCAGCATCTGTTTGATAGCGTAACTTCAAACCATGGCAACAATTTTGCGATAAAGATTTTGTGCCATATGAAATAAACAACCTGTTACAGTTGCAGATGTAAATATGTCATAAAAAGCGTTGATAGTTGCTTTCTCGAAGTCCACCATTAATGTTTGTAGATCAAATGATGAACGTTAGCCCTTTAACGCAAAGAATTATATGCTATAAGTTAATTCTTATTTGATAGGAAGCAAAGCAAAAAGCCGCCATGGAATCCTTAGGGCTCTCATGCCGGTCCCAAGCCTGGATAAAGGAGGAGGGTCGGTCAGATGAGTGTCGATGCTTTGACCGTAAAGAAAAAACACGATTGATATCTGATGCACATACGATCAACAGCTACAACGTGACGGCTCGGACGTCGCTGGGATCAACAAGGTCCGCGATCCAATCGAGCGATTCCATATCATACTCATTACCTGGTGGTGATATCTGCTTCAATTCTTCAGTCAGTTTCCCAATGCCATCTGAATCTATTTTTTTTTTCATATAATTCATTATAGTATCTTGTCCATCGCAACATATGGTGAACACAGTTTTGCAAATAGACAGCGACTTAAGCTGGAAATTACACATTCCACAAGTATGTGACAGAGAAAGATTTATACTATCTCGAGTCTTCTTCCTAAAGAGATTCATAACGCTAACAATGTTGAGAACTTTATATTTCCCATGGATACAATCTGTTATGCAGTACAGTATACTTAGCTGGAGAGGAACATATCACACAACACTGACACCATTACTCTCTCTACAAAATAAAGTAATACGCATTTTAACCAATATTAAATATAAAGACACTACAGAGAACGCTAAATGTACCGTGTTAAATATCCTTCCACTTTGACAACCACATGTTTACCGGATGCTACTTTTCCTAAAGACTGATAAGCAGTACGTAAGTATTAGAAAAGATACTTCTGCGGAAAAGGTGGCTTAAAATATTTTATCCCCAAAACGCATTAATGAGAAGAAAGAATACACAAACACTAAATCTATTTGGCTCCAGAAATCTTCAATGGCTTACCGCTCTTAATACAACATGAACACATACAGAAATCTGATTACACAGTTTCTAAATTTTTATATGAATATAGAAAACTTGTTTAGAATAATTGTAGAAAAAGTAATTAACCAATTTATACCAAGAGAAATTAATCAATACAAAATATTCAAGTAATTACTGAACTGCATTGTTCTCATTCCAAATGTACATATGTGTAATATATATACAGGGTTGTTCAAAATTCCATGTACAAACTTTGAGGGGAGGTACAGAACATCAAAATCAACCCTATTCACATAGGAAAGCATGACCGGAAACGCCACCCGAAAATGACAGTTGGAGCTGTTCGCCAGCGCTCCAGGTGAGCAATTGGAGATTCCTCATTCAAGCTTTCGACGTCGTACAAAGAACATGCTGAGATGGCATACATGCATCTCGTTTACGGGTTAGCTGACGGTAATGGACGAGCCGCGGTACGAATGTATCGCGAAAGGTACCCAAACAGACGTGTACCGCATCACCAAATGTTTGTGCATTTGCATCAGATTAGTGTGACTATGGATCATTAAGGGATTGCAGGCATGATAGTGGCCATGATCGACGCGAAATTCCGCTATGGAAGAGGAGGTTATGTGAAAATATTTTAAGATATGCAATCATATCATACGCATTCTGCGCGACTACAGACTTAACAAGTTACAACGGTTGCAAGATAAAACGGTAAAACTGATATTCTGGGAACAACCCACACTTATTCAGGAATCACGGACAAAACACAAAATATTTATGGTGAAACACTTATGCCACTACACAGTCATGTTAAAACATTACTAGAGCCCCACATATAGAGTAACCAGAACAACATATCAAATAACAAGACCACAGTCAACAAACTACATAACATATAAGTACAACAATCACTACAGCAAAGCCACCCGAAACTTCTACGTACCTGACATGATAAACAAACTGCCGTTCGACAACAGAAACCTAGGAACATAAAGAGAGCTGAAAAACGCACTGTATAAATATTATAGCGAGAATGAAAATTAGAGCAATTCCTGTTTCTCTCTCTCTCCCCCCACATATGCACACACACACACACACAAACCTATGATCCGCTCTCTAAAACCATCACTACAATAACACAAAGAAACAAACACACCATGTCTAAATCCCACCCTATTTGCACAAAAAAAGAAAAAAAAAATTAAACTGTAATAGCAGTCGAAGTCTTCTAAGCATGTACCAATAAACAGTAAAATCAACACATGGCATGTGTCCAGTATAGCAACATAACCACGAAACCACCACCATCTATCATCTATTATCTTTCTCAGATAATCTCTGCTTAGCTTCGAGGAAGAAAATTATTAACTTGCAAGTATCTGTTATTCACAATTGTAATGTGTTATAAATATTATATATATATAATTATTACAGCATCTATGTATGCAATTTATCTGAGACATAAAAAAAAAATAATAAATAAATAAATAAAATAATTAAATAAAGAAATAAAGAAAGAAAATAATTAAATAAATAAATAAATAAATAAATAAATAATAATAATAATAATAATTATTATTATTATTATTATAATTATTATTATTATTAATTTTTTAGCATTAAAAAAAATTATTATTAGAACTCTGTAAAATTATAAGATGCAATGTCACACAAGATGTTTATTGTATGTATAAATATTTTAGCAATCAATAAAATATATTTATTTAAAAAAAAAATGTATATTCTATATTCAAAAATTCTGCATAATCTTTATTGTAAATATTAGAAGAACATGTGTTATAAATACATAATATAAAGGCAAAAAGTATTTTTAAAATTTTAATTGAAATCCAATGTAGAAAATGTAGCACTTAGTAAAACTCGGACTTGTGATGAGTGGTAAAGCTGGTGAAAGTCTTGATCATTATGCAGAATGAATACTCACTGAAACTAACTCATAACTCTTTTATTTGCAATGCCGATGACCTATTATACTGTAGTACATGATCTAACTAGAAAATTATATTTGCTTTCAAACACTAATGTTGTACTTGTTCTCTCACTTCGGGCACATTTAAAAAAAAATGGATACCACTCGGCGGAAACTTTGCTAATAAAAGTACCAAGCGTCGTCTGCTTTTTTGTTGTCACGACTGCCGCTCCTCCTCGCCACCACTACGCAGTTTAAAGAGAATTCGCAAGTCTTTGTGACAAAAATCTTTACAACTCCCTTTGGGGGAAGCACATCCGTCACAGGATTGTCGATGTTGCATCGACAATCCTGTGACGACTTTTTTTTAAAAAAAAAACTCAGGCGAGTAATTGACTCTAAAATACAAGAAATGAGGTGAGAGCTTTATGGTGCGATGCAGCTCCCACAAACAAACAAAAAAAAAAGAACTATATAATCATCATTAACTAAACATCAAGAAAATATATAATTATTATTAAGAAACAAGCCAATAACATTAATTAATTATATCAGTTTTTAATCTGGAAAGGGCATCACCGTTACCATGACGACTACCCTTTCTATATGTAACGGTCATATTATAACGTTGTAGGGCTAAAGCCCATTGGGACAACTTGGCACCATGAGGGGCACTTTTAGTTAGATAGGTCAGAGGGTTATGATCTGAAATTACCTGTATTTCAGCACCAAATACCCATGTGTCAAACTTTTTCAACGCCTCCAAGACGCAAAAAGCTTCCATTTCAATGGTTGACCATTTCATTTGACAGGAATTTAGTTTTTTACTGAAGAAAGCAATGGGCAATTCTTTCCCTTGTTCGTTGTTTTGAGCTAAGCATGCGCCAATTGCTGTTGCTGATGCATCCGTATACAACTGGAACGGCTTGTCGAGAACTGGAGTATGCAATGAAGGCATTTTTATAAGCTCTTCTTTGAGTTTCGTAAAAGCTTCATCAGCATCAGTAGTCTAAGGAATGTTGTTTGGGACACTTTTCTTAGTCAGATTTGTCAGTGGTAATACAATTTGGGAGAATCGTGGTATGTAGTCACGGTAGTAGCTGGCCAGTCCAAGTAGACTTCTTACGTCCTTCTTTGTCGCTGGTGTCGCTAGACCTTTTAAAACCTCGACCTTCTCTGGGTCCGGGGAATGTTGACCGGATCCAATCAAATGACCTAGGAACTTCACTTGATTTTTCCCGAATTCGCATTTTTCTAGGTTTACTGTTAAACCCACCTCTCTTAATGTTTTGAAGACTTCATCTATATGGGTGAGATGTTCAGACCATGTTTTAGAAAATATAGCCAAATCGTCGATATAAGATCGGCAGTATGCCTTATGAGGAGCTAGTGCTTTATCCAATGATTTCTGGAATGTGCTTCCAGCGTTCTTCATTCCAAACGGTAAGACGTTCCATTGATAGTGACCAGAATGCGTCACAAATGCAGTGAAGGGCTTTGCTTCCTTTTCCATAAGGATTTGCCAATATCCCTTGGTGAGGTCAACTACAGTGATAAATCTTGCTTGTCCTACCTCAAATAATAAATCTCTAGCTATTTTCATGGGATAAGCATCTGGAATAGTAAAACTATTTAGCAATCTAAAGTCAATGCATAGTCTGACACTTCCATCTTTCTTAGCCACACAAACCACGGGATGGGCCCATTCACTGACACTTGGCTCAATGAGACCCATATCTAACAGTTCTTTGACTTGTCGATCTACTTCCTTTTGTAGAGTGATTGGCACCCTATAGGGTTTCAGTCTCTTAGGGGAACAGTTCTCTGTAACTTTGATGGAGTGTCCGTCAACTTTGGCATGACCAGGTTTGGAACTAAAAACATCTGCATATTTCCGGAGGATGTCAAAAAGTTCTTGTTTTTGTTCTCCCGTCAAGAGAGCTTTCATATCCTCACGGTGTTTCCTAATATCTTCAACTGATTTATTCATCTTGTCAGCGGGTGCATAGTGGAGTGTTCCGAAATCTCCATCTAGTTCGAAAATTAGACCGACATGATTAATTCTTTGAATATATGGTCGAAGCTTATTTATGTGGAGCTCCCTGATACTTTCGTCCTTCATCTCAACTTTCGCAGAATGTGGTCTAGTAAGTTGGACGATTGTAGCAGGTCCTGTCAAACTATTTAGAAGCTTATGAGAGGATGAAGGTAACAATCCTAAAACCTTTTCACCAACAATGAAGGATTTTTCTTTGGAACGAAGATTATATCTGGAAGAGTATTGTTCTTGAGACCCTTAGGCATTCTCGGATGCAATTTCATGAGCTTTTCTTAGATTTTCAAGAGGCTCTTGTAAATAATTTTCAACCGAGCGAGAGGCAGCGGTTGGGATGACTCGTCCACCAGTCCAAATTTCCTTTAACAAAGATAATGGGCCTGGAGGTAATCTTCCATATACCAACTGGAAAGGTGATAACACAGTAGTGCCATGTGGTACTTCTCGGTATGCGAATAGAAGATAGGGAAGATGTAAATCCCAGTTTCTTCCATGTTCCTGTATATTCTTATTCATCATCTCTTTTAAAGCTCTGTTCCAACGTTCAACAGCACCCATACTCTCAGGATGTCCTGGAGTGGAAAAACGTGGAGCTATGCCTAGCAGATCTTCAAAAGCTTGAGTGAGTTTAGATGTAAAATTTGTACCTTGGTCGGTACAGACCATTTTAGGAAATCCAGTCTGAGTAAAAATCCTCATCAGAAGGTTACATGTAGTTTTAGCACTTATTTCCTTGACAGGTATGGCTTCGGCCCATAAATCAACAGCACATATTATGAATCAATGTCCTCTTCCCGATGGAGGTTCTAACGGTCCGACACAATCCACACTCCATACCTCAAATGGAGTTTCTGATCTGACGATAGGTCGTATGGGGATTCTATCTCTATATGTAGCAGTCCTTCTCATTTGACATTCTTTGCAGCTTTCGCAATATTTTTTCACATCTTGTTTAATGGTAGGCCAAAAGAATGAGTACTTGATTCGCTGACGGGTTTTCTTTTCGCCAAGATGGCCAGCAAGAGGGATTTTATGTGCCATCTTTAAGACATTTTCTCGTTTCACACACGGTAGCACTACTTGTCTAATATTCTCGACACAAATATGTTCGTTATGAAGCAGAACCCCATTGTCAAACGCACAGGCATTTTTCTGCCTTTTTGCCCATTCAAAACACCTTCGAAGCGTCTCATTATCCTCTTGAAGTTTGCCAAATTCGAATTTTGTTTTTTCTGGTATAGACTGATTTTCTGCACCTGGTGGGGACTCTATCGTACTTACTGCTAATGCTGTACTGGTTATTTTCGAAGGCATGTCTTCGTCTTCATCATCTTCTGACCGTTTATCACTTAAATCTTTTGATTTCAGAACTGGTGTCTCCCAATGATGACTACTCTCATGTAGCTCGACGCTTTCGACCAGCATTTCATAGGCAGAGGATCTCAGTAGCAGATCGGTAACCAGTCTTCTTGAGATGGCACATGTGACTGGAACATTACCATGTAAATTATCATCAATTTTCATTTCAAAAATTCTCAAGGGTGTTATTTCATTTTCTCCGAAAGCAGAAGATATTTCTATCTTACTTTCTCCATCATGGGACGTATCTGCCACTAAATCTTCGCGCACTACCGATATTTGCGCTCCCGTATCTATTATTCCATTTAAAACCCTACTTCCACATTTGATTTTGACGACCTTCAAATCATCTACGTTTCGATCAATGTCCACTGATTTGAATACTGGAATGGAAATTTTGGCAGTCAACACACCTGATTTATCGTCATCCCCAGTGGTAGACGTTTGAACTAGGTTACTGTGTGCTGTAGTAGGAGTACCTTTTGATTGACTATTTTTCATACAAAACTTGGCGATATGACCTTCCCTTCTACAAGTAAAACAAGTTGGTTTGTAGTGAGGCTTGTATGAATCATCATTTCGCTGCAGCTGGTACCATCTCGGTGGACTTTGAGAGCGAGATAATAACTTATTCTTGAATGTTCGCTCAGCAGGTGGAGTACGAGGTCTAAACTTTTCAGTAGCCTTGTCCTTCGGAATAGCTCCGATGGGCTTCCTTGATGTACTACGAACACTGTCGTATTCGTCCAATCTGTCAGCTAACTTGGTTGGAGAAACGAATTTTGCCCAGTTGTCTAAGAGATGATCTCTCACTTCATGTGGTACTTTCTTCTTCAGTTGATCCGTAATAATTAGATCTTTTAACCCTTCAAAATCCTTGATATCAAGGCCACCAATCCACTCTTCAAAATAATTAGTTATTTCATAACAGAAATCCCTCCAAAATTTTTCAGCAACCTTTTGGTGCATCACAAACTTTTTTCTGAAACTTTCAGGATTCAGTCTAAATCTCTTTAGTAGAATTGTTTTAATATATTCATAATCTTCGCAATTTTCTTCTGACTCTCTACCAATTAATTGGACAATCTCAAATGGTAACAAAGTCAAGAGACATGATATCCAGTCTTTAACATCTATTTTGATTCTCTTAGCTTGTCTTTCAAACAGGGATAGGTATATCACAATGTCATCCTCTTGTAATCTAAACCTAGGCATTAGCTTAATTAGCTCAAGACAATATGGTTTATTTTCACTGGATACTGGAGTTGAGGTTGGTTGAACATGCGCTTCAATTTCCAGTTTCTTCAACTCGAACTCCATTTGTTCTCTTTTCTGTTGGGCTCCCAATTCTAGTTCTTCTTTCCTCATCAGTTCTTCCTCGAGTCTGGTACTAATAATCGTCTCCAACATCCCTTTAACAAATTGTTCTTCATAAAATTTACTTCCCATAATAACCATTTTAAGATCTATCACTTTCATTTCAACAGTTGGCTTCTCTCCCAATTCTTCAGCCAATTTACGTAAATCTTCCTTTCTACCTTTGGCTAAATAAGCCATGGTGCTAAACAATAACTCTATTTACTGATTAAAAAAAACAAAAAATATCACCCTTAAAAAAAAATCAATTGCAATTTTTTTTTATAAATGCCCAATAAGAGATGTATATATTTGGCGATTATGGGACTCATAATTAAATTCAACATATCATTTGTAAACATAGATAAATCTTACAATATTATCAGATAAAAAACTTCAACTACACAATTTACTACACTTTCAAATACACAAATATATATATATATATATATATATATATATATATATATATATATATATATATATATATATATATATATATATATATATATATATATATATATATATATATATATATATATATATATATATATATATATATATATATATGTCTGTGTGGATATATAAAAACAAAAACAAAACAAAAAAATAGTTCCGATTTTACACCGCTACTATATAATAACTGAAATCTCGAAACAGAACTATCAAAACAGTATGCAAAAATTAACTATGATAACACTGTCATATTCTTTCTCTGGTGAGAAATCACAAGTACTGACTGTTCCAAGATGGAACTAACATGCAAAACAGGACAAATCAGTAACTGCAGAACAAAATAAATTTAAAATGAAAAAAAAAAAAAAACACAACTATTCTGAATTATCTGGGACGAAAATATAGCTTGAACACTGGCGTGTTTTTCATTTATCCAAACTGTTGTACTACTGTTCCAGGATGGAACAAAACTTGAATACTGATGTATTCTTTCTCTGGCGAGAAATCAAAACTACTACTGTTTCAGGATGGAACAAACTCTGAACACTATTTTTTTTGTTTTGTATTAAAACAGACTTTCGCCCAAATAATCAAAATAGAACTCTAAAACATGGGAGCATGCATTTATATAACAAATTGCTCTCACCTTGTAGATCCTGTCGATTGCGCCAGTAAAACTCAGACTTGTGATAAGTGGTAAAGCTGGTGAAAGTCATGATCATTACGCAGAATGAATGCTCACTTATAAGTTTACCTTTAGAACACATTCATACGCATTTCACTGATGTAACTCTAGTGATGTTATTTATTTCTGAAAAACTTGACACAAACTTGCTTTACAAGATTCTTGAAACTACAGAAACATTGTAATTTGCTTTCAAACACTAATGTTGTACTTATTCTTTCAATTCGGGCACATTTAAAAAAAAATGGATACCACACACAGCGGAAACTTTGCTAATGAAGTCCTAAGCGTCGTCTGCTTCTGTCACGACTGCAGTGCCTCCTCACCACAGTACACAGTTTAAAGAGAATCTTTACAAATATGATATTGCCATTTATGCCATCTGTTCATTCTCCTAACTTTCTCAGGACTCTCATATCTGCAGTCTCTAGTCTTTGGTCAAGTTTTTTACTTCTGACCCAGCTCTCAGATCCATAAGTTAAAACTGGTTTGAACACTGTCTTGTATAATTTAGTATTCCGATTAATTTCTCTCTTATTCCATATGAATTTATTCAATTGAGTTCCTACCATAACAGCATTGTTGATTCTGTTGACTATTTCAATATTTAATTTACCGTCTTCAGTAAAAATCGTGCCTAAGTAGCTGAAATGTTTTACTTGTTCCACAGGTTCTCCATTCAAAACACAGTTGACATTTTCAATGATTCTGCCTATTTTCATTGTCTTTGTCTTTTTATTGCTGACCTTCATACCATATCTATTACAACAGCTATTCAATTTACTCAGAGAATCTTGCAGACTTCTAGCAGATTTATTTAGAGGTATAACATCATCTGCATAAAGCAAAGAGCTGACATTGACATCTCCAATTTTGATATCAGGTTTAATACCACTTTCCTTCATAATTTGATCCATATAGATAATGAATAACAGAGGGGATAATGTACATCTTTGTCTCACACCAGATTTAACATTAAACCATCTTCCTGTACTTCCTTCAATTCTAACTGCTGACTTACAACTCAAATAAAGACTAAGTATCACTTGATATAATGCCCCATTCACACCATATAACTTTAGCATATTGAATAGCTTCTCTCTTGGCACCTTGTCATATGCCTTTTCCAGATCGACAAAACTTAAATACAGATCTTTATTATATTCCCATGTTTCCTCAACTATTTGTTGTAAAGTGAAGATCTGATCCTGAAAGCCTCTATTTGGCCTGAATCCAGTTTGTTCTTCACCAACCTTTTCTTCCACAATTCTGCTCAACCGTTTCTCAAGTATACTTCAATAAATCTTACCAGGAACACTCAGTAACGAAATACCTCCGTAATTCTTACATTACGGAGGGAGAGAGAGAATGAGTGTGTGTGAGAGACTCAGAGAAAGAGAATGACTGTGTTTGAGAGCGACAGAGATAATGAGTATGTATGAGAGACACAGAGAGAGAATGAGTGTGTGTGAGAGATAGATAAAGAGAGTGAATAAGTATGTGAGAGAGAATGATTGTGTGTGACAGAGAAAACGAGAGAGAATTAGTGTGAGAGAGAATGAGTGTGTGTGTGTGAGATAGAGAGAGAATGAGTGTGTGTGTGAGAGAGAGAAAAGATTTTGTGTGAGATACACAGAGAGAGAGAGAAAGATTGTGTGTGTGAGATAGACACGGAGAGAATGATTGTGTGTATGAGTGAGACAGAGAATAATTGTGTAAGAGAGAGGGGAAATGAGTTTGAGTGAAATAGAGAGAAGGAGAGTGTGTCTTAGAGAGAGAGAGAGAGAGAGAATGAATGTGTGTGAGAGAGAAAGAGGACGATTGCGTGTAAGAGACACAGAGAATGATTTGTGAGAGAGACAGAGAGAATGATTGTGTGTGAGAGAGATACAGAGAGACAATTAGTTTATGAGAGATAGAGAAAGAGAGAGAATAAGGGTGTTCGTGTGTGTGTGAGAGAGAGAATGAATTCTTGTGTGTCAGAGAGAGAGAGATAAAACGAGTGTTTATGAGAGATTGAGAATGAGTTTGTCCAAGAGGGAGAGAATGATTGTTTTAGAGAGAGAGAGAGAGAGAGAGAGAGAGAATGAGTTTCTGTGAGAGAGAGAATGTGAAAGAATGAATGTGTGTGACAGACAGAGAGAGAGAGAGAATGAGTGTCAGCGAGAGTGAGAGAATGAATGTGGGTAACAAAGAGAAAGAGAATGATTGGGTGTCAGAGAGAGAGAGATTGGGTGTGTGTGAGAGAGATAATGAGTTTCTGTTATTGAGAATGTTGTGTGTGAGAGAGATAATGAGTTTCTGTTATTGAGAATGTTGTGTGTGAGAGAGATAATGAGTTTCTGTTATTGAGAATGTTGTGTGTGAGAGAGAATGAGTGTGTATGAGAGAGTTAAAAAAGAGAGAATGAGTTTGTGTGGGTGTGAGACACAGAGAGAATGAGAGTGTGCGACAGAGAATGAGTGTGAGAGAGAAAGAGAGAGAGAATGAGTGTGTGTGTGAGAAAGTGTTTGCAAGAGAAATAAAGGGATAGAATATGTGTGTGAGAGAGAAAGAGTGAGAGAAAGAGAGAGAATGAATGATTGTGTGAGATTTTAGGAGAGAGAGAATCAGTGTGTGTGTGTGGGATTGAGAGAAATAGAGAGAATGAATGATTGTGTGTTAGGGAGATGAGAGAGAATGAACGTATGTGTGAGATTTTAGGAGAGAGAGAATCAGTGTGTGTGTGTGTGTGTGGGATTGAGAAAAATAGAGAGAATCAGTGTGTGTATGTGAGAGAGAGAGAATGAGTGTGTGAGAGAGATAAAGAGAGAGAATGAGTTTGTTTGTGTGAGAGAGAGAATGATTGTGTGTGAGAGATAGAGAGAGAATTAATTTGTGTGAGAGAGAGAATGATTGTGTGTGAGAGAGATAAAGAGAGAGAATGAGTGTGCATGCGAGAGAGAGAGAGATTGAATGCGTTTGTTTGAGAGAGAGAGAATGAGAGAAAATGGCTGTTTGACAAAGAGATTGATTTGTGTTTGAGAAAGAAAATGATTGTGTGTGAGAGAGATAAAAACAGAGAATGTGTGTGTGTCTGTGAGAGAGAGAATGAGTATGTGTCTAAGAGAGATAGAAAGAATGATTGGTGTGAGAGAGAGAATGATTGTGTGTGAGAGGGACAGAGAGAAAATAATTGTGTGAGAGAAAGAGAGAGAGAACTAGTGAGAGAGAGAATGGATGTTTTTGAGAGAGATAGAAAGAGAGAATTGGTGTGTGAGAAAGAGTGTTTGAGAGCGCGAGACAAAGAGTGAGAGAGAGAGAGAATAATTGTGTGTGAGAGAAACAGAGAGATAGAATCAGAGTGAGGGAGAGACAGAGAGATTTATTGTTTGTGAAATAGACAGAGAAACAGAATGATTGTGTGTGAGAGAGTCTGAGTGCATGTGTGTGAGAGAGAGAGAGAATCGATTTGTGCAAGAGAGAGATTGATTGTGTGTATGAGAGACAGAGAGAGAGAGAGAGGGAATGAAGGTGTTTGAGAGAGAAAGAATGATTGGGTGTGAGAGAGATACAGAGAGACAATTAGTTTATGAGAGATAGAGAAAGAGAGAGAATGAGTGTGTTCGTGTGAGTGTGAGAAAGAGATAGAATAAATTCTTGTGTGTCAGAGAGAGAGATAAAACGAATGTTTATGAGAGATTGAGAATGAGTTTGTCCGAGAGGGAGAGAATGATTATTTTAGAGAGACAGAATGATTGTGTTTGAGAGAGAGAGAGAGAGAATGAGAGTCAGTGAGAGAGAGAATGAATGTCGGTGAGAAAGAGAGAGAGAGAGAATGATTGGGTGTCAGAGAGAGATTGGGTGTGTGTGTGAGAGAAAGAATGAGAGATAATGAGTTTCTGTGATAGAGAATGATTGTGTGTGATAGAGAATGAGTGTGTATGAAAGAGATAAAAAGAGAGAATGAGTATGTGCCACAGAGAGAGAGAATGAGTGTGTGTGAGAGAGAAAATGAGTGTGAGTGTGTGTGTGAGAAAGTGTTTGGAAGAAAAATAAAGAGATAGAATGAGTGTGTGTGAGAGAGAGAGAGAGAGAGAGAGAGAGAGAGAGAATGAATGATTGTGTGTTAGGGAGATAAAGAAAGAAGGAACTTATGTGTGAGATTATAGGAGAGAGAGAATCAGTGTGGGTGTGAGATTGAGAGAAATAGAAAGAATCAGTGTGTGTATGTGAGAGAGAGAGAATGAGTGTGTGAGAGAGATAAAGAGAGAGAATGAGTTTGTTTGAGAGAGGGAATGAGAGAAAATGACTGTGTGAGAGAGAGAGATTGATTTGTGTTTGAGAGAGAGAATGACTGTGTGTGGGAGAGATAAAAAGAGAGAATGTGTGTGTGTGTGAGAGAGAGAGAATGAGTATGTGTCTAAGAGAGATAGAGGGAATGATTGTGTGAGAGAGAGAATGATTGTGTGTGAGAGGGACAGAGAGAATTGCTTTGTGTGAGAGAGAGACAGGAGTGAAAATTATTGTATGTGAGAGAGAGGGAATGAGTGTGAGTGAGAAAGAGAGAGAAAGAGTGTATGTAATAGTGAGAGAGGCAGTGTAAGAGAGAATGATTGTGCATGTGAGAGATAGAGGGAGAATGAGTGTTTGTGAGAGAGAGAAAGAGAATGAGTGTGAGTGAGAGAAAGAGTGTGTGTAATAGTGAGAGGGACAGTGTGAGAGGGAATGATTGTGTGTGTATTTTTTAAAACTGTTCTTGTAATACCACTGAGGATGGTCTGCTATTTCCGACCGAATTAATTAACCAAATATTTCGGTCTGGAAATAGCAGACCATCCTCAGTTGTATTACAAGAACAGTTTTAAAAAATACAAGCTAGAATACTAACAATAGATCGTTAAATATAGAAAACGACACGTGATGTTATATCAATAAGCATTAAGTATGAAACGGAATATTTTGAAGTAGAGACATGATTGAAAAAAAAAATAATGAATAATCTTGATTAGACTTTCCCAGATTTTTGATATAGATATACAGTCATTACGATTCAGGTAGGGACGATCGAGCAAGGCCTCCACGCTTTCCTTGAACAAACGTTCGAACCTATAACGGGATATATATAAGAGGCGAGTCCTGAACCAAAAGATGCTGTGGTCAGTTTCAATCCCGTGTTGAGCCAATCCAGACTTTTCAGGTTTGTTGTGAAGAATGGAGGATTGATGTTCTTGGATTCGTTTTGCAAGAGAACGTCCAGTCTGTCCAAAATAGGAAAGATCACAGTTGCAAGGAATTTGAAAAACTCCAGGTAGAGATAAAGTTGAGCGTTTGCCTTTAGGAGAAGGAAATTGAGAAGACAATTTGTTAATGGGTGAATACGTAGTTGTTATATCATATTTCTTTCAAATTCTTGCGATCGGTTCTGAAATACCTGCGATATAAGGAATAGGCACTCGACGTATTGAAACTTTGTTGTTTTGTGGAGAATTATAAGAATTGAGATGTTGAGTACTTTTTTCAGAAAAGCCATTGAGTTTCATGTATTGTTGGATAGTAGAAAGTTCTTTCTGTAGATAATCAAAAGTAGAACAATTAGTTTGGGCTCTTCTGATGAGGCATTTTATAATTCCTGTTTTTTGACATGGATGATGATGGGCTGATACTTTATGAATATAACGACCTGTGAATGTTGGTTTCCAGTATACTGTATACTGTATACTGTAGTTCTTCTCAATTCTTATAATCCTCTACAAAACAACAAAGTTTCAACACGTCGAGTGCCTATTCCTTATATCTCCGGTATTTCAGAACCGATCGCAAGAATTTTAAAGAAATATGATTTAACAACTACGTATTCACCCATTAACAAATTGTCTTCTTATTTTCCTTCTCCTAAAGACAAACGCTCAACTTTATCTCTTCCTGGAGTTTTTCAAATTCCTTACAACTGTGATCTCTCCTATTTTGGACAGACTGGACGTTCTCTTGAAAAAAGAATCCAAGAACATCAATCCTCCATTTTTCATAACAAACCTGAAAAGCCTGGATTGGCTCAACACGAGATTGAAACTGACCACAACATCCTTTAGTCCAGGACTCGCCTCTTGCGTAGATCCCGTTACAGGTTCGAACGTTTGTTCAAGGAAAGCATGGAGTCCTTGCTCCATCGCCCCAACCTGAATCGTAATGATTGTATATCAATATCAAAAATCTGAGAAAGTCTAATCAAGATTACTCATTGATTAAGTATTTTTTTTAATAGCAAATTCAATCATGTTTCTACTTCAAAATATTCCGTTTCATACTTAGTGATATAACTCATGCAGCGTGTTCTAATTTTAACGATCTATTGTTAGTAATCTAGCTCGTATTTTTTTTAACTGTTCTTGTAATACCACTGAGGATGGTCTGCTATTTTCAGACCGAAATATTTGGTTAATTAAATATCTTTCTTGTGATTACGTGATTATATTATTCAGTCTTCTGTCGCAAGTATCCTTGAAACAACAAATTGTCATCTATATATCTTACCCAACAAGATGGTTGAGGAGAAATAGATGAGAAGAGGACTTTTTCTAAATGTTCTAAATAAAAGTTGGCTAAAACAGGAGAAAGAGGACTTATTACGAAATCGAATAGTATTATAATGTCTTGAGGAAAGATGTCAGCAAGTAATTTTAAACTTTCCTTGAGAGGTACATTGGTATATAAAGATTCTATATCAAAAGAAACCATAAGACCTGTAGGTTGTAATGAGAAATTTTTTCATTTTTCTAAGAAATCTGAGGAGTTTTTTGAAAAAGAATTAGAGTTGCCAATGTAAGATTTCAATAATTTAGCTAGATATTTGGCTATACGGTAAGTAGGAGAATCGGTACAATTTACTATTAGACTAAGAGGATAGCCAATCATGGATTTTTGGAAAAAATCCATAAAATTGGCTATCCTCTTAGTCTTCATCCTGATGACTTCATCTAAGAGATAATTTAATTTCTTTAGTTGTCTGTTGGCTGGATTATAATCAATTTCTTGATATGTGGAGCGATCTCGAAGCAAAAGAGAAAGTTTTCTTCTGTAATTTGCTGAGTCCATAACTACTGTTGCTTTCCCCTTGTCAGCTTGGGTGATAATGAGGTGATTATTTTTTCTCAAGGACTGTAAAGATTTCATTTCAGAAGTAAATATGTTGGAAGGAGGAACTTTGGCCTTAAGGTTCGCTTTCACAGGTCGTTATATTCATAAAGTATCAGCCCATCATCCATGTCAAAAAAAAAGGAATTATAAAATGCCTCATCAGAAGAGCCAAAACTAATTGTTCTTCTTTTGATTATCTACAGAAAGAACTTTCTACTATCCAACAATACATGAAACTCAATGGCTTTTCTGAAAAAAGTACTCAACATCTCAATTCTTATTATTCTCCACAAAACAACAAAGTTTCAATACGTCAAGTGCCTATTCCTTATATCTCCGGTATTTCAGAACCTATCGCAAGAATTTGAAAGAAATATGATATAACAACTACGTATTCACCCATTAACAAATTATCTTCTCAATTTCCTTCTCCTAAAGACAAACGCTCAACTTTATCTCTTCCTGGAGTTTATCAAATTCCTTGCACGTAATATGTGCACGTAAACGCAAGAAAGATATTTAATTAACCAAATATTTCGGTCTGGAAATAGCAGACCATCCTCGGTGGTATAACAAGAACAGTTTTAAAAAATACAAGCTAGAATAGTAACAATGGATCGTTAAAAATAGAACACGCCGCGTGATGTTATATCACTAAGCATTAAGTATAAAACGGAAGATTTTGAAGTAGAGACATGATTGAAAAAAAAATTAATGAGTAATCTAGATTAGACTTTCCAAGATTTTTGATATAGATATACAGTCTTTACGATTCAGGTTGGGATGATGGAGCAAGGCCTCCATGCTTTCTTTGAACAAACGTTCGAACCTATAATGGGATCTATGTAAGAGGCGAGTCCTGCACCAAACGAGGCTGTGGTCAGTTTCAATCCCGTGTAGAGCCAATCCAG
The DNA here is from genome assembly GCF_054136105.1 of Typopeltis vanoorti. Taxonomy (NCBI): domain Eukaryota; kingdom Metazoa; phylum Arthropoda; class Arachnida; order Uropygi; family Thelyphonidae; genus Typopeltis; species Typopeltis vanoorti. The sequence goes on from NC_143559.1 coordinate 135,882,399, forward strand.
ACTTTTCAGGTTTGTTGTGAAAAATGGAGGATTGATGTTCTTGGATTCTTTTTTCAAGAGAACGTCCAGTCTGTCCAAAATAGGAGAGATCACAGTCGCAAGGAATTTGATAAACTCCAGGAAGAGATAAAGTTGAGCGTTTGTCTTTAGGAGAAGGAAAATAAGAAGACAATTTGTTAATGGGTGAATACGTAGTTGTTATATCATATTTCTTTCAAATTCTTGCGATAGGTTCTGAAATACCGGAGATATAAGGAATAGGCACTCAACGTATTGAAACTTTGTTGTTTTGTGGAGAATAATAAGAATTGAGATGTTGAGTACTTTTTTCAGAAAAGCCATTGAGTTTCATGTATTGTTGGATAGTAGAAAGTTCTTTCTGTAGATAATCAAAAGAAGAACAATTAGTTTTGGCTCTTCTGATGAGGCATTTTATAATTCCTGTTTTTTGACATGGATGATGATGGGCTGATACTTTATGAATATAACGACCTGTGAAAGCGAACCTTAAGGCCAAATTTCCTCCTTCCAACATATCTACTTCTGAAATGAAATCTTTACCGTCCTTGAGAAAAAATAATCACCTCATTATTACCAAAGCTGACAAGGGGAAAGCAACAGTAGTTATGGACTCAGCAAATTACAGAAGAAAACTTTCTCTTTTGCTTCGAGATCGCTCCCTATATCAAGAAATTGATTATAATCCAGCCAACAGACAACTAAAGAAATTAAATTCTCTCTTAGATGAAGTCATCAGCTTAGATAAAGACACAACTGAAAGACTTAAAACTCATTTTTCAAGATCTCCTAGATTTTATAGTCTTCCAAAAATCCATAAGATTGACTGTCCCCTTCGTCCAATAGTAGATTGTATTGATTCTCCTACTTACCGTATAGCCAAATATCTAGCTAAATTATTGAAATCTTACACTGGCAACTCTAATTCTTTTTTAAAAAACTCCTCAGATTTCTTAGAAAAATGAAAAAATTTCTCATTACAACCTACAGATCTTATGGTTAGCTTTGATATAGAATCTTTATATACCAATGTACCTCTCAAGGAAACTTTAAAATTACTTGCTGACATCTCTCCTCAAGACATTATAAAACTATTTCGTAATACATTCTGGATATTTCGTATGTCAAAATAAATTTTACAGCCAAGTAGAAGGAACGTCCATGCGAAGTCCTCTTTCTCCAGCTTTACCATCTTTTATTTTGAACATTTAGAAAAAGTCCTCTTCTCATCTATTTCCCCTCAACCATCTTTTTGGGTAAGATATATAGATGACATCTTTATTATTTGGCCTCACAGCAAAAACTCTTTACCTTCTTTTTAAACAGTATTAATTCCTTGCATCATCGTATAAAGCTTACTATGGAAATAGAAGAAAACAACCAGTTATCTTTTTTAGACGTTCTCCTCATCCGGTCATCTTCAAATATTCTCACAACTACGGTATACAGGAAACCAACGTTCAGAGGTCGTTATATTCTTAAAGATTCAGCCCATCATCCATGTCAAAAAACAGAAATTATAAAATGCCTCATCAGAAGAGACAAAACTAATTGTTCTGCTTTTGAAATACAATTTTATTAATACAGACCAGTATTTTACAATAAAAACATTTATTCAAACCTACCAGTTTTTATTGTAAAATACTGGTCTGTATTAATAAAATTGTATTTCGATTATAAAACGATCAAAAATGTATACTTTAAATGTTCTACTTTTGATTATCTACAGAAAGAACATTCTACTATCCAACAACACATGAAATGCAATGGCTTTTCTGAAAAAAGTACTCAACATCTTAATTCTTATAATTCTCCACAAAACAGCAAAGTTTCAATACGCCGAGTGCCTATTCTTTATATATCAGGTATTTCAGAACCGATCGCAAGAATTTTAAATAAATATGGTTTAACAACTACGTATCATCTATTAACAAATTGTCTTATTATTTCCCTTCTCCTAAAGACAAACGCTCAACTTTATCTCTTCCTGGAGTTTTTCAAATTCCTTGCAACTGTGATCTCTCCTATTTTGGAAAGACTGGACGTTCTCTTGAAAAAAGAATCCAAGAACATCAATCCTCCATTTTTCACAACAAACCTGAAAAGTCTGGATTGGCTCAACACGGGATTGAAACTGACCACAGCCTCGTTTGGTCCAGGACTCGCCTCTTACATAGATCCGTTATAGGTTCGAACGTTTGTTCAAGGAAAGCGGGGAGGCCTTGCTCGATCGTCTCTACCTGAATCGTAATGACTGTATATCTATATCAAAAATCTGGGAAAGTCTAATCTAGATTACTCATTGATTTTTTTTTCAATCATGTCTCTACTTCAAAATATTCCGTTTTATATATAGTGATATAACATCACGCGTCGTGTTCTATTTTTAACGATCTATTGTTAGTATTCTAGCTTGTATTTTTTAAAACTGTTCTTGTAATACCACTGAGGATGATCTGCTATTTCCAGGCCGCAATATTTGGTTAATTAAATATCTTTCTTGTGTTTACGTGCATATATTATTCAGAGAATGAATGTGCGAGATAGATAGAAAGAGAGAGAATGGGTGTGTGTTTGAGAAATAGAGAATGAGTGTGTATGTGAGAGAGAGGGAGAATGAATCTGTGTTTGAGAGAGATTGAGAGAATGATTGTGTGTGAGAGAGAGGGAATCATTGTGAGTGAGAAAGAGAGAACAAGTATGATAGTGTGTGTGAGAGAGAGAGAGAGTGTGTCACTCTGTTTTTGTGAGAGAGAATGATTGTGTGTGAAATAATCAAAGAGAGAATGAATGTGTGGGAGAGAGACAATGAGTTTGTGTGAGAGAGTGAATGAGAGAGAGATAGAGAACGAGTGTGTGTGAGAGAGAGAGAATGATTGTGTTTGAGAGAGATAAAGGGAGAGAATAAGTATGTGTGTCTGTGAGATTGAGAGAATGAGTTTGTGTGTGAGAGAGACAGGGAGAGAGTGATTATGTGAGAGAGACAACAGAATGAATGTGTGAGAGAGAAAGAGAGATAATGTGTGCATATGACAGAGACATAGAGAGAATGAGTGTGTGTGAGAGATAGATAGAGAGAATATTGTGTGTGAGACATAAAGAGAGAGAGAATGCGTGTGTGTATGAAAGAGAGAGAAATCGATAATGTGTGTGCGTGAGAGAGAGAGAATTATTGTGTATAAGAGAGATAAAGAGAGAGAATGAGTGTGTATGAGAGAGTGAGAATGAATATGTGTGATAGAGACAGAGAAGGATTGTGTAAGAGTGAGACAGAGAGAGAAGGATTGGGTGAGAGAGATATAGAGAGAATTAGTTTGTGAGTGAGAGAGAGAAAATTGGTGTGAGACAGAGAAAGAGAGAGGATGAGTGTGTGTGCGAGAGAAATCGAGAATCAGTGTGTGTGTGAGAGAGAGAGAATGATTGTGTGTGGGTGAGATAAAGAAAGAGAATGAGTGTGTTTGAGAGAGAGAGAGAGAATGATTGTGTGTGAATCAGATAAAGAAACAGAATGAATGTGTGTGTTAGAGAATGACTGTGTGTTGGAGAGAGAATCACTGTGAGTGAGAGAGAGAGCAAGAATGATAGTGTGTGAGAGAGAGAGCAAGAATGATAGTGTGTGAGAGAGAGAATGATTTTGTGTGAAATAATCAGTGAGAGAATGTATGTGTGGGAGAAAAACAATGAGAGAGAATGAGTTTATGTGAGAGAGTGAATGAGAGAGATTCTCTGTGAGAGAGAGATAGAGAACGAGTGTGTGTGAGAGAGAGAGAGAATGGTTGTGTGTGAGAGAGATAAAGAGAGAGAATAAGTATGTGTGTCTGTGAAATTGAAGGTGTGTGTGTGAGAGAGACAGAGAGAGAATGAGTGTGTTGAGAGAGAGAGAGAGAGATAATGATTGTGTGTGAATTAGATAAAGAAACAGAACGAGTGTGTGTGTGTGAGAGAGGGAGAGAATGAGTCTGTGAGAGGGAGAACTAGTATTTCAGAGAGAGAATGGGTTTGTGTGTGTGTGAGAGAGATTGATTGTGTGAGATGTGTGTGTGAGAGAGATTGATTGTAAGAGATAGAGAGAATGAGTGTGTGTGTGTGTGTGAGAGAGATTGATTGTAAGAGATAGAGAGAATGAGTGTGTGTGTGTGTGAGAGAGAGAGAGAGAGAGAGAATGAGTGTGTGTATCTTAGACAGATGGAATGAGAGAATGATTGGTGTTAGAGAGATAGTGTAAGAGAGAATGAGTGTTTCTGAGAGAGAGAGAATGAATGCGTGTGAAAGAGATAGACAGATAGAATGATTCTGTGTGTGTGTGTGAGAGAGAGAATCAATATATGTAAGAGAGACAGTTTGTTTGAGAGAAGAGAGAGAGAATGAATGTGTTCCCCCCCCACCCCCCCCCCCCCCCACCCCCCCCCCCCCCCACCCCCCCCCCCCCCCACCCCCCCCCCCCCCCACCCCCCCCCCCCCCCACCCCCCCCCCCCCCCACCCCCCCCCCCCCCCACCCCCCCCCCCCCCCACCCCCCCCCCCCCCCACCCCCCCCCCCCCCCACCCCCCCCCCCCCCCACCCCCCCCCCCCCCCACCCCCCCCCCCCCCCACCCCCCCCCCCCCCCACCCCCCCCCCCCCCCACCCCCCCCCCCCCCCACCCCCCCCCCCCCCCACCCCCCCCCCCCCCCACCCCCCCCCCCCCCCACCCCCCCCCCCCCCCACCCCCCCCCCCCCCCACCCCCCCCCCCCCCCACCCCCCCCCCCCCCCACCCCCCCCCCCCCCCACCCCCCCCCCCCCCCACCCCCCCCCCCCCCCACCCCCCCCCCCCCCCACCCCCCCCCCCCCCCACCCCCCCCCCCCCCCACCCCCCCCCCCCCCCACCCCCCCCCCACTGCGTCGAGTTTGATGACTCTTGTGCCATACGGTAGGTTCCATTGAAATGGTGTTTGGTGGGATGATACAGGATTTTCCAATAAAGTGCTTTAGTTCGACTGTTGTATTAGAGTGCTGTAGATTTTGTTGGTATTGCTGGGTGTAAGTTTCTTTAATGAATTATTAATTTTTATCACAAAGATAGGCATCGGATCTTCTGAGTCTGGAGGGCTAATCCCCTCTTCCGTTATGCTATCAGACATAGCAGCTTGAAAAGCGGCCTTTACATTGTGTATCTGCACACTGTAAAGGTGCAGGCACACACTGTAAAGACCTCTGTAAAGATTTAGTACTAAAAGTCGCCGATAGGGGAAATTTTGTGCTGGCGCAGTCGGAAAGCAGTCAAATATTTTTAGTGAATGCAGGTAAAAAGGGTTATGCAAATTTTACTGTGCTTACGTGACCGTATTATCCCTATAGGTCCCGTAGCCTGCTCCATTAGTGGAGAGATTTATCGACGAATGCTGGAAAATTTTGGCATTCCTGCATTGCAGCAAAGACAGTGTTTGGACTCCATAATTTTTAGGCAGGATGGAGCACGGCCACACATAGAACGTTCAGTTCCGACGGCATGGTTGTCTCGATCCCAGGACATCACTCCATGTCACTTTTGCCTGTGGGGGTATTTATAATCCAGTGTGTATGTTGGTGGCATTCCCAACTTGCATGTCTTGAAAGAGAACATAAAACGGGCTGTTATGAACACCCAATCCAACTTCTTATACTCAGCTGTAGAGCATGTCGCGCAGCGGATGTAAATTGTTGTACACAAGAATGGTCAGCACATTGAAAATCAAGTATGTGGTCCAGGGAACCTTGATTCTGATGAATAAAACATAATTTCCTGTTAGTTCAATCACTACATTGCGAGAGACACAGAATAATTTCTGTGTCTCTCGCAAGTTGTTTTAGTTTAATTATTATTATCATTGTGACGCGCCACATATCAAGCTGGAATGAGTGACGCGGCTGTCGCTTACACTGTCGAAATGTTATCATTCCATTTTATCTGCCCTTAATGTAATTATCCGCTTGTTTTCGGATCCTCCAGCGTCAAACTTTCCTCTATTTGCGACTTTTGATACTAAATATTGTTTTAGTGGAATTCAGCTCCCCATACCTTCAAAAGTCTCAATATAAAATTTGGTCTTATTCCGTTTATTGGTTTTAGCTACAAATGCCTCCGATGAGGGAAAGTTGTTTTATGGCCACCCTGTATACATATTCCTTTCAATAAATGAAGAAGAAAGAAATTTCTCTGTCTAACGAACGAGAAATCTGATGGGATCTATATGGAATGTGCTCGATGAATTCTCTTCTTAATATTAATTTTTAAAATATCATACTTAAAAAATCCATTCTGCTCGAAATAGTTTTCAAAATATTATACTTAAATAACGGTTTTGTTTTAATAGATGAACGGTTCTATTAAATCTGCTTATTTAGTAATAATTACCGAAGTTATTATAAAAATTCAATTAAGTTAAAAGAAATGACGAAAGCCGAAAATGAAAACAATAAAAATGCATTTATTTAAGACATAAAAATATAAAGTTGGTCACTCTCTTACACATCATTTGAATGGCATCTTACAAGTAGCTAGGACATCTTTTTAGCTTTCGTTTGGGGTTTAATTAATAGTTTCGACCCCATGAACTGTAACCCGTTAAGTTTCAGTGCTTGACAAACATGTTCCAGAACTGAAAATTGTACAATCGCATATTTTTCCGACTCTCCTGTTTTCCTGTTGCGAACGATGTTAACGCCAATAACATCTCCGCAAGAGACGAAATGCTGCTTAAGTTCTTCCTCTGTGGCACCGGTGGGAACGTTGTATACGAACACCTTGAGGGAATAATTCACGTTATCTCCCTGATTTGAAGTCTCCTGCACGGAAGCAACTTCTCGACGGATGTTACTTTCTTTGTGCTCCTTTCCGATGACATCATTTGGTAGACTTTCTTGAGGATGCCGATTGACGTCGGATTTCATTCTCTCTATAAACAGTTTCGATCCCATAAAGGGCGATCCGTTGAGTTCCAATGCTTTTGAAACGTGTTCTGGACTGGTGAATTTTATAAACGCACTTCGCTTTGAATCTCCCGTTTTCCTGCCCTGTAGAATATTCACTCGAAGAATGCGACCGCAGGACACGAAGTGTTCTTTAAGGTTTTCCTCGGTTGCACTGCTCGGCACGTTGCCTACAAAGATTTTACGAAAATCCGTTTCACCATCAAATTCTTTTATGATTTGCTTACAACAAGCTGCTTCTTTGACCGGAGGAAGATGCGTTAGACTCCCGCTGCGTAGTTTCTCTGTTTTTCCATTACCTTCTTTATCTGTGAGCATTTCAAGCACTTTTTTGAGAAGTATTGAGGAATGCGTTACCGATTTGGTGGGGACTGCTGATGTTTCAGGGCCTTCACAGTTTTTATGGTAAGGAGGATCAACGTGATCAGAGTAAAGAGCAAAGAGCGGAAATCCCAAATTATGTTTCTCAATTTCAGTTTCCCCTTGCTTTAGTCGCAAGAGTGCATCCTTTTCGTTTTCTTCCGATGCTTCTGGGTAGTTACGCAAACGGAAATTCCTTGCAAACCTTTTCAATTCTTCACGAATGGAAGCAGATTTACGAGCAGCTGATGAATCTTGATGGCGGTGCTGTTGGAAAATGTAATAAGATGTCAAATTCTTTTCTAGCAAACTACACAGTTCGCCGATTGTTTTGGATAATGCAGGCTGTGCCTCGTCACATTCATTTCCTTCGTCGTTTCCATGCATGTTTATTTCTTTGCATTTTCCAGTCTGTGCTCCGTCATTTTTCATCAGTAAGTTTTCAGCAACACATCCAGCATTGAAATGAAGTAGAAATCTTTGTTCATTGCCTGTAAACGTCCTATTAGAATTATCGATTGAAAGCAGTTTCTCCTTTGATTTCGACACTGACTTTGGAGAAGTTGTGTTGCGTTGCTGATTGGCCATTCTTTAAATTCAAATGAAGCAATCTAAACAAAAAAGAAACAGAAAGGAGTTGTAGTTATCAGAAATAGACGATAAGTAAACTGGTAAAATATTTATTATGCAAATTATATAAATGTTATGTCTTCAAAGTAAGAATTAAATTAATTAAAAAAAAAGAGTTCAAATTATCAAAAACATTTGTTATGTTTATTTAAGCCAATACACTGCTAATTGAAATTAACCGGGCAAGATTAGATATACATGAAGATTTACGAAAAATTATTAAATGCTTACCTTTCTTATTCTTTCCTATAAATTCCAATTTGCCAACTTTAACTCAATAAATTGATACTGAAGTAAGAATCTCAGAAACCAAAGTGAAACAAAGCCAAATTGCTTATATATATATATGAGTTCATACTCTAGAACCGACAGTTTAGAATCATTATTGTGTACGCCAATCCGATAAACGTGTTAGGTAAATGATGACGTCATATTTATCTAAACGTATGGTATTTTGCTTTCGAGAATATAAAATGACTTCGTAATGCTATGACGACATTGTGTAGCTTTTAAGAGTATTTTAAAATACACTTCCATTGCAACTGTATTTTAAATTTTCAGAACTTTTCATAATTTATATATTTTTTACTTTCTGTTTTTAAAATAGGTTTCTTCTATTTTAAAAATTCTTCATGTGGTATTTGTAAATCCCATGTAGGAAAATTGTACAGGTCATAAATTCAAACTGCTATCCAAGTAGGAATAAAATCCAGTTGTTCTTCGATCTTGTTGATTAAATTAAGAGACTGCACCCTTAAATGATATTTACAGATATCCATTCGCAACGTGTTAGATCACACGAGAAACGCAAGGAATTAATAATGATATTTGTTAATTGGTTTATACATTGGCCTAAATATTATAGGCTATCATCAGTGGCCACGACAGATACATACCAGGTAAAACGCCAAAAATGGATTGATTCGAAAAGTAAGATCCTCGTGATATTAAGCATAAAACAACGTAATGTTTTATGAAAATTGCCTTATTTTCTCGTGTAATCAAAAATGCCGTTTATGGCACGACTGCATTCTGAAGAACAATTAGTTTTGCTTCGCGTTAATTCCCTTGTACAAAAAGAAAAACAATGTTAATCTCTACGATTCAGCTACAGTTTCCGAAATTGGAAAAATGCTTTCATTGTGTACAATACGAACTTATAAATAAAAAGAAAAAAAATTGGTAACTTCTGTTCAATACAAAGGCAATTTTCATTGAATTTTAAAACACTTCTTGAGTCGAAGAGATAAATCCTTATTAATTTCAAGTCATATGAATTAGGCCAAATTTCATTTTACAGCAAAAATCAGTTTCGTTGAATTAATAAAAATATGAAGAAAAAAGAAATAAAATATAATCGCATATCACAAATCGAACAATAAATAAAAGTGAATTTGTCCTATTGTCATTCACAATTCAAAAATAAATAAGCCAAACCGACCAGGAAAATGATTCTACACTAAATTTTGTAGCCTATTTCATCGTTATTATCTGTTTTACTCAGGTAATTTAGCAATAATTTAGTAATAATTTAATAGTACTAATAGTAGATCAGTAATAATTAATTATTAATATATTTTAATATTATACACAGAGAAGAAAGAAGAAATCGAAAATAATGGATATTGATTGATCAGCGAAAATTGCCAAAAAAAAAAATGCAGTAATTCAGAAAATGTAACTTTTGATATTCAGTGAATGTTGTAGAGTTTGATTACGTTCAGCACATGAAATTTCTAATCTGAGCTACTCTTGCTGCAAACAACGAAGTCGGCAATTTCATGATCTGTCGAACAGTGTTCAAACTCCTTTTACTTTTCACTGGGAAAGTAAACGGAAATTTCAAAACGAATTTATTTATATTAGCAATACAAACTCTGTACTTGATTTATTTTTTCTAGCTGTATTAAGAAATTTCCAAGCGAAAAATCTTCATTGACCACACGCTTGGTCTCGCCCATAAATTTGAAGTAATGACTAATGACAAACAGGCGAAGATCTTGATACCCGGTTATTATCAACATCATATCTGAAAACTTGAGTTGCAATTAAGGTGGAGGAAAGATGGTTCACTCGTTTTCATTGAAAATGGAAAACAAATTTGTTGAAAGATCTTTACTAATCCCATCTGCAAAATTTCGATGTGAAGCTCAAAATATTTAAAACTATTTTAAATACAAACAGTTTCTCGATTCACCAAGTAAAAAAAAACATTTCTTCTGAGTGAAAGTGAGGTAATTTAAGAATGATAACAAAGGCATTCAAAACTATGATTTATAACTGCAAAGCAATCCTAAGTCTCCAGGTACACATTACTGATGTTTGGTTTATGAAACGTCTTGTATTGTGCAAGATTTCCTGACATAATGTCGACACATGTATTCAGTATGTTTGTGAAGTCCTCTTCTTTATGATATCCGTAGATTTATTTTTCCAAAATAACCGAAGTAATTCCTGTGTTTCGTTTCTTTACCTGTCGCTTCAGTCCTTCGCGGCCACAAATCTCTTTATTAATTTTTTTTATGGAAAGATCATCCATGAGAGATTGGTCTCGAGAGGCTTCTCCCCACTGTTATTATTATTATTATTATTATTATTATTATTATTATTACGAGCAACTCCAAGGAGGACTTACTCATCGAGGGAGATCCTAAACATCATGCCAAGAACGATTCAGTATTTACACAGTACCTGTCTTACTTTGTTTTAACTCATTTACAGTACTTGCACCCACAACAGACTCTGGCAGCTTATTCCATTCATTCACCACTATCCTAGCAAAAAACCTAGTTCTAACAACCTTGTAACTACACTCTTGCTGAGTCTCCATTAATGGCCCCTAATTCTCCCACCACAATACCTGTTCTGAAAAATTTCCTCTGAATTAATCTTGTAAAAATATCCTCAGTAATCTGAATGCCTCAATCATATCATCCCTTCACCATGATACCATTCAAGGCACGATAAAGAGAAACAATGACGTGCTTGTCAAAGTAGTCTAAAGTAACCAAGTGATCTGATGAGCTGATTTAGCCACTTTTGCTATGTTCCACCAAAACTTTAACTCCCTATCCACCAACACTCCCAAGTCTCTGGCTTCGTCAATATCCTGGAGAACGGTTCCACTACTGGTATACTGCTGCTAATCTTTTCTCCCCAAAATGCATAACCTCACACTTTGCCAAATTAATTCGACATCCATTCTCCTTATCTCCAATCTATCCAAATCATCCTGCAAAATTTTGACATCATGTGCATTCACTATTGCTCTACCCAACTTTGCATCATCAGCAACAAATGAACAGTTCCTCTCTCAGATCCTTTCCTAATCATTAATGAACAAAATAAATAGCAGTGGTCCAAGAACAGAACCCTCTGATACACCACTAGTCACAGGCTTTTTTTTTCGACTCCACTCCTGAATAAACTACTCTGTGATATTTCTCCATCAACCATCCTCGTATTTATCTCACAACCCTATATCCATCTCCATGTGCTGCAGTTTACTGATTAGAATTCCATGTGGTATCCTGTCAAAAGCCTTAGCAACGATTATACAAAAAATTCTGTATAATCTTCATTGTCCAGCAATATCACTGCAAATATCACTAGCAAAGTCCAGCAGTATCACTGCAAAACAATTACCCTTATCCAATTCAGCCGGCACTGAATTATGAAACGTGAACAAGTTACTTAGACATTATCTACCCTTCACAAAACCATGCTGACCCACGATATCCCAGTATCCCATTACCATCTATTCATTTCTGTATTTTGCTCTTGACCAACTTCTCCAATTCTTTGACAGCGAATCCTGATCGGTCGGTAACTTACAAGAGCAGTCTTGGAGCCTCCTTTATGCAATGGAACAATTTTACATTCTTTCCATCCTCTCAGGACCAACCCAGAGTTGAGACTTATATTAAACAATATGGTCAAAGGCATTAACAATTCTTTATCCTCTTCACGTAAGACTCGAGCTGGTATACCATCCAATCCCACTGCTGTATTCACATTAAGGTTTTGTAATATGCCATGCACTTCCATTTCATTCACCTCAATTCCAGTATAAGCTTTCGGTTCGCTCATTCCTGCAATGCCTGGATGATATACTCTTGCAAATTGTTCACTTAGTAATTCAACTATTTCAACTGATTCAATTACCTTCCTGTTATTGGAATTCCTTAAAATAATTCTGCCGTATACATTTTTTTCTTTTACTTGCAGCATGTCGAAAGAACTGTTTGGGATTCTCTTTAGCCTGCGTTGCTAACTTCCTTTCATAACTTACTTTGGCTTTTCTTACCACACCAGTTACCCTTCTGGCCTGTACCTTGTACTGTTCGTGTGCCTACAGTCACCTTTCTCCTTAAATACCAATTCTTTCTTTTTTTGCAGCTCAAGCTTAGTGGTGTTATTCATCCATTTAACTCCCACTTGGTTTACTCTCAGCACTCTAGGTATGGAGTCATCCATTACCTCCCTGAAACGCTCCTTAGCCACTTCACTATCAACATCCAGTCCTTGCAGTTTTTCATGCTGTGGCACCGATGTAGGCAATGTCTTAAACTTGTCATACTGACAAGCCCTGTAATTCCACATATAGACTGTCTTAACTGAAACAAGCCGAAAAAGAATACCTGGAAGAACAGTGTAATAACATAGATGAATTATTTAAAAAAGAAAACATAATGAAAGCCTATAAAGAAATTAAGAAATTGACTTTCAATTTAATAAGAAACAGCAAAAACAATGCCATTAAAGATGAAATGGAAAATTACTAATAGAATCTGAGGATATATTAATGTAATGGAAGAATTATCTTGAAAATCTCTATAATGGCGATGAACTTGATGTTGATATCAGCATAGAAAATCAAAACGAAGATAATCTAGGACCCTCAATAATGATAAGAATTTCATAAAGCACTGTCCGAATTGAGTAAGGGAAAAAGTCCAGGTGTAGACAATATTCCTATAGAACTGCTACAAAATCTAGGTGATGAGACAAAAACCTTACTCTATCAATTAATAGCCCAAATCTATGATAGAGGAGAAATACCAAAGGAGTTTATGAAATCAACCATAATACCAAAAAAGAATAATGCAAACAAATGCAGCCAATTTAGAACAATAGCTTTAATCCCACATGTTTGCAAAATTCTGCTAAAAATTATTCAAAAATAGATTGTCTATTGGATGAAGACCAATTTGGATTCAGAAAGAATAAAGGAACAAGAGAGGCAATACTCTGTTTAAGAACAATAATAGAGAGAAGATTAGATCTTAGTCAAGATACTTACATTTGCTTCCTTGATTTAGAGAAAGCGTTTGATAAAGTAAACCAGCAAATACTCCTAAATCGTCTAACTAATATCGGCATAGATTTGAGGGATAGGAAAATATTTTATCAAATTTACAAAAATCAAAATGGACGGATTAAAATCAATGATAAGAAGAAAATAATAAATATCAGGAGTGGAGTAAGACAAGAATGTATACTTTCACCACTTTTATTTAATTTATATATTGAAAAGGCCATTCAGGAAACGAAAGATAAAATAAACAGTGGCATAAAGATAAATGGTGAGCAAGTCATTTCTATAAGATTTGCTGATGACATAGCCCTTGTAGCAGAAAACTGAAGAACGTTAAAAACGATGCTAGAATTATAAATAATAACCTTGAAAAATATAAAATGAAAATCAACACAGATAAGACTACAGTCATTGTTACAGGCAAAATCCCTATCAATACAGAGCATATAGACATCAACGGGGAACAAATAAAACAAGTGAAAAGCTTTAAATATTTCGGAAGCTTTATAACAGAAGATGGCAGAACAAGAGAAGACGTAAGATCAAGAATAATCAACGAAAAAGCCCAATTCTCTAAGATGGAAAGCATTTTAACAGGAAACCTCAACTTACAATTGAAAAAAAAATTAGTAAAGACATTGATATCGAGCACTGCACTGTATGGATGTGAAACCTGGATTCTATGCAGAGAAGATGTAAGAAGATTGGAGGCTTTTGAAATGTGGTGCTGGCGTCGCATGAACAAAATAAAATGGACAGAAAAAAAATCAAACCAACAAGTCCTGAGAGAGATAAACGAAACAAAAACTCTAATTAAATCGATCAAAATTAGAAGGGACAGGTGGTTTGGACATATACTTCGACATGATGGACTTGTGAAAAGAATAACTGAAGGCAAAATAGAGGGGGAAAGAAGAGGCAGACCAAGGAAAAGCTGTCTTGACCAAGTCAAAGACAGCACGGGTTTGGGGAGTTACCAGGAGGTTAAGAAGAAAGCCAATGACAGAGCGGAATGGAGGAAATTGCTGCTGAGCCACCAGTCCCAAGACTGATGCAACTGATGATGAACTGAAAATTCTACACATTTAGCCACCTCCCAGGTCAAGACCATGAGATCACTCTTACCAGTTGGTGGCAACGTGGTCATATCTGTTATAATCAAATTCTCAGATGCAGTTACTAGATTGAATACTCTCGAACCCCTGGTATATTCCATTACATCCTCTCTTAGGTAGTTATCCTGAGACAGCATGTGATGCTGTCTTAGGATATGTGTATGTTTGCTATCATTATCATGGAAAATACGCACGAGTAAAGACTTTTGTGTATAGTGAGATTTTTGCAGTTGTGGTTGTTACGGTCATAATTATCAACGCATTTAGGATTTCAATTTCTTATGCATTAGTAGACTGTACAGTTTACACTCTGCTGACGATATATATAATGTTTAGTAGAAATATTCCATACACATTTCTATATACCTATGTAGATATCTTAGCTGGTAAATCGTGCATAATTTCACCATGCATAAATATTAATCTGTAATTTCCACTCACTGCATTGAATATACACAACCATTTGAAAAATAAATACAGTAAATGAAATATGACTAAAATGAACCTTCCAAGATTTGCCCAACTCGGGCTGAGGACGTAGTCCATAAATTTTTTTCTACACAGTAACCTATCAGATAGCTGGGATTAAAAGAATTATGCTTCACCCTTATAGACAGTAGCGTTCTGCGTAATTACGAATTAGAATTAGGTGGTAGATCAGTGGGTAACGGATGACAGTGCTGTAGCCAATGAAGTTTTAACTGATGCTCGGCTATTACCGTTACGCCGCAATGACCAGAGCTTATAGCTCAATAACACCCAATCCATACATTTTCTTCTACAGATAACGTGGAATATGAAAGCATTCTTCCTTCTAGCCAAAAAAAAAAAATTACCAATTGCGAATTTATATAGAGAGATAGAGATTCGTTTTTTTTAAAAAAAAAAATTTATTTTTGACCTCATGCGAGAGTTATTGCCCCTTACGGTCGATTCCTATTACACGGAATAAATATCACCTTCCTACTTCCAAGTGGTGCGAACTGGTCGTTAGTCCTTTTAGGGTCCTCCACTGAACAATTGCGAAAATTTATTGATATTTCCCTAAATTTCTGCAAATGTTGTTCCTTCGTGTCTTCTGTTTATGGCTTTCATCTGCGAGTCCCCTCTTCCTGATAACGATCATTAAACCATGCTTTCCATTGTCCCTCGTCACACCGATATTTTGAACTTCACATGTCGAAAAAGAGGACGACAAACTGCAGAAGAATCCAAGCAGATGTTTTCGTTTTAAAGCGTACATGAAAGATGGATCCACTGCACGTGATTATATGTAATAACTGATGCTTACTCTCTGAATAATATCGAAATGAGATATTCGTTTAGTAAGTTTTATTTCGAGAACACTTAACAAGAAAGCATGTTTTGCGATAATTTTTAATTTGGTCGCATTTCTTCCATTATTCGTAAGCCTTGTCGAGAACGGCGTTTGAATTTAGATTTCCTTCAGCATCCTTTTCTTATTCATATTATTTTTATTTCACTTGCAGCGTCAAGGGGTTTTCTATAACCAACATGAAAACGAAATAGTTCCGTTATTGATATTTTTATTTTGTTGTCGCTCAATGAATTTTCAGGCTGTCACTGTTTATCTCGTTATCATCACCATGCTCGTCGCGAATTTGGACCTAAAAGGTCCAAATTTTAATACGATCTTATCCTTCGTTAACGAATTGGTTATTTGATGTCAGTGCATGCTCTTTCTTTCTTTCGTTTTCCTCATTTAGTTTATAATCGAGTATTTGTTTCTGGTATCAGGTGTTTAACGTTTGTTGACGATCATCGTGTTTGTTCTGAGTAATCCTTCTGTTTATTCTCTTAGTACACCCTCAGGTTTGCCGTAATCCGATTAATAGTAGTTTAAACAAGAATATGAATATTTTAGTATTAGTCTGATATTACTTACTGGCTGCAAATCATTTTCCATCATTGACGTATCTTTTTTTTTCGCATTGAAATACCAGATATGACCTCCTAATAATCTGCATAAATACTGCTTATCCTTTCAGTAAATTTTTTAACCAGGGAACCTCCTCTTATATCCGCGTGATTGAATTTCATGAAATATCAATTCCGTTTTTCAGAAAGTATTACGATCTAGCAAATGGTTTACTCTTACTATTATTTTTTACTCTGAATCAATATAAAATATATAAAATTACATAAAATGTTGTTGTTTTTGTTTTAAATGATTAACATTTTACATCAGCACCAGAAATTAACGGAGATTTAGCCGTTCAGTCTGCATAGACGAATCCCTTTGCTCGGAAACACCTGAGTTCGATTGCCGTCCAAGACATGAGGAGCCTTTATCTGGTCTCTTTCAACTAATAGTGAGTTAGCCGATCTCATACGGAGATAGGGTGGTTTTTCACGGTTCTTTTGTGAGATCACATCAGATACCCACGCAACTCAACAACCTACCAAGAAAGTTAAAACACGTAGATAAGTACAGAACATTAAAAAACGAACTCTGGAAAATATACCAACAAAGTTAAGAAACCATTAACACTGATATACACATCGCAAATCACTAGCATCCAATGCCCACATCCCATACATAAACAGTAGCAACAACACAAATAGTGAAGGCTAAATTCCACTCTCTTCATAAAAGCTAACCCAAGCTTCGAATTAGGTGGGATTAACCTGCCTCACTCATCTACAAGTAATCCTTATAAGCAAACGCAGAAATTTGTATGTATAATCACTCGTTCTCAAACTTTAAAAAAAAAAATAATAATAATAAAATAAAATATAAAAAATTATACAAAAAATTCTGTATAATCTTCATTGTTAATATTAGAAGAACGTGTGTTGTTAATACATAATATAAAGGCAAAAAGTATTATTAAAAATTTTTATTGAAATCCAATGTAGGAATTGCAGCACTTTAGTGCTGCACACAAGATATTTATTGTATGTATAAATATTTTAGCAATCAATAAAATATTTTTTGCAATAAAAAATAAAATTATAAAAATTATTATTATTATTATTATAGGATGATAATAATAATCTTAGGATAATAGCAAGCAAACTATACCGATTAAAAGGCATTGCCCCAACACACAAAAATAGTAATCTATAAAGCATTATGTGAAAACATTTTAAGATACACAATCGCATCATATGCATTCTGCGCAGACTACAGACTTAACAGGTTACAGAGGTTGCAAGATACAATGGCAAAACTGATATTTTGGGAACAACCCACACTTAAGCAGGAAGCAGGGACAAAACACAAAATATTTAAGGTGTTCACTTATGCCACTACGCAGTCATGTTTAAGCATTATTACAACCCAACCTATAGAGTAACCAGAATAACATATCAGATAACAAGACCCCAGTCAACAAACTACATAACATATAAGTACAACAATCATACGGCAAAGCCACCCGAAACTTCTACGTACCTGACATGAAAAACAAACTGCCGTTCGACGACAGAAACCTAGGGACACATACAGAGAGCTGAAACAGGCGCTGTATAAATATTATAGCGAGAATGAAAATTAAAGAAATTCCTGTTTCTCTCTCTCTCTCTCTCTCGCACACACACACACACACACACATACACACTACAGAACTCACTTCGACCCACAGAACATCAACCACCGCTGCCCTTAATTCAGACCTCCAAGCCATCCGCCAATGGGGGCTCAGACAACCTTGTCAGCTTCAACTCTAGTAAAACCCAGTTCTGTTTTATTTCTCACAAAAAAGAACCATTTTCCCCAGCATTGTTTTCGATAACACTAAAATTCACAAGCAAGACAAAATTTCTTTTCTCGGAATTACCTTACATCAAGCCTCTCCTGGCATAAACACATCACAACCATTGCATCCTCAGCTTCCACAAAACTATATTTTCTCTTTCGCTCAAGACGTTACTTCACCCCTAAACAGCTGTTAACACTATACAAGTCACAAATCCGCCCAGCTCTCGAATATTGCTCTCACATCTGGAGTGGGGCTACAAATAGCACCCTCAAAATGCTTGACTCAACACAGAGGAGAGCAATTAGACTAATAAATGACCCATCCTCACCAACTCGCTCCCCTCACTTTCACATAGACGCTTGGTCTCTGCAATCTGTATATTCTATAAATTCTTTCAAGGAAAATGTTCATCCGAAATAGCATCAATAATTCCCCCACCCTATACTAAGCCCATTGGAACACTTACAGCTGCAGCCCAACATCCTTTCCACAGTACACCTTGAAACCCACAGAACAAGTTTCTTTTCTTCCTCCTTCACTGCTACTGCAGTACCATGGAACAGTCTCCCCCCTGACATATTTCTCAAGGAATACAATATGCAGGTGTTTAAATCGAATGTCAACAAGTTTCTCCTTTCCCATTCCACTACACATATACAGTACTAAAGTACTATAGGTTTACCAGCCAACCTCTTGTATATGGGCCCATCATAACACACACACACACACCAAAAAAAAAAAAACTATGACAAACCCACCCCTCTCAAAACACACCACTACAAGGACACAAACAAACGCACCATGTCCAAATCCAACCAGTATAGAAACATAACCACCATCTATTATCTTCCTCAGATAAGTCTGCAAAGCTTCGAGAAAGAAATCAGAAATGCCTCCCAAACTATTATTATTATATTAGTGATTCACAAAAAAATTCTGCATAATCATAACTGTTAATATTAGAACATGCGTTGTAAATGCACAATACAGAGGCAAAGAGTGTTATTAAAATTCTTAACTGAAATCCAATGTAGAAAAATTTTGTAAAATTATACTCAAGATAACTATTGTATATATATGTTAATATTTCAGCAAGAGACAAAAATATTATTTATTAAAAAAATTTAATATTATTATTTAAAAATATATTAACTGGCAATTATCTGTTATTCACAATTGTGATGAATTATAATTATATATATACACACACACACATATATATATATATATATATATATATATATATAAATATTGAGTAGGAGGGCACCTACTCAATCCAACAACGAACCGCATACCACCGCCATCTGCTGCCAACTACCACCACTAGCATTTTCGCAGATAATCACAAATATCCATGCCCACGGCAGGATTGGAACCAGCAGCTTTTGGCTGGAGGGCCTGTCAGTCTATAAAAATATTAACTTTTTTGTTTAAAAAAGGTGTTTTTATTTTTATTTTTTTATATATTTTTGAACGATGCGTAATTAGAGAATACTGACGGGATATTGTTTTATTCTAGATGAACTTTGATCAGGGAGGAGATTCGTTAAAAGTGCATTTACTGAAATTTAATACGCTGAGAAAAACTAAAATTTGTCAATTCCTCAGTGTGGTGTGAGAATTAAATCCATTCGCTCTCACTGTGAGGCTTGCTTTTGTTGAGTAGATGAGCACAGTTTAGTTTAAAATAACGTAATAAATATCAAAGACAAATGTTGCTTTAAGCTTACACCTAATTAATATCAGCACATTGTCAACTTAAAACTACGTTTTGCACAAAACGTTAAAACATCTTTACTACAAATTCTACAGTTTAAGACGCCGCGTTTCTTGAAAGTTCAAAAGTCAAGTACCTGAAATTGGATATGTTCGTGACGACATATTGTTTTAACCACTGTTATAAAAATTTTTATCATTACAGTCGACACCGCCGCCGCATTACTACGTAAATAACACCTTTACACAACCCACACCTGACATTAATGTTAATATACGATTATTAAAGAACGATATTCACCAGTCGAAGACGGATGATTATTCTCGGCTTGCAATACCTCCAGAAGAAGGTTCGTCTGTTTGGGAGTTGGGATTTCTCCGGCAAGGCAAAGAGTGAGAGTTATCATGGGCGTAGTGAAGGTGGTGGCTTCACCCCTGGAAGAGTAGAAAGACTCTTCGTCGAAGTTGAAGCCATGAAAATTTCTTGGCTTTCGACAAGTAGCTAAAAGTGCCCGGATGTACTCAGCCAGTTGAATGGAATTCAGTGGATCGGTATCTCTCCCGGAAAAGAATTTAATATCTGTTCACTGTCATTCAAAAAAAAAAAAAATCTAAAACCGCCACTTCACAAACATCAATTAAAAATTATTTCTTATTAGGTATTACTATTTCAAGCCAAAAGTGTTTGTGCTCAGAACTATCTGCATGCGCAGAAATTGAAATCTTTAAATACTGTTATAATTTTAGGGCTGACTGAATTTATTTAAAATCAGTCATCCCTATGTAAATATATGCTAATAAAAAATAAAAACATAAATAAATAAAGTAATTTATTTATCAATTCTAAAGAAGTGAGCACATGTTAAAAGAGGACAGAAAGATCAGAAGCAATCTTAGGCTAAACAGTTCGTGATGTTAATTCACGAAACGAATTGCAATAAATGGGTTCACTTAGGAAGGACTTGTCAAAAGAATATCGCAATTCAGCAGGAAGACTGAATAGAAGGAGAAGCGGACGAAAAAGAAGGGAAGCAGACAACATACTAAGTTAGAAACGGAGATGTTAGTAAGGGGAACGATGTCCGTTTGCTATGTACCATCGCCAGATTAATGTACGAAAATGTTCCACATGAAAGGATGTGAGAGCACGTGATATTGATGGACTGTAGAGCTTTCTTCATTTCTGGGCATTCCACGGAAATTATGCTCATAGTCCAGCAGTAGCCATTTCTGTTTGTAGAAAGTGCTTCGTTCCTTTTACGTGTGGAGACAATTGCGGTGTATTTAGCTTGGAGAAGTGTGTTTTTATTCATTTTTGTTGGTTTCAGTAATCTGGGGGATATATGGGCCCCATACTTCCTGAAGTGGTTCGAAATATGAATGTCAAGGCAACGTTCAGCAAGCTTCCTTCCCTGATGTGCCCCCATATCCCGATTGACCTGACGGGAAATTTGAGCTATTACATGAGGCAGTTGGGAGATGAATTTGAGGGAATTACTTGCCGGTAGGAAGATTAACTTGGAATATTGTTAAGATTTGATATCGTTTAGAGAATTAATTGCGATGCCGATGGCAGTGGGGTGCACTGCATTCTTGGAAACTGAAGCAGTGATGGAAAGAACGATGAGGTCATTGTTAGCTATGTTAGTGCATCAGTTAGCGTGGATGGGTTTCTCATGGAGAATTTGTAACAGAAGAACGGATAGACATAGCGAGATGGACGGTGCAGATTAACTAGATAGGATTAACTTCCTTTTTGTAAGCAGCTGTAGATGATGAGAAGCTATTTAGCAATGAGAGGCCATTGAGTCTAACATGAAAGGGAATTCTATGGATAGAAGTAACTTTGTGGCACAGAAGGAATGCCGTAAAGGTCAACTAGAGAGAAGATATTTGATTTTTAGTGAAGATTACGGCACCATGAAATGTGAAATCAAAGCGACGTACTTTAGGTGAGAAATATCACAAGACTGCTTTCTGCTTTCGCAGCACTGAAGCGCATAATGTCGACGGGCCCTGGAAAGGATTAGTTCACGACCATCTATTACGGAAGTTATAGAAACTATTTACAATGGACAGCACAGTATGTGTTTCGTCTTTTCAGTAAAATTTAGAGGTTCAAAAGATTTAGCAGTTTGGTCTTCCAAACTGCTAAATCCATCCTTTTACGTATGGAAAATCGTAGAGATATTTCCTACAACAGGACTAGAGCCAGCGCTCTCTCTAGCCACGTTTTTTTTTCTGTTAACTCAGATGATGGCCGCCAACACATTGTGGACTGGACACAAACTTTTAATACCCATGTGTGTTATGATGAACTGGAAAGAAAGATTGTCGAATCTAGAGAAATTACCTTATATTCTTCCCATATCAACAACAGCCAAGTTCCAATACCTGTGACACACATATTGCCTCTGTTCAATACTGGCGCACTCGTGACAGCACGTAGTCAACCTTTATTTGGAACTCAAACTCGCATTACTGTTTTCAAAATGTACTGCTGTTTTTTTGGACCAGTACTGTTAATGCACTTTTTACGTCTCTGTTATTTTTTGTATATTTCTTTGATTGTGATACCTGAAGAAGTTGATCCATTCAACGAAACTAGTAAACTAGTAGTATCTTTTTAAATAAACCATATTTATTTATTTATTTATTTATTTATTCCTGAGCTTCTACTCGGTTGTAATGATACATTTTAAAGAATAAATATTTAATGACTTAAACCGAGATAAAATAAGAAGTCTTAATGAAAATGATACAACTAGTTTCAGCCTTTTACAGCCTTCTTCAGGTATCAACTAAAGGTAGAACACAGTAATAAAAATTGAAGATACAATAACTGAAAATTACAGGCAAAAAATGAAATACATAATTGACACAAAAACGCTGTACTTTTCAAGTCGTTCTTATCTAAAGCGCTACTGTTTGTTGCATGTGCGCTTGCAGGTTCTCGTAAACGCCAGGGATGTTATAACTCAAATTGCTGTTCAAATGTTCAGGATTAAGGAGGATTTCCCTGGACTCCACGATTTTCCTTTCAAACTCATCACTACAGCGAAAATGGTTTCAGATTTATCCCAGCACACTGAGTGACTCTGTACATCATCATGAGGATTGTTAGAGAAAAGAACATGACAGGATAGCACAGGTGCATGTGACCTTTTATAGGAGATGTCTCTCTTATGCTCCTCAATATGCAGTTCAACAGATCTGTTAGTCTGTCCAAAATAAGGAATATTACAGTCGCACCATAACTTGTAAACACCTGGATATTTCAGGTTATGATGAATAGGCTTCGGATGGCTTATAAGAGAACGGACTTTTGGGAGTGTAGTGAAAAACGTCCTGATGTTGTAATTTTAAGGACTTTAGCCAATTTATTGGAGACTGAACTAATGTAAGGAATTGAGATGCTACCTTTAAAATCAGTAGTTTCCGTAGTACGTTGCCTAAGATCCAGAAGAGAAATTTCTTAATTATTCTTTCAGAATATCCATTTTGTTTAAAGATAAGAGAAAGTTGTTCAATTTCTTTTTGGAGTTCATCTGGTTCATTTAAAAGAGATCGTACTCTTTGTCCTAATGTAGAAATAGTTCCGAGCTTTAGTGGGGGAAAGTGATGAGAATTACAGTGCAGATATCTGTTAGTAAGAGTTGGTTTTCAGTATATAGAAATTTTAAATCTATCAGAACAACGTGTAAGAATTACATCCAGGAAAGGAAGGCAGTTATTTCGTTCTAGGTCGGCAGTGAATTTTATATTAGGATGCTGGTTGTTAAGATGTTGAAGAAAATTCATGACAGATGTGTGCCCCTGACTGCATATAATGAAAATGTCCTCAGCATAACGTCTCCAAAGTTTCGGCTTAAGTGGGAAGGACGATATGGCTTTCGTTTCAAAATCTTCCAGGAAAATGTTTGCTAAAACCAGGGATAAAGGGTTGCCCACTGCTAGGCCTTGGTTTTGTTTGTAAATGGAGTCCCTATATCTGAAGTAGCCAGATTGAATACAATGCTTTAATATAGGAAATATCTTTTTAGACAATTTGTCCTTAAGTAATGTTAATACCTCTTCAGTAGGGACGTTAGTAAATAATGAGATAATGTCAAAACTTGCTATGATAACATTTTCACAGATTGAAATATTTTTGATATGAGAAACGAAGACTGTGGTGTTTTTGATGAACGATGAAGATTGATTGGAGAAACACTTGAGGTATTCTGCAAGATGTTTCATAATTTCACATGACATGAAGGCTGTAAGAGGCTGAAACTAGTTGTATCATTATCATTAAATTTAATATTTTATATCGGTTTAAAGTCATTTAAAATTTATTCTTTTAAATGTATCATTACAACCGAGTAAAAGCTCAGGAATACATCTATAGTCTAAATGACGAGGCATCTCTTACTGACATCAAAAGAAGTTATAAAAACTATTGAAGAAAATAGGACTGAGAATCAACAGGTTGGTTTTCCTAAAACGTTGTAAATTCAATCATGATTCAATCAGAAAGATGAAAAAGAGTACAGAAAAAAGTCATTTCATTATGCTAAATGAATGTGCTATTTAGCAATCTTTTTCACATATTATTATTTATTTTTTTCCTCCTTTGCTCAAACCTGGCGACTATCTACTTGCTCGAATTCTCAATCCACTTTTTGAGCAGTTTCCTCATAAGTCGAGGGTTTTACTTTTTTCAAACTGCATGTTTTTATAGAATGAGAATTAAAATTTCATAATTTTTTTGTTTTTTTTAAAAAAGCGAACGTACCAAGAAGTGTTGAAAAGCCCTCCGATTTCTCTCCACCCCGACACGAAACGAACGTACATCATCTCTCCAGGGAAAACTGCACGTGTCGGGCGGACTGCACAGAGACTGATATATCTTTTCCGAATGAAATCTTGTTTTATGTTTAGAAATTTCTTCCTTCCTGCTGAAAGATCATGTGCTTGTGCCTGCCTTCTGTGAATCAAGAAACGTTAAAGGTAGGAGAGGATCAAATTGAGAGACCCAAGAACAAAATTGAAAACTAAATCAGAAAAGAAACAAGAAGTTAGGAGACATTCTTGTTTCCCAGCCAAAGATGTCTCTATTTGAATAACAAAGTGTGATATAGCAACAAGAAAAAACATTTTGGCCCGACTAAATTTTGGGAACACCCCTAGAATCTTATCAGGACGATATTTATGTATAAAGAAGTATCTATTAAATCGCAGGTATGGTTTCAGTTTCTGTGAGGCATTTTCTCGAAGAGAATGCCCACCATCTGTGAGAAGGAAATTTTTTATGTTGGGAAATGCAATATTTTAAAATCCGCTTGCTCTTCCAGAATTAAAATTCCATCTTAGGTAGTGCATGCATTTCATCTCAGGTTTGAGCTAGAAACTTGTTTGGCCTCATAGAAGATACGTTGGAGAACCTGTTTAACGGCCTATTTTTCTAAGAACCTCCGAGGTATCTGTACGACTTCCATATCCCTGCTTTTCAAATTGGTATGACAGACTTACAATCTCTGAGAGAAAAGTTCCTTTAGAAATGTTTTTACCTGACGAAATTTGGAATTCTAAAACTTCCTGTTATTGTACTTTTTTCCTTTTTATTGATTTAAAAGGATCCATAACTGACATAAAAAACCACAGGCTGATCTCCATTTTCAAGTTTTCTCCAAAATATTATAGAAATTAGTAAAGAAAGATTAATAACTTTCTTAGAAAAAAAAACATTCTCTTAGAACCAGTATGGCTTTAGACAGAAACTAAACAGTGAGCATGCGCTGCTGAACTTCTCGAACTGAATTTATTTATTACGATTATTCATTCACTTATTCATTTATTTATTTACTAACTTACTTTCTGGAGGTCTAGAAAGACCTCCACAAAGCTTTCGGCACAGTATTCCATGATATGTTATTAAAAATACGCTGGAGAATTTAGATCAGCGACTGCGCACATGAGTGGTTTTAGAGGTATTTGACGTCCAGATCACAATCAGTAAAAATCAACAAAAGTTACAGCCATTTCGTTCAGGTAAAATGTGGTGTTCCCCACGTTTTTCTATGCTTGGGCAAAGTGCTATTTATAATTTACATCAACGACTTCTGTGACCTTCACTCACAAGTAAACACCTTTGCAGATGATACCGCATTGATATTCACTGTAAATGAAAATCAAAATATCGTGAACACAGATTTGCAAGTAGTGACAATTTGGTCTCAGGTGAACAAACTCACTCTCACTGCACGAAAACAAAATTTAAAGTTTTTAAACTCAAAAATACACTTAATACTAAAACTACTTTTTTTTCCATATATTTTTTTCCTACATAACTGGAATTGTAAAAGTAACCAAACCTGTAACTGTATGGAGATAGAAAACGTAAATATATAACCTGTTTAGGATTAAAAATTGACAGCAACTTAAGCTGGAAAGCACATATTAGAGAAGTGTTCAACGGAGTAAGATTTATGCTATCTGGAGTCTTCTTAAAGAGAAGAGATTCTTAACTGTGACAATGTTAAGAAACATTATATTTCGCCTGGATACAAACTGTTATACATATATAGAGATACTACAGGGAATGCTAAATCCCTATTACGTATCTTACCACTTAGACAACTACATATTTACAGGATGCTACTTTTCCTAAAGACTGATAACCAGCACGTAAGTATTAGAAAAGTTCTGCAGAAAAGCGGGCTTAAAATATTTTATCAGTAAAGCGCAAAAAAATTTTTGGCTCCAAAAATCTTCAACGGCTTACCGCTCTTAATACGAAAGGAAAACATGAACACATACAGAAAGCTTATTAGACAGTACCCTAAACGTTTATAAGAATAATGAAAACTTGTTTAGAATAATTGTAGAAAAAGTAATTAACCAATTTATACAAAGTACAAAATTAACAAATTATCGATATTTTGTTAATGAGTAACAACAATAAATTAATAACCAAAAATAACAGTACAAAATATTCAAGTAATTACTGAATTGCGTTGTTCTTATTTCACGTGTGTGTGTATATATATATATATATATGTGTGTACTCTTGGGTTATACATAGATGCCATTGGTTTACAATTTTATCGTCTCGAAAAAAAAAACTAAATGCATGAGATTTATCGTACTGATATGTACATTATAATATAATGATATGTAAGAAATTCAAATAAATCTGAAAAGTAAAGTCGCATTTTTTCTTCTTTTTTTTTTAATTTTTCGAACATAGAATGATTTTCCCCTCTGCTAAACATCAAATTATATTATACGCTTTTCGAAATTTATATTTACGTCTCTTCTTAAAACATTTCTTCTTTTTCTTCTTGTTATTGCGATTAAGTTTGATGATATTTTGTCCTGATTAAGAATTCATCTACGAAGTGGAATGCAATTGTAAAACTCTATTCTCCACATGAATGGTTAACACCGATTTCTGCTATGCTTAGGCTATCATTTCATATCCAAAGAATAAAGCAAGGAAGCAAATGAAATACTACTGAGACTGGAGTTTCGTTTCGTTTTGATTCGTTGCATTTCACTTGAAATCTTCTTCTTTGGTGAATCAATCCGAAAATTGGTAAACATAGCAGCAGATCAGAACATCCTGCCTCGTGACACTTCCTTTTTATCTCTTCATAACTCTTAGCGCCAGTTAGCATCATTATGTTATTTATATATGAAATTCTTGGTTTGCGTCGTGGCCTCTTTCCTTCTACAGTCCCCTCCATTATTTCTGTAATTAGTCCCCCATGCCTCAAATGGTGTCCAATTAGGCTTTTTCTCCTCTTATTGATGTGTTTCATTAATGACCGCTCTTCAGGATACCTGTTGCAGTAGGTTATTATTTATTTCCAGATTTATTTTCATTGGATTTGCTTTACTTGTAGTTCATAATTTTGTTTTCTTATAATTAATTTTTAGGCTGTACTCTGTGAAGATTTCTTCCATCTTTGTTAGGGTGGCTTTCAGTTGGTTTTCGTTATCAGCTGAAACTGCTATATCAACCGCAAACTGTGGCCAGTTAATATCAATTCCATTTATCTTAATTCCGGTTTCTATTAGTTCTTTCACTTTATTTATTGCATCTTCAATGTACATATTAAACAATATGGGTGAAAGAGAGCATCCCTGTCTCACTTGAAATATGCAAACAAATTCCATCGTTTTCGTTTAAAAAGTCACGGGTGGAGCTACCATGTGGAAACCTACGACAGTACATCGGTAGAACTCCAAGCGTTGTAGTTTCCGATTCTAGGTTGTGAAAGAGGAACTGGTCTTTCTTTGTTTTTTTTTTCTAACCGCTTTCAATTTAGTGAAAATTTGGTGCAATAAGGATTTTTTTTCTTCACAGCATCCACTAATCTTGGATTTTTAACATTGCAACTCGAAAAAATCGATTAACACTTTAAAGCTAGCTCTAATCAGGAATATGAGACAGTTTCCGACCGTATTCAGTTCATCGTGATGTCAGCAAACTGTTGGTACAAATGAATTCAACTCCCAATGATGACGAAGGATAAAGAACAGATGTCAACCGAATTCCAAAAGGCAAGTATAATAATAGTTTTCCGTAAATCCTTTTTTCTTTTTTTTTTGGAGGGGGGGGGGATGAAGGATAGGTATTTGTGGTCATAGAGTGGAATTGTCTAAAGCGAACAACACGGAATGAAACACCGACTCCTTTCTATGCAGCTTTGCCTCACTTCGTCATCACAATTGTAGTAAAAAAGAGCAACACGCAATTCTTTGTAACTTTATTAACCACATTACAATTTTTGTGGGTGCATACACGTTACTTTCCTTGACAGCAATCTCAGAAATTCTAAAGAAATGTCTGTGACGTCTTTTCGGTGATTTCCGGTTAGTCCGACAGCAACCTGCTTCTGAACCACATGACGAGTTGGTCGCCATTTTCGACTTTCACATCCTGAGGACCTACACAACAACAAAAACAAAAGAATGTCACATTTTGCATAATATATATATATATATATAATTATATATATACATGTTATTATACATGCAATATATGATATATATATATATAACAATATTTTTTACTGTAAATTGTGTGTGTACTCTCACCGATTTGCCTATATATATATATATATATATATATATATATATATATAAGTAAAAAGGTACCGGCTGTAATTAAAGCGTGATAATTAAAACCCAACTATAATACTGACAGCGATAAACTCACTTTCATTCGAAATTGCGTTCTTTGAGTTCAGTAGGCGTCTTTAAAAATAAAAAGGTGTTTCATGTTATTATACATGCAATATATGATATCGAGACGTGGTTTCTGACAGATTGTTTTGAATTCGATAAAACCTCAAAATTCTATGGAAGTGGAAAAAACATCAGAGATAAATTTCGCACCTCCACTACATATATATATAAATTCTCTCTCTCTCTCTCTTTCTCTCTTAGTAAAACTTTTTCGCTAAATATGTCTTGAATGATTTCTGAGTTCTCATCGGAACAAAAGTAAATTCATTTCGGGATTATTTAAACAGTTTACCACTTGAAAGTAGCTAAATTAGGAGAATTCATTCACTCACCTTTCTTGTAGTGTTCCAATGATGAATTCTTTGGCTTTCTGTAAAGCAGCCAAGCATATCCGTGCTCGGGATCGTTAGGAATTCCAGCCATGGAGCTGATGTAAAGACCTTTGTCAGTGTCTCTGTATTCGAAACTGAAAAAATAAAAATAAATAAATAAATAAAAACTTACTAGTGTGTGTACAATAATTCCCATTTTTCTTGCAGTCTTATGTCGTGTAAATTATCTAAGAAAGACTGATCTATGGCATCACTGTAAAGAAATATTTCCCTTCCAGTTGTAGACTAATATTATATTTTAATTTAAATATTGAAATGACGAATTCTGTTCAAGATTTCAATGAAAGCAACGTGCATTTTTATTAACGTTCAATTATGGTTTGACGTGTTGTATCAGTCATAAAAGTTTTTATAAGGAACGATATCCCCAAAATCTCACTACAGTTACTTCAATAAACGCCTCAAAATAAATAAAAATGAAGCAAATAATAATATATAAAAAAATAAAACAAATGGCTAACGATTTCTATTCCAACTTCTAAAGCGTTTTGTCCCTTTGGTTTTTAGGGTCTCTAATTTTTAAGGCTGAGAAGGGCAATCAAACTCCAATATAGCCAATCAGAGATAGCTGACCAAGGTTATTACTAATTCTGAACGGCATCAAGTCCAGAGAGGAGGCAAGTTTCGCAATCTCGTCTCCCCCAGCCCTAACGAAATATATTATTGACTGAAATAATTTAGTTTATATATTGTCCTTTTACTTGACTTTATCGGACAAAAAACCTGCTTGTCCATGCCAGAGATAAAGTAACTCTAGCAAATGTATGTTTCTCTAGCTGGAGATGAGAATCGAAATTAGAACATTTCTTCGATAACCTAAGCGCTATGAATTGCAAACGCCATTTCCAAGGGGCTACAGAAGCTTTCAAAACAATATTTAAAAAAAAACGTTATCTAAATTTGCATATTAAAATGTGCATTAATTCGCTATTTTGCTAATACTCGTTCCATTCTCTCTCTCGGTTAAAAGAACGTGATCTTCTTACCTAAATTTAGAATCCAGTTTTGCAGCCGCTTTCATCACATCAAAGAATGACGTATTAGCCACAACACGCAAGATGATATTATAGGAATGGTCAGCATAATCCCCAAATTTAATGATGTATTGCACATGAACCTTGGGTCCTAACTTGTTCTGTAGATCTTCCAGCATTTCTTCACCTGCAAAGTGAAGAATTGTAATAGCATTAGTTGCTTTGGCACATCTGCCCTTACACTATTAAAGAATTAAATATGAAATAAATGTGCAGACTAGTTTCGAAAGTGTATTGGAACTCACTAGTTTTGTTGGTGAACTTGGAACAGTTGATTACTCCGAGATCCAGCAGAGTGGATTGTTTAAGGACTGGAAGCGCAAAATAGGTGGCCAGACGTGTTCCAAAAGAACCATCGCTTTGCTGATGGGATAAAAGATACGATGCTGCCGATCGCACATTCCAGTCTAAACCTTCATCACCCACGGCAAACAGGGTCTGCAAAATATAAGAGGAGTGGAGTAACGGTTGAGATCACTATACGTTAAACATTTGTTTTATCACTGCAATGATGGGTAGTCCAAATTGTTCTAGTTGGCATCGATGAGTTAATCGCATGCATAGTTACTTCATAAATAATACGCCTCAACTCTTGTTTAAAATATAATGTAATCGTCCAATATTGTAATGTCGTTCGGCAATATATCAGTTAATTTGTGCGTAGAATACCAGAGATTCTGAGGAGGAGGAGTCCAACAAAATGTACTTACCTGCATCGCCAAGGCTGTGGTGTACACATCTCCAAACCCTCCGTCTGGAAGCTGCAAACTTCTCAGCCATGGAAGCGATCTCAGCACCACATCTTCCAGACTGATCTCTCGAGAGTGATTCGTAGAAAAGCCAGATTCTGACGTCGAATGTGTGCTGGAATTGTTTGCATCTTTTATGTTTTTGATGATTTCCTTTCTGTCTGCTATGCACACCAGTGACATCAACGACAAGATCTTCACGTCT
The DNA here is from genome assembly GCF_054136105.1 of Typopeltis vanoorti. Lineage (NCBI taxonomy): Eukaryota > Metazoa > Arthropoda > Arachnida > Uropygi > Thelyphonidae > Typopeltis > Typopeltis vanoorti. The sequence goes on from NC_143559.1 coordinate 135,913,844, forward strand.
AAGAGAAATAATTAAAATATCACATTTTGGGAATACATGCATTTTAAACATTTTAGGATACATTTTACAAATCAAATTTTGTTCGATGTAAGGTGTTGATATCATAGAATCATCGAACAACTTTTTAACAAAACGACGAAAGTGACGTTATCATTGTTCTATAATTCCACGATATTTTATTTTTGATGGAAAGTGAGTGACAGTCATCAGCAAAAGGATGATTTTATCCTCGCAAATCTTACAATCATTTGTTCATCCTGATCCTTTTTCAGCTGGTGAATTCGATGAAATATGCTTCCAGTGCACAAGTGAAAGGGAAGAAGTATTTCCATCCTTCTAGTAGTCGAAATAGATTACATCCACTCTACATGTTTGGATAACGTGAAAAAGCATTTCAGATTCAGAATTCGGGAATATTTTTCTCTGAAATAAACTGGCCCACCCTTCCTTCAGAGCAGGGATTGTTTTCTGGAGGGTAATTTTGAGCAGCAACACGATGCATTTCCGAATATGTTTTATGGAATTGATATCCTGGAAGAATGCTCGCCACTGGATTCGATTATTGTCCTCGTTCTCCAGAAGTATCTCCACTACTCGTCTACGATGTGGTGTGTGCAATTGCCGTCTATAAAAAGGAATTTTCCGCCTAGAACAGATGACTGCTGAACAATATTACAACGCAGATCTTCAATGTCATGTTCCCTTTCTCTAGCACTTGTAGCTCGGTGCCTCCATTCAACATAATTCCTCTCCACACCCTGACCCAACACAATCGTATATATTCCTTTCAAGAACATTCTCGCAATGGTAAGCAACACAGATCAAGTCTCGTCAAGAATCGGAGGAAAGACAAACACAACTCTCATCTGTTAAGAATGCTTTAGCCCATTGCTTTCTCGTCCACGTTTTACGGATACAACACCACTGACTGATCTGTGGATAAAGGGATGCAGGCTAGACGCCTTCGTGTGTAAAGGCCTATTTTATCGGGGAAGTCTTGCCACAGTTTGTCGAGATATAGGCTTTCTTGTACTTGAATGGACCCGACTTGCAAGCTGACCTGCAGTGGTACGTCGATTGCGTTTTGCATTTTTAACCAAAAATTGGTGTTCATGTTCCATGGTAAAGCGAAGCCAACCTCTTTGCAAACGTCTGATTCACATTCCATTCGTTTGAAACGTTGCCCAGTGCCTGGATATAACGCTATGTGAGATTACGAACTCTCTGGCAGAATCAGTAATTCAACAGTCCTTCTTCAAACTTTCCAATAAATATTTTCTGCGTGAAATCATTTTCATGACGTCATTCGGCGTTACAAGAGATCCGAATTTGCAACTTTAGCCATTCACGAAACAAGCCTCCTTCCAAAACAATTCACTTGGTGCTGCCTTTTATCTCCTTATGTGCTATCACGTGACTCCTTTGTGCGCTTTTCGAAAATTCGAATGTGTACTTTCTTTGAACTGGAAAAATATAAAAATACAAAACTACCAAAAGCAGATTCGTCTGAATTGCGGTAGTGATATTCAGAAACAGTTTTCGTCTTTAGGTTTTAGACACCAGTGTATTTAGGATTCATCCTTCGCTTTTTGTTGTTATGATGTTCATACCATTGTAATATTGTCATATAAGGAGTGCATGCAAATAGTTTTGATATTCCGTGTTATATCTAAGTCGGTATACTTTCCTAATGAGAAGTCCTTTTATTTCATAATATTTTCATTCAATACTGGAGGAAATAATTTTAATCGATTTAATGATTACCGGAAAATAAAAACGAACACGAATTACAAAGAACCGCTATTATCACTCCAGGTCTAGTACTGGATTGCACGCAACTTGTCAGGACCAACATCCTGGTTCTGGCCAAACACTGCACGATTGGCGGAATCCTGGTTTCCCGATTGTGTCCTGGACACTACTGAATCCTTTCATCCACACTGAACACACATTCATCTTAAATTCTTACTTGGAGATTGTTTTGATCAAGTTGTCCTACATGGTGCAACGTGGCCTGATGTATCTGGACTCTTCAAACAAGACAACATCTCATGCATTAACGGTTCTCATTGTGCGAGCATCGTTTGAATGAAGAGAATATGAAATCATTCCATCTGCTGCATTGACCGCCGAGTTATTCTGATTTTAATCCCATCGAACGTTTGTTGGATCATGCACAATGAAACAGACTCCGGCAGATATCAGCGCTTCGCTCGGTCCTAACCTCCGATACGTTATCCTGCCTAGTTGGTTCAGCATACTTCAGGCACCTTCCGTGGTCCGATGGAACGAATTCCAGGCCAGCTGCAAGCGTATCTCGGTCAAACGAGACACAACAGGCTACTATGCAGGTGGTCATAATGTTTCTGCTCATAAGCCGCGGAAGTGGTGCAGCATTTCAATCCGTAAACGCTGTTGCTCAGACATTCCACCGTTAGCGACTTATATTAGGTGACAATGAGCCCGCATTCCACAAATGTCGTTTTGCCACGGCATGGAGTCAAAAAATTTGATAATTTGCTTAGCGTTCTATACTTTCTTTAACGTGAATACTATGATCGGAAATTTCATTTATTTCAATGTCCCTGTCGATACTAACTCTATTATAAATCTATTATGTAATAATTGTATTTTCTAAGAAAATAGAAACAGGAATCTTTCTGCTTCATACGAAAATTCATTGGCTATAAATCATGAAAATAGGAAAGGAAGCAGCTCCGTAATTCCAGTTGCGCTTTTAAGCTTACTATTTTCTTGAATATCATTTTCTCATAACGTTTTCGTGTATTTCGTTAACTTTTGGCAAGTGTAGGATTTTAAAATGATTATAGTTTTACAATAAATGAAATGTGATATTACCAGTGTAGGAGGGATGGTTTTCCAATTGCAATGCTTCGAGAAGGACATCGGTCTGCGCTGAAGTTGGTGTTTCTCCAGCAACACAAAGAGAGAGGACCACCGCGGGCATCGTGAAGACCGAAGTATCGTTCTTGGCGGAATTCTTCAGATAGTCTACAAAATTGAATCCATGGAAGTTGCGGGGATTTCTGCAAGTGGCTAAGAGGGCTCGGATGTACTGGGCTAGCTGCACGGGGATCAGTGGAACATCGTGTTTCCTGGAAAGGAATTGATCCGAAATTTAATCACTTCTCTATGAAACCTGCGGGCATGGTAGATGTTCAGCTAACATGCCCGCAGGTTTAGAAAATAACTGAATATATAATCTTGGGGAAACGTGTCAAAATTTTCTCTTGCCATTCTTAATCACATTTTAGTGATATCCAGCAATTCTTCAATTCAGAGATTGATTGGTCAAGTATACAGGATTTTAATATGTTAAAAATCAAAATTATTGCGAAAACCAGTTTCATGAGAATAAAAATGTATTTATGTACCGACATATTCTTCAAATTATTATAAGATAATTATAAGAATCTCTTGTTAAGAGTATCTGGAATCAGCAACGTATTCATGAATACGAACTGTAGTTAATAAGCAAACGGAATAACAGAATAGCCAAGGGGAGTTTGGGGTTTATTTGTTGTTTAGTTTTTGGCTTATTCTGATTAAGAGAGGCAGTGCTGCTAAATTGACTCCAAGCTCTACTAGCCGAATATTACGAGGCAATACTGGATATACTGTCCGGTATAACCTAAAGCCATTTCGAAGTTTTCTTGACGATAGTCATCGTTAGTCAATAATGAATCCTTTTTATCGGTAGATTAAAAAAAAAAAATGTGTGCATCTTAAATGTTTTATAACCTTTCAACATATTATGACTTTTTTTTTTCATTATCTTCTCTGAGGGAATCAGAGATTTACGAGAGATCACTTTAATCCTTGAATACAAAGATATTTTGTGCATTGTACGCTTTATGAAGTTATTCTCATCAATAACTCACCAAAAATAAATAAATAAATGAAACAAATAAATAAAGGAAAACGAGAATCGAATCAAATTTGGCACAGTTTTAGAGACAATTGTATATAAAAATTTCATATAATAATTAAATGAAGAAATACATATGCAATTTAAACTATCAAATATTACACGGAAAAAAGAGTAATTAGAATAACTCTATACCCTGATTATACACGGAATGAAAGAGTGTCAGTAAATAATGTCTAGAGGTGAGACTTAAATCTGATAAGAAAGTGTGAATCTCGAATTAAATGATTTCTATCTGTGAGGAAGAAACGATAAAACGAAACTAAAATGATTGTGAATGTCGTAGAGATTTATTGGCAGTACTGTAAGCAAGTTTTGAGGTTTTTTACCTGATTACGTAAATCATATATCAGACGAAAAACGTAAAAGTACACCTTTCATTAAAAAAAAAAAAATTAAGAATGAAATATCGGTTATGGTGTGCACTCGTCGTGCCACTCCTTTCGCAATATATTCCAGTAGTTCTATGCTTTGGAGTTTAATATGCAGAAAGCCACGAATGAATCGAATTATCTTAAGAATAGCAGAGAAGAAACACTTCGTACTTTGCCAATGTCACAGCAATTTCAACTTCCAGGAACTCCCCAAGTACTTCAATCAGAGTGTCGTTATTTAGAAGGCTTTCTTTGCTTGCAAGGTAGAGTGCAACGACTGCTCGAGGGGTCTCTTTTCCCCATCCCCAACTCAAGCGACGTTGGTTGAGTAGCCAGTTCACTGCTTTCACACGGGCTTCCCTCACCCCTTTAACCGAATCCATGTTATCTGTAAGGGAACAAAATAAATAAGATGAGCATGTAGAGGCGAAGAATACTCTCCAAAAGCAAATGTAAGAAGAAAAAAAAAAAAGACGTTTAAACTTTCATAAAAAGGAAACTCAAACAGATATGTAACAAAGAGGAAAAAATATTCAAGTAACACCATTAATTGAAACAGATTATTTAGATATTTATTTAATAGGAAATACAAAAACACACAAATAATAATAATAATAATAATAATAATAATAATAATAATGTGAAGCTGTTGCAAAATCATGTGCATTAGTCGTTTTCATTTACTTCTCGTCATCCCTTTAAAATTTAGGAAGAATCTCTTCCAAAAGTATTAAAAGCATAGCAGAAATCCAAACCTCTTAATAAAGTGCATGTTTGTGAAAATCAGTTATTTCCGTTCAAATAATTAATCTAATTGAACCGTATTAGAATGCTCCTGGAGCAGCTGGCGAAGATCATTTTGAAAATTATACTCCTTCCAATGTGCAGGAAGTCTTTAGATGAATTAGCAGCACTCATCCGGAGGTGGCAGGGTTCATTTCCTCCTGGGAAATTAGGTTTTCATCCAGAAACTATGCAAACGGGGCGAAGACACACAATGTACAGACAAAAGAATACTTACAGGGCCAACCACATTATCCCGGAGTTATGGTTATGAAATCCAATGATATGATGATGATGATGAGTGTGCCAGGAAGAAATTCCGAATAATGGCAAATGAAACCAGCAGAACTGATGACATTTTTAGTTTGTTTGTCCTCCCCTTTGTTCTTTGGGTTCATTGCCATTTTTTTTATTCAGTAGAACGATAATCGTCAGTTTCGAGGGAATGACCCTTCCTCCGCATAACATCGGCTAACTCATTTTCATTTGAAGATTTCTGGTGTTTGAGACTAGAATCAGGCTCTTTTAACTAGCCACATGTGCCGCCGTTATCTCCTGTACTAAGGCCAACATTAATCGTTCCGATTCTGATTCTACACAAGACGGTTTTTCTACTTTACAGATTCATCATTCCCGATAATCGTTAAATTGTGTACCACATCAAAATTGGGAGGGGGGGGGATAACACAGTAAACGAAATTTTTGGGAAAAAAAAGCAAAAAAAATAATAATAATAATTTTCAGGGATGCTAAGAAGAGACGTGTTGTCAACATGCTCATCGACAGCCACATACAAGACGCATTCCGAAATAACTCACAGACATCAAAAGCATTTTCACACTTACTGCAGTATTTCTCATCCGAGTTGTCTCCGCAGTCATCCACAGCGTTGCACGTGCGCTTATTTGCAATGCATCGTTTGTTATCACATCGGAACAAAGCTGAAGAAGAGCAAGCTGGAAAAAAAATAATAAAAATCGAATGTTATTCACTTCTAATTTTTCTGACAACATCAACTACAATGTTATCGTTTTAAAAAAAAATTCAATAAAATATGGATGCAGTTCGCTGACATATAAATGAAAACACAAATGGGAAAATGCAGAAAATAAAATAAATAAATAAAAAAGAAAGTTTTCAATCCTGATAAACAACACTGAGTTTCCTTTTAAAAAATAAAGGCCACAACGAAAATCTTGTCCACCACTAATAAAAAAAAAATCTGCAAATTCCTACGCAACACTTTAGGCGCGCGTTTTATCATAAAAATATGAAATGGTACGTGCCAACCCCACATTGATACTTACATCTGCAGTTGCCTTCGTCACTACCGTCCCTGCAGTCGTAGCTTCCATCGCAGACTCTCCTTCTGTCGATGCACTGTCCATTATTGCACCGAAAGGTGTCGAAGCTGGGCTCGCAGCCTAAAGAAACAAGAAAACATATTTTAAATGATGAAGGCAGGGTACAAAGTACTTTCATTGTGATACACTTGGGTTCAGTCAATATTATAGGACGTCGAAACCAGAAAAACGCAGAAAATTGCCGACATTTTCCTCTCTGTCTTTAATTAAAGTGAGTGAATGGGTTTAATAAAGTGTCGATATCATGTCCAACTGCAGATAGATTCAGCGATGCTCACATAAAATTTAGACATTATTTAGAAAGTAAGGTTTCGTTTTATAAATAAATTGCATGTGATTAATTAAAAAAACATCTGACTACACTGCTTGAAAAGAAGTTAACGGCCACCCCCGTGGGCAAGGTACAAAGATATAACGAGTCACATCTTTGTAGCCAGTATAAATCGGAAGTGGGGGGCGATGAGACAGGAGAGTTTCCTCTATACACCTGAAATTTCAAAATTTGCATATCTTGCAATTTCTTACGTTTCAGTTATAACAGCTGAACTTAACAAAATTAGGGTTCATTAGTACATTTTGAAAAGCGCCCGCTCTCGCCAGAATGCATCCACTGCAGTCTGCCGCAGAGTCTCGTGGTAACGAAAAGACATCGAAAAATTATTTCATCGGAATGAAATAATTCAAAATGTACTGAGGAACCTCAATTTTCTTGAGTTGCTCTATTGTAACTGAAACGCAAGAAATTGCAGGATATGCAAAGTTTAAAATTTCAAGTAGTTTACTCTACTCTTCGGTTTTACCAGTGCAGGGATGTAATGATCCAAAATCAGTACAAACATGTCGGTTGAAATGACTGCGAAAAGGATAATGATGAAGTTTGAAAGAGGTCAACAGTCAATGATAGCGGCGTACTGAGATGGAAACCAGGGAGTCAACTGTAAGTGCTACCGGCAGTGGGCGACCCACCATACTCTACACACCTGAGCATACATTATTACTACGAAGAATAATATGTAAGACTGTCATATTCGTCGGCCGACCTCGGAGTTCCGGGCATCGACTTGAACTCATATCAATTCATAACAGAGGCTCGCAAAAGGGGTTTCCATGGTAGGACAGCAATGTGAGTGCTGCATATTACGCAAACCACCATGCATCGTCTTCATGGCTCAAATAACGTGTACAGTGGGACGTGGAAGATTGGAAAGATGTGCTGTGGAGTAACAAATCACACAACACCCTCTACCGAGCAGATGAACGGATGTGAGTATCGCGGATTCCGGGTGAACTTCTCTTATTAGCGTATGTAACCCTAGCTATGAAATGGGAATTCGGAGGTGGTGGTGTGATGGTATGGTCCTGTTTTTCCTGGTTTGAAAAACTGAATGAACTTTTATATGTGGTGCAACGAACATTGACCTCCAAAAGGGATCTGAACATTCTGGAGAATGCAATACTTCCGTCTTTGTGGCATTTCTACGGAACTGACCATTTTCTTTTCAAAAAGAAAAGACAACAAAATTTCAACAAGACAAGACGTGTCATAAATCTGCTGCTGTAACTGCGTGGTTGGTTTGTGGACATGAAGGTCACGACAATTGACTGGCCTCCACAGAGCCCCGAATCTAAACTGTATTGAGAATCTGTGAGATGAACTGGAGTGTTGGGTGAGGTGAAGGAATGTCCGCTTCACAACAGTCCAGGAACTCTTTTCAAGTAACAGAAAGAATGGTCGAAAATTCCCATTGGTCACTATCGTCCGGTTCTGGAAAGTATACCGCTTAGGAATGCTGCAGTCATCGCAGTGAAAGGAGCTCCTATATCTTATTAAGGTGGGAATCATGCTGATTTGTTCCTCACACTATGATTCCCTTTGATTTCTTTCCAAGCAGTATATGGTGTCAAGAATTTTATTTAACCACCTTACCGGCCATTATGGATCAAATTCGCATTCATGATGGATACGAAGCATACATCATATATTTCAATGGTATTACAATTTTAATATGCACTTCGCATCCATCATAACCTTCATGTCTATAGACGCCTTGGCCGGTAGCGTGGTTAATTTCTTAATTTGGAGATCATATATTACATGACTGTTTATTCCTCACACTATGATGTCCATTGATTTCTTTCCAAGCAGTGTATGGTTTTCTTTTAATTTCTTAGTTAGAGGATGTACCGTTTTCTAAAAATTAAATATACACTACCTAACAATGACTATCAGGACACTTTAGCAATTCAAAATTGATAAAAGCAGGCGAATCCTGATATCGGTATGTCCGCCGTTGGCTTTGATCGCCTGCAGCGCACGTTGAGTGAGGCTTTCCACCAATATGCGGCAGACGTCAGGTGGAATTTGTCTCCACTTCACCATCACACTTCCATGTGAGATGGCATATGTACTTGCCTCGCCTATTTTTTAGAAAATGATTAACGATTCCACTATGCAATCCAATCACCAGGATGCGGATTCAAATCCCGTCATGAGCCTGGATCTTTGTGATTGTTCGTTAGACGAGACATGAAGTTCATTGCCTCGTATGAAACGTCTGCCCCATTTGTTGGAAGGCTTGAAAAAAATTCCGTCTTTGGTCTTTTAGAGTGGGATGCCTTGATTATGCAAAATAATATATAAAAACAATAATAAAATCATTACTCTACCCACAGTACACAAGATTTTGTAGATGGGAATCACATAATTTTTATGAAAAGAAATCAGCTGTGGGTTTCATTGGAATTAACGTCACAGCAATATTTATTATCAATATTTGCTTAATACCACTGTGGGAGGTGGAATTCTACTCTATTTGAAGACACTGATAACGGGCATTATCAAAAAACATCAACAACAACAACAAATAAGATACTAAGTGTCCTTATCTAAAATAAGTGAAGTTCGGACTGGGTGATTCATTCAAATAATGTTCTTTCTCCACTTGACGTTCTCATCGAGCCACTGAAAAATCTCGCTATTACCTGATATGCACCTTGAAGAGATGTAAAAGTTTCCGAGATTGTATAAAAATATTTCCATCCCGAGCCTCATGAAAGAAATCATAAGCTCAGCGCTGTGCTTATGATTTCTTGAATAATAAAAAAATGAAGAATAAATTAGAAAAAAAATTAGAAAGAAAAAATTATCTTGAAGAATAAAAAAAAATCACAGAAATGTGGACAAGAAACGGTACTTTCGACGCATGTTATTTTCTTCTCTTGCTGTGAGTGGTTGGTAGACAAAGAGTTTCATTTGGTATTCTGTCGAGGTAATTTGAAGAGCAAACATGGGACTCACTTGAGCTGGTTTAGAGCTCGAGTGTGATTACTGGTGGTTTATATTAATAACCGGTAACTGTTATTTATGACTGAATGATTAATTACTTATGTAAATAAAGTATTGTTTGTAGTTTATTTTAAATAAAGGAAACCAGCGCATGAAGTATGATGTTTCCACAGATCTGGCCATACGAGGGTGCCGAATCCTTCTTCTTGTTTCTTTTTTGTATCAGGCCGATTGGCCTGTTTCGGGCTGTCCTAAGCCCTTCCTTTCGTCCCCCTCTGTTCTGCGGAACGAAGATTTTCCTAGTGAAAAAAACTCCTACCTTCGTATGAGACAGGCTAACTCACCTTTCGTCGAAAGAGACCAGATGAAGTTCCTCACGTCACTGACGGGAATCGAACCCAGGTCTTTCCGACAAAAGGGATTCGTCTGCACCGACTGAGCTACGTAGGAGCTGTGCCGAATCTTGGCGAAACTAAATGAAATCGTTTATATAGAAGCCTTCCCAACGTTGATAAATAGAACTTTGTTGACGGCCATTATGTCACGCTGTGTTCATTTTTTCCGTGAGCTATGAAAAGGAAAAAGCTCCTCGGGAGAATCCCAGTATGACCGCCACCACACTTAATGGACGGGGCAACACCTCCTGGTCCCACAAGTTCCCCCAGATAGCTGCCACATCTAGAGAAATCCATCTTCTTTGGTGTGCTCATCGTGATTCCTTACTGACTGGCTTCGGCTGCTGATCGATGTTTAGAGTGGTGTTTTTATACTCGGCGGCTTTTCCCTAGAAACCTAGAATAAGATGGAATCTACCAAAGCACAACTAGTGAACACATACACGCGCGCGCGAGCGATCATTTCCAGCACTCCTGTCCATGCGGAGTCCGTTATCTCAGAGAGACAGGTCTAATAGTGTTGCACGAAAAGTCATTCTTACGTTGTCAAGTTAGTTCACACCTTCATCAGATGGCCATAACATACAAGAGGACTTCCTAAAAAAGACGGCCATTTGATGCAGGACCTATTGAATATTAAATATTACCCCTACTTAAACATTTCTTAATCCCTATAAGATTAATCACCACGTGAAGCGCAACACTCACCGATTTAGCATCGAACACGGATGTTTTGCTTCAGGTAATTCGCGTGACTGTCGTTGAGTCTCTCTCATAATTTGCATAGTTTGCAACTACTGAAACATGTGTATATATATATATATATATTAAATTTAAAAAATATTTATCAAAGTCGATGTCTTTCACAATTTGTGTCAATCTCAAAAGTATGTACTTAAATGGAAAAAAATAATACATTTCGGATAAAATGTATTCATCTGCCTGCTTTAGTCCTCAGTTAGATGAATTTAAAAATAAACTTGCTTAGACTGATGCAAATGCTCAGCATCTTTCAAAAATTCATACTTACAAGTGATGTACTCGACAATGAAGCCTAACGCAATCACCAGAAGCAATCTCATCGTCATCAGTTTTCCTTTCTTTCTTTCAAAATACTTGGCAAGCGTTTCAACCCCTGATTTCTTAATTTACCAACGCGAACGTAACAGCTCTGTTTAAATAAGATTTTTGACTGCAGAATGGCCAATGAGAAAAGAGAGAATGAATGACAGGATCTCTGTCTGTTGAAATCAAAGTTCAGGATTATCTTAAGGTTCAAAGGAGAAAGATATATCAACGACGTGATTTCGTTCCCAGATCACGTGGTTGAATGTTCACTAAAGGGAGGAAACAAAACCAAAACTATGTTTGAAATTGCGCGTTTAGTTTGGATTCGAAGATCATCGCGACACTAAAGTAGTCTTAATGCAAAGTAAATGTTTTGTTCAGCAACTGCAAAATAAAAAATCTGAAATAAGTCACTTTCTCCTCTCTTCTTCCCAGAAAATAAGCTCTGTTTGTGCGCATGGGCACTGACCACTTACTTGATCCGAACACTGCTTTCACTACCCGTCCTATCAAGCATTTGTTATACTCAGTTATCAATTAGAGATATTTTGTCCTTGAAAAAATGTCATTTTTCGTTAAAGAAATGTGTAAGTTTAGAGGCGATAATTAATTACTTGTATTTTTCTCATTTCTGATGTATTTAAGGATGTCATTTATGGAAAATTAATAAATTCATTGAATTAAATTAATGCAAAAATTAAGAAAGAATATTTATGAAAGTCAGGCAGATTCATAAACACTGTGTCAAGCGTTGCATTTCCTGTTATCACGCAGACGCCGCTATGAAATGGGATATTCGTTTCGCCTAAAGTCCAGTTACTTCCGTTAGAATGAACGATCACGTGTTATTGAATATTCACGTCTCGGCTGTGTTGAAACAAATAATATTTCTTTTTTCTTAATATTTCTAAAATAACAATCGAAATGCATCGCTAATTTGTTAATCTGGGCACGGATTGGATAGCGCACTCTCTGTCTACAGCAGGGGTCGGCAAACTGTGGCTCTTTGGGTACATGCATGTGGCTCTGAAGTAAAATTGAAATGAAACTATGATAGTTTAATTTATAAAATTTTTAAAGATTATACAGAGGGTGTGGAGGGGATGGTTGAGCACATGGTAGGCAGGGCAGCCAAACAAAGTGACTAATTAGGATTAGGTTTTAGGATGCCTCGACATCTGAGGCATCCGATGCTAACAAAGTGACTAATAAGTGATCGCACGTGTGTGTTAGCATTTCAACTCAACTGGCAGCTTGCTTTTATCTTTCAGTCTCGCGATTTCCGAAAAATATCTAAATAGTGGGGTTAACTCACAACACACTTTGTCCAAGTATTACTTAGTACTTTTGAAGATACCTAAAACAATTAAAATCAATAAACAAGAAGCAATTGGTTGAAATGTGGTAACGTGGACAACACATGTTCACTTCAAATCTGACAAAACAGAAAGGGAAAGTGGAAGCAATAAAACCGTATTGTTTTTCACTTCACCCCTCCTTTATTACTCGTCATTCTGCCGCTACAAATTAAAATAGTAGTGGGAATGTTCATGGAATGAACATTCTGCCGCTATTTTTATTTTTATTTTTTTAAGTATCCATTTTATTTCAATAATTTTTACTTATTTATTCAATTTTAATTGGTTTTGTTTGGGTAATTAAAATATATAGATTTATTTGGTTAATTTAAGTCTGCCTGTGGACCACCTGTCTCAGAAACACCACAGTGTTTCTGAGACAGTGGTGGCGAACCTGTGGCACGCCCGAGAATTTTGCTGGCACGTCAACGATTTACATGTGATATCCTTTATACGCGTATAAATTATTCAGCTTTTTTTTTTAATTGTTACAATACGTACAAGTTAAATTTTGTTTTACAGGAGACAGCAGCTATGAAGACATGAATTTGATTGGTGCGGTATTAACAAAAGATCACGCGACCCAAAGACAAATGAAACCGAGTTTTCTTTTGAGTTGAAATGTTAATTCTCTTCAACCGAATTCCATAACATCTGCAACTGTCATAACACCATTCACTATATATTTCTTAGTTTTAAGACATTCACGACGGGGGGGTGGGGTTGTCGTTTATCGTTCCGACAGAACTTCTCATAACTGGTGGGTTCAACTCATACAAAGTTTCAACCCTTGGTTGAATTTCATTACCTTGTTTGCGTTTGAGCTGGAAGGGGAACTCACACAAGCATTATATGGCATGTTTCAATTCGCGGTAGAATTTAGAATTTTATTTGAAGTTAGTCTTTGTGATCTGTCATAATAAAATCGAGAATTGAATTTCAAATGCAGTCAAACAAACAAACACTTATTTCATGTAATTGAAAAATTCGACAATAATTTTACTTTATACTGTGTTTCCAGTGCAACATATGGTTTTGCTTGCCTATACAGCGTAGTTTCTGTGAGAGGGGTTACATGTGATTCATTAGTTAGCGCCGTTTTTATTCCAGCTGTCTCTAACTAATTGCACTATTTGTTGACGAATATATTACACAGACTGCAAAACCCTCTTCAGGGATACAATAAAACTATTTTTTTCTTGCATCTACAGTATATAATGGTTGTTGGGGGAGGGCGTGTTGTTTTTTGTGTGGGAGGTATATATGCAAAACCTTTTAATGTATTTTTTTAATGTATTAAAGTGAAATCAGGGATGCTAGTAATATGCGAGGGCACGTTATATTGGACGGTGAGCGTTCGCCGACAAGTCGACATCCTTCTGCTCCTTCTCCTGCTCCGCTGACTTCTATGGTGAGTTACGATGCATAAATATTTATCTCGCTACCGTTTTTTTTTTCTTTCAAGCCAACATCATTATAACCAATTTAATAACACAATAATCAATAATTTTATACTGAATAACATTATAAATTTTTGGTAATCAGAATGGGATATGTCAATGAAACTTACCACAAGTTAATTTAATGATGTTGGCCTTAGGAAACTACAATATTGTAGCATTAGTCCTGTGATTGATAACTAATTTAAATGCGTACTTTTGTATTTGTCAACATGCTACACCGTATACATAGTGTACTAATACTCTTTATGATTATGCCATAATTAATTTTCTCTTCTACATATGCTTGTGAGTAATTATTTTCCGAAATGAATTTTATAAAAGACAGTTTAAGAAACAGAATGACCGATGAATCTAGTTCCGTGTGTGTGTATTACTAAAAGTGACAAAATATGAACCTGATATAAAGCATTTGGGATCTAATGTACAACAGCAAAAATATCATTAATAAATTGATATACTGATATTAATAAATTGATAATAGGTTGATATTGATTTGTATATGACAATGTGTATGTCAAATTATGAGTTCATTTTTATGAAATTCTATGTTAATTTTTAAACTTTTCTTAATAAAATTCTGCAATTTATTTTGTATTAATTAATGTTAATTAATAATTTCGGATAAATAATGATCGGATGTTATGTATACTGAGTCTCAGTAAACAAAAGAAATTTGTTGGAAAACACAGCGAAATATAGACAAACCAGAGAAATACAAACAAAATGTGCAACAAATTTTACGAGATGATTTGCTGCTCCATCAAATCATATTTATTCCTGCAATACTCTCTCTCTTCATAAGTTTTTTTTTAAAATTATGCCATCATAAATTCACTTATTCATGTTTAGAATTTATAGGATCGTGCTATTCGCTCCACCCAGCAAATTATAGGACACACATATCACAAATGATAATTATTAATTATCCTTTACCATTAATAAAAGTGTTTCTACTCACACTTATTTTTTCCTATTCTTACATGTCTTATAAATGATGGTTCACATATTTTCATCTTTCAGTATTTCAAATATACCAATCAAATATAGCATTCTCCTTCATTCTTGTTTTCTAATAAGTCCTAAAACAGATTGTCCCCCCACCCTACGCAGAAGCATTCAAAGGTATCCTGCAATTAATTGCATTGGACCAATTAAGATGAGCGCTGATGCGCTATGGCTGTATCTTCTTCTTTGAGGCGTCTGCAAGACAAGCTGTTTTATTGCAGCAATAAAACACGTGTTCCTTTTTTTGATTTGTGGAGAATGGCCGGTTAGTTTGCCCTGTGTGTGCGTTACAGAGTGAAATGTGAATTGTAATATAGTGAAACAAATTTAAACAAAAAAAATACATTTTTAAAAGGTAAGTGTAATTTATTATTATTTTTTGGATTTTAAACTGAAACAATTTAATTTAGCATTAATTAATTAGTTGCTTTTGAATCAAATATGCCGGTCAGTTTTTTTATACATGAAATTGTGCTGAAATCTATTAATTCAGAATACCTTTTTTCTCCCAAGAATTAAAGATCATTAAATTCGATGCCAAATGACCACAATGTATTTGCAGTTTACATGAACAAACAATTTCATCATAAAAAGCCAAAAGACGTTTATTGATGTAATTATTTGTCTCCAAGCTTCCCCGCCGTGGAAACTTTTGAGCGCACGCCCATGTATACGGTCAAATTAACGTGAAATTTGTAGTGCGGGTTGCATAATCCACATGACAGCATACCCAACCGAAATGAGCACGCAACGCCACTGATATATATATATAGAGAGAGAGAGAGAGTAATCCCTCGATTAATGCGCCCCCGATTAGTGCGTTTTCGATTAGTGCGATTAGTGAATTTCGATACCGAAATTCGATTAGTACGCCTCTAAAATTCGATTAGTGCGCCTATATACATCTTCAAAATAAATGGCACAGATTTTAAAAATTATCTATCTATACATTTTTTATGGCTGACTGTTTTAAATAAATCACTCACCAGAATGAAACAATTTAGTTACTGATTTAAAATATTTTACAAAGTTATTTTTAATGGCATACTACCATGTTCTCTATGTTTCAAATTTTTACCGCAAAATTTATGTCGTCTGCTAATTACATAGCATTTTCCTGATCATATCTCGTACCTCCTTTGTAATTATTTTCTTTACATTTTTTTTATTATTTTAAAGTATTTTCCCGACCTATTGTCATGAGTAAAAGAATTAGTGACCAAAAAAGTGAAAGTGTGAAAATGATTCGAAAAGTAATCTCAATTGGAAGAAAAACTTGAAATAATAAAGAAACTTAACAAGGCGAGTCCAGAGCAAAGATAAGACAAGAACACAAAAATGGGTGAATCAACTATAAGAGCAATTTTAAACAAAGCTGCTGAATACAAAGAGAAAAGTTAGGCTGATTCAAGTTCACCGTGCACGCACTCGAAATGCAAGTATCATAATGAGTGAATTAGAGAGACTTCTTTCTACATAGATCGAAGATTGTAACCAAAAACGGATCCTGCTAAGAACTGACTTTAGTCTTTATTAAATCAAACGCATTAAGTCTCTTTGCAACCTTGAAAGAAAGGGCTATCAATGGTGGGAAAGAAGAATTCCACGTGCTGGGTGGTTTGAGAAATAGCCTACATAATGTTCTTATCACAGGCAAAGCTGCAAGTGCCGATAAGGAGGTGGCCGCAAATTATCCAGAAATTTGAAGAAACTTGTATAAGAAGAGGGCTATTGTGACCAACAAATACTTAATGTCGATGAAACTGGCCTTTTTTTTGGAAGACAATGCCTTCCAAGACTTTTCTGGCCAAATCAGAGAAATCTCAGCCTGGTTATAAAGTGGCAAAGTCGATTGAAATTACTGCTAGCAATATGCGATCCATTTGGAAACACATTCTTCCACATTGTACAAATGATTTTAGAGGCATTTCAATTGACTCTGAGTTAATTAAATCTCATTCTGAGAAGCTGAGTGATTCCGACCTGCTAAATTTAGATGCAAAGCCGGAAGATCCTGAAGAATATGAAGAAAATTAAATCAAAACAAATCTGACAATCTGACAAGCCCAAAGAGATTTCACAGAAACAAATTTAAAATATTTAGGTGCAACCGAAACTTTTAAGTAGCAATGCTTAGAGACTGGCCCTTGTGAAGAGAGAAGCAGAAAAATTCAGAAGAGGCAGTTGTTTGGGAAAAAAGAAACAGAATGCCCGCCAGAATAATTGATTTATATTTTGAATATGTTTATTGTCTTTCAGCTTCAGAGTTTTCCTTTAACTAGGCCCTGAGACATTCCTTCATTCTTTTACAAAAAATTAAGGTTGAAGAAAGACATTTGAGGAACGAATTACATTTTTTTCCATAGGTTATTGTACTCGATTGGTGCGTTTTCGATTAATGCGCCTGTTTTAAAGAACGCATTAGGCGCACTAATCGTGGGATTGCTGTATATATATATATATATATATATATATATATATAATATTAGTTTTATTATATTTATTACTCGCGATTTACCGTGGCGTGTTTTATTTCACGTTCAACTGTTACGATAGAACGTGTTACTGGTGATGTTTATTTTTATTATATTTTCGAATTATTGTCATTTATTATTTTGAATTATCATTTAGTTCTTTTTATTTTCTTTTTATATAATGTATTTATATAACATTTTAAATAAAATATATTGTTTAGGGTGCTTTTCAACATGGCTACAAAGAAAAAACTAAGAAAAACAACAGATGAGCATCGTGGCTTTAAAACTGAATGGGCTGAATCTTTCGCGTTCAACTCGAACTCGTATGGCCTTCCAACCTGTCTTATTTGCCAAGAAAAACTGGCGCACAACAAAAAGTCAAATTTGGAGAGACACTTCATGACAAAACATGCCACATTTGCCAGAAAGTATTCTGTTGGTGACACGAGAAAGAGAGCAGTTGAAGAATTCAGAAATGTGTTCAAAAATCAAGTTCTGTATTTAATTATTGGAGAGAATTTAATATTGCAAGCTTCGTAGTGAGTCAGGAGATCGCTAAGAGAGGAAAACCATTCACAGATGGTGAATACATAAAATGTTGTCTTGTTAATGCATCTGAAGAACTTTTTCGGGATTTCAAAAACAAAGCAGAGATTTTAAATAAAATTAAAAGCATACCGTTATCTGCCAAAACAATAGTAGATAGGACAGTTACAATGTCCTCAAATGTGACCAACCAGCAAGTCGAAGACGTTAAATTAGCTTCAACGTTATCAATTGCGGTAGATGAGTCTTGCGACATCAAGGACACAGCCCAAGTTTCCCTTTATGTGCGGTATGTATCATCTGAGGTTCCGAGAGAAGAACTTCTGGGATTAATGCCACTCAAGGGCCAAACGCACGGAGTGGACATAGCAAATGCCGTCCTTGAATGCATGGAAAAAAGTCATATCCCATTCAATAAAATTGTATCGATTGCAACCGATGGTGCAAAAAGTATGACGGGAGCGAAGGGTTTTGTTTCAATTTTAAAAGGAAAAATTAATCATGAAGTGATTACTTTCCATTGTATACTCCACCAGGAAGCAGTTTGTGCACAAACATTTACAGAAGAAATTGGTAAAATTATGGAATTGGTAATTAAGATTACCAACACCATTGTAGCAAGGGGACTTAACCATCGACAATTTAAAGAGTTGCTAAGTGAAATGGAGAGCGAGTATTCAATCTTCTCCAGTACAACAGGGTTCGATGGCTTTCTAGAGGCGACATGTTAAAGCGTTTTTCATCTTGCAAAATGAAATCAAACTATTCCTCGACAACAAGGATGTTCAATATCCAGAATTAACAGATCAGTGGTTGCAAAAATTGTACTTTATGGTGGAGGTTACATCACAACTGAATCAGCTCAATCGTAAATTACAAGGCAAGGGAAATACTGCTTTTTCAATGCTAGAGGAAGTTATTTCTTTTGAAAAGAAATTGATTCTATTCGCTGAAGATTTAGAGAGGGGAACTTTAGTTCATTTCCCGAACTTGTCTCGATATCGCTGAGAAAACAATGCCCTCATTAACAAAAGATTATTTCAAGACAGCAGTTTTAAACAGGAGAGAATCTTTTCTTCAAAGGTTTCAGGAATTCAGAAATAATAAAGCGACTCTAGCTTTAATTACAAATCCTCTCAATGCCAAAGTGAAGGAATTACATTTTTCTCCGTTTGATATTGATACGGCTAATTTTGAAATACAATTGCTGGACTTGACAAGCAAAAACTTATGGAGTTCCAGATTTGTACGTGTTGGTACTGAAATAGAACTGGAAAACGAAAATGCAGTCTGATTTCACAGCACAAGCAGACTGCTGTTAAAGAACTACAGAAGGCAGACTCAATGATTTTCAATACTTGGAATAGTCTTCCGGACTCGTATCATGAGTTGAAAAATTTGCATTTGGTGTTCTCAGTATCTTCGGGTCTACATATTTATGTGAGCAATCGTTTTCTAACATGAATTTCATTAAATGTAAATTGAGCAGCCAAATTACTAATTCCAAATTACTTGGAATCTTGCCTTAAATTAAAAACGACTAGTTACAAACCGGACATACAGAAACTTTGTAAGGAAATGCAAGCTCATTGCTCACACTGATTAAAAGCAATGAGAGCAATTTTTGTGTGATTTTTTCTCCATTTAATAAAGATATAATTAATATTATAACTTGTTATATATTGCTGTAAATTTACTATAATATAACTTTAAATTTTCCTTATTTGTAAAAATATATTTATGGCTCTCGAATAACTTTTGACGGGTTTGGCTCTTCCATCTCAAAAGTTTGCCGACCCCTGATCTAGAGTAGTATTTCAGGATTATTTAACTATCAGTTCACCCACTAATACGAACTTACCGTTGGATCACAGCCTTTCGTGGGAAGGACAAAAAAAAAAAAAAAGAGGTGATATCAAATAGCCTGAAAATTCGTTAATGGAAGAGGCTTGCCAATACCATCTGCTCTTTACGACAGGGTTACCAGATTATTTACCTCTTCGTGCAGCCAGGCGGCGAAGTAGAATAGATTTTTATGGGTTTACAACTTTTATTGTGTGAGTGGAAGGATGGGGGGAGTTTGCATGAAATCTATCTATATTTCAGTTACATTTATATTTATACATCTAAGTTATATTTAAGAATTGCTTGAAAAGCGAGCCTTATACTTGAAAATAAACTTAAAAACTGAGATTTATTTAAAAATAACTGCCATACTTCTCCATGATATTCATGAATTCTTGCTGTCCAATGGAAGGCATTAAAAGTCTTGGATGTCTCATTTAAAAGTCTTTAAATTTGTTCAGTGAAGGTGGCTAATGTGGTTTAACGAGTATTGTTATGTGTGTGTGTGAGAGAGAGAGAATGAAAAATTATAAACACATCACACATTTAGCATAATAAGCTGACTAAATATTACCAAAGCTTACTTGAGGCCTGAAGTGACTTGAAAAAATAGTTCCACGGTCCGGATTCCTGTATTATGTAAAAAGAAAATAAGATTGTACAAAAATAAAGAATAAGGAAAAATATTCTTAGCCCGCCAACAGTAACAGTATTAATATACTCTAGTCTGCAACCTACCGGGTGTGAAGTCAGATAATAATAATAATAATTTTTTTTAATATATACAGTATATATCTTTTTATTGATTCCTAAAATATTTATACATACAATAAACATCTTGTGTGACATTGCATCTTATAATTTTACTGAGTTCAGCACTAAGTGCTGTAATTCCTACATTGGATTTCAATTACAATTTTTAATAATACTTTTTTGCCTTTATATTATGTATTTACAACACATGTTCTTCTAATATTAACAACGAAGATTATACAGAATATTTTGTATAATTTTTTTATTTTTTTATTTTTATTTATTTTTTTTTAAGTTTGAAAAAGAATGATTATACATACAAATTTATGCATTTGCTTATAAGGATTACTTGTAGATGAGCAAGGAAAGTTAATCCCACCTACTTCGAAGCTTGGGTTAGCTTTTATGAAGAGAGTGGAATTTAGCCTTAACTATTTGTGTTGTTGCTACTGTTTATGTATGGGATGTAGGCATTGCATGGTAGTGATTTATGTTGTATATATTAGTGTTAATGTTTTCTTAACTCTGTTGGTATATTTTTCAGGGTTCGTTTTTTAATGTTCTGTAGTTATCTACGTGTTTTAACTTTCTTGGTAGGTTGTTGAGTTGCATGGGTATCTGATGAGATCTCACAAAAGAACCGTATGAGTTGTTGAAGGGTGTGGGGATGTAGAGAGTTGTTGTACGGCGTGTTATACGATATGTGTCACTGTTGTTTCGGTAGATGATGTTGAAATAATTCCTTGTTAATGTCATGTAGTGTTTCAGATTTTTAATGCTCAGAATTCTGTGTATCGCCATGTGCTTGCCGGATATTGGTTGTTGCGTGTAAGGTGTCCAGATCACTGTTGACACGATTTTCCTGTGTAGTGTTTCTAATTTTGTTAGGTGGCTGTTTCATGTATTTGCATAGACTGTTATTCCGTATCTGAGTAGGGATTCGCAGATACCGTGATATAGGAGTTTTTTATGTTGGGTGGAATAATATCTTTAACTTGGAAGAGTTTTGCTGCGATGATCCGGAGTTTGGTGTGTAGGTATGCTATATGTTTTGTCCATTTAAGGTGGGAATCTATATAGAGACAGAGGTATTTTGCGTGTGTTAAAGGTTTGATTTCGGAACACTGGCAGGTTTTTTGTTGTTAATGCAGCGGTATGTGTAACAATGTATCGATAGTGATGCGGGGCGTATGATTCTTGGGTTGTGTATTATCAACGTCTGTGTTTTGGTGCCGTTGATTAGAATTGCGTTTTGGTGGAACTATGTTGTGATTTCGTTTAGGTCTTGTTGTGCTTTGCAGAGAGCTGTGTTAATGTCTGTGTGGATTGCTAGTAGTGCAGTGTCATCTGCGTATTGACATATTTGACTTCTTATGGATATGTTATGAACATCTTTAATGTATATGTTGAATAGAGTGGGTGATATTATGGCAGCTTGAGGTACACTGTGTTTTACTTGTATACTCCGATTGTGACATGTACCTATTTTTGTTACTTGTGTTCTGTTTGAGAGGTAGTTCTTGAACCATGTATGCAGTGTTCCTCTTATACCTATTGAGTATAGTTTGGTGAGTAGTATGTCATGTTCAAGTGTGTCAAATGCTTTGGTTAGGTCCAGCAGTATAAGGACGGCGTACTTGTTTTTGTCGAGAGCTTTGTTTATTGTGTCGGCGATGTTTTCTAATAAAGTAATGGTGCTTTTTGTTTTCTGAAAGGCGTATTGGTTTTGTGAGATGATGTTGTACTTCTGTAAATAGTTCTGTAGTCTGGTGTGTGTGTTATTTTTTCTAGAATTTTTGAGATGACTGGTAGTGTCGCTATTGGTCTGTAGTTCTGAGTATCGTTTCTTTTGCCGTGTTTGTATATTGGCGTAATTACTGCAGTTTTTAGTTGTTGTGGAATAGTGCGTGTGTCAAATATTATGTTTACGAGTTTCAAAAGTATTGGATTTATTTGTTCAAAATGTGTTATAAGGTCTGTGAGTCTTATTTTGTCTATTCCTGGAGTAGTCTTTGGTTTTAGTTTTAGGAGTGCTTCTTTCAGTTCCTGTTTTGTTATGGGTGGAAAATACAACGTTTGTTGTTGACTTTGTGTCGGTAGTTTTTTGTTGATCGTTGGTAGTTTGTCTGAGTTGTGTGATGTTGTTTGTGAAAGCATGGTTGAATGAGTCTGCTAGTTCCTCTTGGTTTGTGTCCTGACCGAAGCTTTTTGCAATAAAATCTTGTGCTGAAGTTTTCTTTTTTCGGATTACTAATTCGTTGAGTGTAGCCCATGTTTGCTTAATGTTGTTGTTACATTCCATGAATTTTTGGAAGTAGTATCGTCTTTTTGCCCTACGAATTTTTGTTGTTAGTTTATTTCTTGTGTTTTTGTATAAGGTTTGTAAATGTGTGTTACTGGGTTAATAATAATAATAATAATAATAATAATAATAATAAATGTCCTCTGATAGCTACTCTCATTAATAATCTTCCATACAACTTAAAACACCTTACCAGTTAAGACAAAAACACTAAAACTAGAAATATGGAAGTAGAAGTAGTAGCACAACATACCGTAGAACTAAAAGGCTACACAAGATCAGTTATCGAGGAGACTAGAAGGAAAACAGATGCACGCATACACCAAAACACCAACAGTAAATGAACAACAATCCCACTGTCTTCAGAAACGCTTATTCTAGCTTCGAAGATGGTTGGTTATAAAGCCACACTAAAATCCTATTAGGACAATAAACTTTCAGGTTGCATTACCTTAACCGATATCATCCATGGAACATCGTCCCACTTCCTGACCCTTAAATATATTATTTACTCCTACGACAATTCAATTCATCCCTAGTTACATAAATTCCACCCTCTTTGTGCATATCATATTAATATTTTGTCTTAGTCCACATCTATCAGTAATCTTTATAACTTTATAATTATTTATTCAAAAATGAATGGTGAACTGAATTCATATACTCCATTCTGTAGCATCCTACACCAATCCAAAAATATAATACAAGAATAGCCTTAAAACATTCTAGTAGCAAGGCTTATACGTAAAACTGTCGACGAGAGGTTGACTACAGTGTTGAGTGGTGGCTGTGGTAAGGAAGTAGAATTCTTTGTCAGGTTTTCGTATTTTTTCACGTGCCGACTACGTATTTTTTCGAATTCTTTTCTTGCCGATGCACATGAGATGTCATAAAGTATCGACCATAGATCACGGCCGAGTGTATTCGAAAGCTCTTCCTCTAGCGCCCGTAAGGTTTTGTTTTCGTCGGCAAGGAGAACGCGCATCGCGGTAATTTGTTCTCTTAACAGAGCGAAGCTAGTGCGATTATAAATGCGTAGAGCTTTCTCGGAAGTAAAAAGGTGCTTCAATTTGACACAATTAGGGATCACTTTGTTAAAGGATTTATTTGCCTCGATATCTTCAACCTCAATTTGCCGTATTGACGGGCCTTTCGTGCGATGGCATCTCCGTGGATGATCATGATTCTAGTAGCAAGGCTTATACGTTGGTTAGACATAACTGGTAATTAGTTTACGGAATTAACAATGCATATAAAGTATATTAATTAAAGGTAACTTTAATGAATAACTTCTATATTTCGGCAACGTCACATTGCCATCTTCAGGAACATAAAGATATGGTATGTGCACGCAGGCACTAACACAAAGCAAATGAGGAAGAAAGCAAGAAACTAATATTGTTCCTAAAGTCCTATTGGTGCCCTCTTGCGAGCTAATTTGGTAGTCTTGGTAGTTGGGCTGAAGTTCTCATAATGTAAGTCTCCCAAATTTGGGGTAGTTTCATGCACCCAAATTTGTTGAGGTTTGGAACGTTTTTTAGAGCTGCGGAAGATTCTTTGAATAATCTTCCGTATTTAAACTTGCTGCGATGAATTATTTTTGTTTTTTTCCAACGAATTTTATGGTGGGTATCTAAGGCATGGTCTGCCAGCCCAGAGCGGCTGTACTGGTGAAACCGGATGTAGGCTTTGTGTTCTGAAATCCTGATGTTTGTTGTTCTGCCTGTTTGGCCGAAGTAGGACAATTTGCAGCTGCAAGGGACCTGGTATACACCAGGTAGGTCTAGGGGAAGTGGTTGGTCTTTGGTAGAGCGGATAAGGGATGCCAACTTTTTATATGGTCTGTAACAGGAAGCAAGGTCATATTTTTTGAGGATATTGGTTATTTTCTCAGAGGTGCCCTGGATGTAGGGGATGGTGACAGACTTGGTGTAATCTTTATTGTGGAGGGGGGAAGGGGGTTGTGGTTTACTGGTTTTAGTATTTTTTGGGGATTATAGCCATTGGCTAAGAAAGTGTTGAAGATGTGGTTTAGTTCAGTAATCAGGGCCTTGTCATCTGAGCAGATTAATTTTGCCCTGTTATATAGTGTTTTTATAACAGGGCAAATTGTTGTGAGGGGGGGGGGGATTGCTGGTGAATGTATCTGCCAGTATGGGTGGGTTTTCTATAAACAGAGACAACAAAAGATCCATCAAGCTGGCGGGTGATTAAAGTGTCTAGGAAGGGGAGGGTGTTGTTTTCCTCTTTTTCTAAGGTGAACTGGACTCTGGGGTGTTGGTTGTTTAAGTGTGTTAGGAAGGAGTGGAGAGTGTCTGAGCCATAATACGTAAGATTATTCAAAGAATCTTCCGCAGCTCTAAAAAACGTTCCTAACCTCAACAAATTTCGGTGTATGAAACTACCCCAAATTTGGGAGACTTACATTATGAGAACTTCAGCCCAACTGCCAAGACTACCAAATTAGCCCGCAAGAGGGTACCATTAGGACTTTAGGAACAATATTAGTTTCTTGCTTTCTTCCTCAATTGCTTTGTGTTAGTGCCTGCGTGCACATACCATATCTTTATGTTCCTGAAGATGGCAATGTGACGTTGCCGAAATATAGAAGTTATTCATTAAAGTTACCTTTAATTAATATACTTTATATGCGTTGTTAATTCCGTAAACTAATTACCAGTTAAGCCTTAAAAGAGTAGATATGTTTATCCATAAAAAATGTACTTTCTCAAACATTTTATCGAAAAGTTATTTGTATATAGAGTAAATATTATTAAGATTATAATATAATATAATATAATATTATTACATATATATGTTAAAGATGCCAAGCTATTTTAAACCTTGTTTTATTCCATTTCCCAAGCAAGCAAACTGAAAAATAATAAGTTAAGTTTGCACCTGCAAGTGATGCAAGTCTAGCTGACCCTCAAAGTAGGGCAAGTCAATATATATATATATATATATATATATATAATATTTTACATACTTTCCCTAGGCATTGTATAGAATGACAAATGCTATTTCGGCAAAGTATGAAAACGACTTTTATTGAAAAGATGCATGTGAAAATGTAAGAAGTTCAAAATGTAAGATACCGGATTTTTCTACGGAAAGAGAAAAAGACCAGTGCTGAACTACTTGTTGCTAAAAGGTAGACTGGAATGACATTTTGAATTGCACTTAACTGCCTTTTTCATACAAAAGCACTTCAGATTTCGGCACTTGGTCTTGCAAGTCCACCTCACGAACCCTTGGCCGCTACCAGTGGACAGAGCGAAAGCAGCTGACCAGAGAGCTATTTCATGGTCAGGAATGTCTCCACCTCTCAGTAAGTCCTTGGGACATAAAGTGAATCGTGATCTGGCATAGAGTTGGTTTAAAATTCCTTCAGCAGTTCCAAGTAGGTAAATACCATCGTCTTTCACACTCATAACAACCGCCAGCAGATTGCGTGAGTCACCCCGTCCCTTGTCGACGTCTGGGATAGGAACTCCCGCAGTGGCGCCCCAAAGGTGGAGGAGGAAATTTATTGTTGGAATCCATTTTCATTTTTCGGCCTGTATTTCCAGTTTCAATTTAGATCGAATTTCACCTTCGACAGCATTCTCAATATTGAAGCAAAGCGTACACAAAATATTAACATCTTAACCTTCTATTTTCTCATTTCCATCGCTTTACTCTCATGTCCGCAGGCGGCATTAACCTAACCTATATATTATATTAGCCAGGTGCTATCAGCCCGGGGGAACTTTTGGCCTCAAGCACTGCATGTCGCCCCTGGGCACGGTCCTGGGTACGGTCCAGCCCAACAGCCTGCAGGTCTTCCTTCTCCTGTCCGCCCATTTCCTTCTCAGTCTCCCTGGCGGCCTCCCTGATCGGGGTCGGGCCTCGCACACTTGCTCACAGTCCCTTCGGGGCCTATACGATACAGGTGCCCCATCACTGAAGACGCCGGGCTCGCAGCTCCATCAAGACGTCTGCCGAGTTGTGTAAAGCGTGTATGGCACCGCCTCCTCCAGACTCCGTCTGCCATGACCCCTCCATAGATACGTCGTAGCATCTTGTTCTCGAATATAACCTAACCTAACCATTTCTGGTTAGGTTAGGTTAGGAAGTGCTCTTTGTTTGAGTCGTGCGTCGAAAGTCACGTCACTTGCCTTGCGACATTAAAACTCACTGCCGGAGTATTTTATACTTTGCCGATTTGCCTTTTGGCATTCTATAGATTGCCTAGGAAATGTGTGAAAATCTAAGCGTTTCATACTTTGACGTCCCACTTTCGGCATCTATAGAATTCCGGTTTTCACACTTTATCGGTAACATATACAAAACTGAAAGAGGTAATTATTTTATCTACCCTGTGTAATAATAACTTTTATTTACTCGTGTCAGAAGCAACATAGTTCAAATACACATAAATTTACAAAAAATAATTGATTACATATTGGAATTAAAAAGAAAAGAAAAACAACAAAATATACGTCATAAGTACACAATGCAATAGTACACTAGAAGGTTCATCGTATTTTTGCTGCACAGAATTTGGCCAGATCGCAAGCGTTAGGTGTCGCATTAATCAAATCAACCGTTGTATTATAAAGGGACATAACCTACAGTTCAAGAAGTGAGCCATAGTTTTCTTCTCTCCACATTCACATAGGGATGATTCACATGAGAGTCCCCAATTTTTTACAGTCTTCATTTTTGGAGTGGTTCAGTAAGGCTTTCGGTGGTATGAAGAAAGTTTTTCCTGGATTTTAATCGTTGATGGGCAGGCTGATATTGAAATAGGGGATGGTCTGTAGACATGAATGCATTCAGCCTCTAATTTCTAAGCGCCATCACGCGTCTAATATCTAGAGGTGCTATGCCAGTTGATCAATATATTTCTTCACGACGCGTCGGTCTTAGACAACCAGTAATGAGTCTACATATGTCTCATTTAAGGCAGTGTTCACCTGCTAGCATGGCAGGATCTATACCATACAGGGAACGCATATTCTGCAGCCGAGTAACATAGAGCTAAGGTAGTGGTCCTTATTGTTTGAGCTTGTGTTTCCCAGGTAGGACCGAATAGTTTCCGGAGAATTCCGTTCCTTGCAGTTACTTTATGTTTTGTATTTATACAATGTCTTTCACAAGTGAGAGCACGGTCTAAAGTTACCCCTAAATATGTAGGTGTTGGAAAGTGATCTAAGTGTGTGCTCTCCCAAGTTATTTGTAGTTTCCTTGTTGCCTGTTTATTATTTAAATGAAAGGCGCAGACTTGTGTTTTAAGGGATTAGGTTTCAATTGGTTTTCACTATAATAATGGCCAAGTTCAATTAGTGCTTCAGAGAGCTTTGGTTCTACTCTTAACCTGAGTTGCAATGGCACGATCATCAGCGTAGATAAAGTTTTGTATGTTTAGGGAGGGGCTGATCATTTGCATAGGTGTTAAATAGCAGCGAGAACACTGCCTCGAAGGAAGCCATTCTTCTGATTCCTCCAACGCATACGTTGTCGTTGAAATTGAACAAAATATCTTCGATTCTGAAAAAGGCATCTAATTAGTTGAGTTACCTTATAATCGTTCGTCATTTTGTACAGTTTACTTAACAAGATGCGGTGGTTTATCGTATCGTAAGTAGTAATTAAAACTATAAAAACTACCCTTGTTATTTTCCGGTTCTCAAAACTATCCTCAATATATTGTGTTAGTTGGAGAACTTGTGATGTTGAACTTTTCTCAGCTCGAAAGCCAGCTTGTTCAGGGATCAGGATTGGATCAATTACCCTCATTAGTTTTTCGAGGAGCATTCGCTCAAGAATCTTATACAAGGTGGTTCAAAATTCCACGCAAAAACTTTGAGGGGAGGTAGAGAAATCAAAATCAACCATATTCACATAGGAAATCATGACCGGAAACGCCACCGGAAGGTACTAACAGGGACACAAAGATACAGAAATAACATAAGGCGGTAAGTAGGTTAAAAAAAATTATTAGACGTAACTGAGCAGTTCAGTACTAGTTGGATACATGATATGGTTTCACATCAGGTGCTCAAAGTGACGACCATTAGCAGTGATGCATATCTGTCACGGACGACTTGATTGCCGTACATTTTCGAAAATACCTGGAGTTTCCCGGATATTAGCAGCGGCGACGGCAATACGTGCCACGAGGTCCATTAAGGGTCCCCCACAGAAAGAAAGAAAATGCTCGATAAATCAGGTGAGCGTGGGGGCCATGCGACGGGTCAACCACGCCCAATCCATCAAGCCCGAAAGGACCTGTCCAAATACTGACGCACAGAAATGCCAAAATGAGCTGGAGCCCAGTCGTGTTGGAACAACAGCTGCCAACTCACAGTCATTGGAATATTTTTCAGTAAATCCGGCAGAACTTCTTCCAGAAAGGTCCGATACTTCTGGGAGTCCATTGGGGTGGTAACAGGTATGTTCCGACTAAACATTCAACGACGATACCTGCCCATACATTAATGGTGAAGCGTTGTTGTGCAGCATGTGATCGCACAGCGTGTGGATTCTCATTGGCTCACAAATGAGCATTGTGGTGATTGAAGACCTCTCGGTAAATGAAGCTTCATCCCTGAACAAAACACAATTTGGAAAATCCCAGTCTACGGCACTTTTCTGCAGAAACCACTGCGCGAATTCCACACCTCGAGGATTATCTTCGGCTACCAGTAACTGGACCTGTTGCGGATGAAATGGATGTAAGGACTCAGAGTTCAAAACGCTCAATACACTGGATGGAGATACTCCTATAGCAGAGGCAACGGCACATGTCCTTGTCTCTGGATTATTGTTCATCGCATGCAACTCTTCTATGGTGGGATTTCGCGTCGATCGCGGCCACCCATTATCATGACTGCGATCCCTGAATGATCCATAGTCACACCAATTCTGATGCAAATGGGCAAACGGTGATGAGGTACAAGTCTGTTTGGGTACCTTTCGCGATACATTCGTACCGTGGCTCGTCTATTACCGTCAGCAAACCCGTAAACGAGGTGCATATCTGCCATATCAGCGTTCGTAAAACGACCCATGTTCTTCGTACGACATCGAAAGCTTGAATGAGGAGGCCCCAATTGCTCACCTGGAGCGCTGGCGAACAGTGCCACCTATCACTTTCCGGTCATGCTTTCCTATGTAAATATGGTTGATTTTGATGTTCTGTACCTCCCCTCAAAGTTTGTACTTGGAATTTTGAACAACCCTGTATATATATTACACATATGTACATCTGGAATGAGACCAATGCAGTTCAGTAATTACGGTACTTGAATATTTTGTATTAATTAATTTCTCTTGGTATAAATTGGTTAATTACTTTTTATTTAATTATTCTAAACAGGTTTTCAATATTCTTGTAGAAATTTAGGTACTGTCCAATCAAATTGCTGTATGTTTTCGTGTTATATTAAGAGCAGTAAGCCTTTGAAAATTATTGGAGCCAAATAGATAGTGTTGTGTATTATTTCTTCTAATTAATGCGCTTTTGGGATAAAATATTTGAATCCCGCTTTTCTGCAAAAGTATCTTTTCTAATAGTTACGTACTGGTTATCAGTCTTTAGGATAAGTAGCATCCGGAAAACATGTGGTTGTCAAAGAGGAAGGATATTTAATACGATGTATTTAGAGTTTACTGTAGTGTCTCTTTAATGTTTGTTAAAATACGTATTGTTTTATTTTTAAAGTAATAAGCATTTTAATTTTAATCCGAGGTAGGTTATATATTCACGTTTTCTATCTCCATTCAGTTACAAGTTTAGTTACTTTTACGATTCCAGTTATAGGAATACATAGAATAAAAATTAGTTTTATTAATAGGTGTATTTGTGACTTTAAAAATTATAAAATTTGTTTTTCCACCATTGTGAGTGAATTTGTTCACATGAAACCAATCTTTCACTATTTGCAAAACTATGCTCACCATATTTTGCGATGGACAAGATACTATAGTGAGTTATATGAAAAAAAGTTAGATTTAGATAGCGTTGGGAAACTGACTGAAGAATTGAAGCAGATATCACCACCATGTAATGAATATGATGTGGAATCGCTCGATTGGTTGAACCAGGCACTGACTTCGTTCATCCGGGCAACGTCCGAGCCGGCACGTTGTAGCTGTTGATCGTATATACATCAGATAACAATCGTGTTTTTTCTTTACGGTCAGAGCATCGACACTTATCTGACCGACCCAAGCCTGGATTGGTCAGGCTTGGGACCGGCATGAGACCCCTAAGGATTCCATGGCGGCTTTTTGCTTTGCTTCCTTGCAAATAAGAATTAACTTATAGCAGATAATTCTGTGCGTTAAAGGGCTAACATTCATCATTTGATCTCCAAACATTAATGGTTGACTTCGAGAAAGCAACTATCAACGCTTTTTATGACATATTTACATCTGCAACAGGTTGTTTATTTCATATAGTACAAATTCCATATTGCAAAATTGTTGCCATGGTTTGAAGTTACGCTATCAAACAGATGCTGAATTCAACACGAACATTAAAGGCTTCACAGCATTAGTATTTCTTCCAATGAACGATGTTACTGATGGATTTGTTGAATTGACGATCCTCAGCAAAATGTTAATTATTTACTCAGCATCTCTTGTAATTTGCACAATTTTTAAATGATTTCATTATGTTATGTATCACTGACATTCGCCTTAATAAAGATTTGCCTTTTTAATGAATTTATAATGCCCTTCAATATCCATTGATTATTTACAAAAATTAATGCAAAATGTCTTAAGGCGTAAATGTTTACGGCGAAAAAGTTTGCGGCAAATTTTCCGGTCACGATCAATACGGTATCATCTGCAAAGTTGTTTGCATTACTTGATGAGTGTAGGTCACAGAAGTCGTTCATGCAAATTATAAACAATATTGACCCAAGCACAGAACCTTGGAGAAGCACATTTTACCTGAACGAAATTGTTATAACCTTTGTTGATTTTTACTTCTTGTGAACTAGCCGTTAAATAACTCTCAAACCAGTCATGTGCCCAGCCTCTAATTCCTATATTTTCCATTTTTTTTTTTAAATATAAAGTATCGTGAGGTACTGTGACAAAAGCTTTCTGCAGGTCTAGAAAGACTGCTAAAGTTAGTTTCTGTTTGTCTTTTGAAGAATAAATCAAGTTTGTGAAGTTCATCAGTGCGTGCAATTTAGTTTCTGTCTTAACGCATACTGGTTCTTAGAGAAGTGTTTTTTTTTCTAAAAAAGTTACTAATCTAGTTTTTAATAATTTCTCCAATATTTTGGAGAAAACTGGAAGTAGGGGGATTGGCTTGTAGTTTTTAAGATCACTATTGCATTCTTTATTATATATTGATATTAACACAGCTTTCTTCAATTGTGTTGGAAACACACCAGATCCAGACGATAGATTGAAGATAGTCATCCAAGGAGTTATCGGATATTCCTGGCACTCCCGCAGAATTATGACATTAATACTATCGTGGCCCAGAGCGTGTTTTTAAGTTTCATTATAATATTTTTAATTTCATTCTCATAAGTAGGAAAAAATACATTGAAGTCTCGTTTCTTTTAAGTCGGCAATTTAAGGATGGAGTGTTAGGACTATTTAGAAGTTTTTCATTGGCGGTTACGAAGTAAATATTAAATCTCTCTGCTAATGTTCTTTCAGTGTTTAAATTTGATATTCATAAATCGGATATTTTTCCCAAGTATATCGTTTACAAATTTCCATTGTTTTTTGGCACTGCCTTCACATTTCAAAATTCATTTCGGTAGTTCTCGTTTTTTCCTTCTTTAAATTTTTGGCTTAATTGGTTCCTATAATGTGTGTGTTATCATCCATCGAGTCGTTTCCTACTCCTGGCGAATCCACGAACATACACTCTCCATTCCGATCTTTCCTTGACCATGTCTTTTAGAACCTCCAAACACACTTCAGTTGCTTCTTTAACACCGTCCACCCATCTAATTCGTGCTCTTCCTCTTCTCCGATTTAGCAAGCCTCATCATCTTCTCGAGACTTTCATTTGCTTGCATAATATGTCCAAAGTATGATAATTTTTGCTTGATGATCATAGCTTCGATGGAGCAATCTGGCTTTATTCTGTCTATCACTGATTTATTGGTTTGCTTTGCAGTCCATGGTATTCTTAGTAAGCGTCTCCAAACCCATAATTCAAATGCATCTATCTTCCTTCTTTCACTCTTTCTCAGGATCCAACTTTCACATCCATACAGCACCACAGGGAATACCATTGCTTTCACGATTCTTATTTTTGTTGTGAGGCTGATATCTTTTCTTTAAAGATCTTGCTTAAATTTGTCATCGCTTTTTTTCCAGAGTAATAATCTTCTAACTTCTTCGGTACAATAACCATTTTTATCAATTCGGGATCCTAGGAACACAAATGTGTGTGTTATGATGCATCAAGTCGTTCCTGTAATATGTGAAGCTATTCGCATAGTATTCGTTGTGACGGTATTTTTTGTTGTTGTTTTTATACATCATATCTCTGAGTTTTATACATTGCTTTATGCAGTAGCGCACTCAAGGTTTAATATTGGGGGGGGGGGGGGGGGCTCGAGTTGAGTAGGCAATTTGAGAATATACACTACGCATCGCGTACGACCCATGACTGAGCATATTCAATGATCGCTAATTCATAAGTAGTATAGAAATAGAAGACACGACACAAAATACAAAATTTTAATTTCTTAAAAAGAAATTTTAAGAAATTGAAATCCTAAATGCGTTTATAGTTATGACCAGAACAACCAAACTGCAAAAATCTCATAATAAATATATCAAGAAAGCTTAATATTCTTTACTCTTGCGTATTTTCAATGATAATGATGGCAAACATACACATATCCTGAGACAGCATGGAATGGAATATACTAGGAGTTCGAGAGTATTCAATCTAGTAACCGCATCTGAGGATTTGACTATAACAGATATGACCACGTTGCCACCATCTGGCGAAGGTGATCCATGGTCTTGACCTGGGAGGTAACTAAATGTGTGGAATTTTCAGTTAAGACAGGCTATATGTGGAATTACAGGGCTGGTCAGAATGACACGTTTAAGATATTTCCTGCATCGGTGCCATGGCATGAAAAACTACATGGGCTGGATGTTGATAGTGAAGTGGTTACGGAGCGTTTGAGGGAGGTAATGACTGACTGAATACCTAGAGTGCGGAGAGTAAATCAAGTGAGAGTTAAATGGATCAATAACACCACTAAGCTTGAGCTGCAAAAAAAGAAAGAATTGGTATTTAAGGAGAAAGGTGACCTGCAGGCACACGAACAGTACAAGGCACAGGCCAGAAGGGTAACTGGTGTGGTAAGAAAAGCCAAAGTAGGTTATGACAGGAAGTTAGCAACGCAGGCTAAAGAGAATCCCAAACGGGAGAATCTTAGGATCTTTCTTAGACATGCCGAGTTAGCCGGTCTTGGGCGTGGACTGCTGGGTTTTTCTCCCAAGTTTATCGTGTTTTTTTCCTCCCGCAGAGCAGGCAAACCGGTCTTAAGAACACAACGCTTCACAGACAATTACATATGGTTGAGCGTAGGGGTAACGACCACCTCGTAGTGAGTTATGAAACTCAAAAATGGGAAGCCAAGGCCCTACGTGGGGATGTAATGCCGAAGAAGTCAACTCTAATGTTTTCGAAAGCGTGGCTCCAGGCAACGGCCACCCACAATAAGCCTTTTCTCGAATTCTGAAAGATGCTTTATTTTTCCCATTGCGATTAACCCATTCGACGATTACTGACTAGCAGCATTCTTAAACAGTTGCTTAAAACGCATGGTGACGCACGTAACCGAGTATTTTGCATATACGATGCGTAATGTTTACGTATATCTGCATAGAGGTTTCTAATTCAGTGACCGGAAAGTGTATTACAAAATACCTGTTGTCTCCAATACAGCAGCCAATATCACTGTATACATCTGCTGTCGTTAGAGAAATGACATCTACTCAAGGACTCTATAGCGAAACCCATCATGAACTTGTTTCCGTTAAATTATATACGGTATTAATAAGAGCTATCAATCATAAACCCTAAAACAACAAATTTTAAAAGTTATCTATGTATTTAGTTTTTTATTTTTTAAATTTTTTTTATTTTTAATGTTGGGTCCATATACAGGAGGTTGGCTGGTCAACCTATAGTACGTTAGTACCGTATATGGTGAAAGGAGAAACTTGTTTGCATTTGATTTGAACGCCTGTATATTGTATTCCTTGGGAAATACGTCAGGGGAAGACTGTTCCACAGTACAGGTAACCCTCGTATAACGCGGTACTTATACAACGCGGTTTCGATATAACGCGGTCTGCATATTGTAGTAACCCTTGTTGAACGCGATACTTATACAACGCGGTTTCGATATAAGACGGACTACAAACTATAGTAACCCTTTATCTTTTCATATATTTTTCAAAGCGCGACTTAAAAATCAAATTTTATCTTCGTTAAATTTGCGTCTGCTCGTATCGCTCATGTAGTTATAAATAGCAAATTTATATTAGGGGAAAATACCCCTTAGCACGCATGTACGTCAATTGTTTACCGTATAAAGTATTCATTCTTGAAAATTGTCTTCGTTTTCTGCCAGGAAAGCGCATTAAAAATCATAAGTGTGTTAATCTCAAGCTGAGCCCTTTATTTTTTGGTTGAGTTACATACAATATGTAACGCTTTTTTTATGTAAAAAAAATATTTTTATAGTAATGGCCACTTAGAGCGCTTTTGCCATATACGCGTTTGTTAATAGGGATAAACCCACCCACTGTAAACTGCCACGGTAACAATTGAACAAGACTGAAGATACATTCGGTTTCGATCAGCACATGAGACTGAACTTTCGCGAACTTCTTCATAAGTGCTCCAATCTCTTCAATGGTGAATTAATTAATGGGGAAACAGATTTAAATGAGGAGGAACTGGTACAATTAATAGATGGCGTCGAACCAAATGGCGGGAAAAGTTCTGCCGAAGATTCTGATTGTGATAAATTCGTTAAAGAATTCAGTTTAAAGAAATTAGCAGAAGGATTGGACTTGGCAAGGAAGTTATTTTATGAATAATGATCTCTCAATGGAGCGCTCCAGAAAATTTCCGAGACAATTGGATATTTTTTTAGCTCCGTATAATGAACTTAATAAAAAATTGCAGCATAATGGTAAGCGAGATCTTATTACTGACTTCTTGATAACTAAACGAGCCGAAGTATGCAATGAGAATTATACAAATGATGTCCAAGAGATTTCAAGTGATGACGACGTCCGGCCACTCGTAAATAAAGAA
The DNA here is from genome assembly GCF_054136105.1 of Typopeltis vanoorti. Taxonomy (NCBI): domain Eukaryota; kingdom Metazoa; phylum Arthropoda; class Arachnida; order Uropygi; family Thelyphonidae; genus Typopeltis; species Typopeltis vanoorti. The sequence continues at coordinate 135,950,136 of NC_143559.1, forward strand.
CACCTACGAAATGTTCGTTTAGAAGACAGTGATGACGGTTAAATTATGCACTTTATTTTATTTTGCCTAAAACATTTATGAATTATGCGCAATGAAGTTTACGTACAATTTATAATTTTATAATATGTATTTGTTTCATAGTTTATTTATTTTCTTAACTTACATGAATTATCTGAATTAAATAAAAATATATTTTTGTTGGTTATGTCATTATTGTTTATATAATCTTAAAAAAAAAACATTTCGGAACCTAGCCGTACTTTTTCTATGTGGACTGAGTTTGCATAACGCGTTTTATATAACGCGGCATTTTTGTGGAACTTAACATCTGCGTTATACGAGGATTACCTATACTGCAGTAGCAGGGATGCATGAGGAGGAGAAGAAACTTGTTCTGTGGGTTTCGTGGTGTACTGTAAAAGGGTGTTGGGCGGCAGCTGTAGGTGTTACAATGAGCTTAGTACAGGGTGGGGGAATTATTGATGCTGTTTCAGATGAACCTTTCCCGTGAAAGTATTTATAGAATATACAGATTTCAGAGACCAAGAGTCTATGTGAAAGTGGGGAGAGCGAGTTGGTGAGGGATGGGTCATTTATTAGTCTAATTTCTCTCCTATGTATTGAGTCGAGCTTTTTGGAGTCTCACTCCAGATGTCAGAGCAGTATTCGAGAGCTGGGCAGATTTGTGACTTGTACAGTGTTAACAGCTGTTCAGAGGTGAAGTAGCATCTTGAGCGAAAGAGAAAACCTAGTTTTTTGGAAGCTGAGAATGCAACGGTTGTGATGTGTTTATGCCAAGAGATGCTTAATGTCAAAGTAATTCCGTGAAGAGAAATTTCGTCTTGTCTGTGAATTTGAGTGTTATCGAAAACAATGCTGGGGGAAAATGGTTCTTTTTTTGTGAGAAATAAGACAGAACTGGGTTTTACTAGAGTTGAAGTGATAAGATTGTCTGAGCCCTATCGCAGGATGGCTTGGGGGTCGGAATTAAGGGCAGTAGTGGTTGATGTTCTGTGGGTTGAAGTGAGTTGTGTAGGGTTTTGTCAAATGAAAGGGAGGAATGTAGTATGCTGTCATCTGCAAAACTGTGTATTGGGTTAGAGGCCAACTGAAGTAGGTCATTGATATATAGAAGGAAGAGAGTCGGTGAGAGAACTAAGCCTTGAGGGACCCCGGCATTAGTAGGATGGTGAGATGATAGGGAGCCGTCTACCATCATACAAAAGGTGCGTCCAGACAGGAAGCTGGCAATCCATCTGCAGAAGTCCTGAGGCAGTCCAAATGATGGGAGTTTACTTAGTAAGCCTTTGTGCCAGACCTTGTCAAAGGCTTTGGAGATATCAAGTGCAACTACTTGGGATTCGCCGAATTTCTCCATAGCGTTTGTCCAGTGAAGGGTGATGTATGAGAGTAGATCTCCTGTTGAACGGCTTTGGCGGAATCTGTACTGGTGGTCGCTTAATAGCCGGGTACCTTCAAGGTAGATTAGGAATTGAGAGTTGATGGTTTTTCTCCATCACTTTGGATAGGACTGAAGTGAGTGAGATGAGGCGGTAGTTAGATGGCAGTGATTTGTCACCCTTTTTTAGGAATGGGTTGAATATAGACCAAAATCCAGTGGGATATATACCAGTGGAGTAAGGGAGTGTGTACAAGTGACATAGGATAGGAGTCAGTTCAGATGCACAGACTTTCAGGATAATTGGAGGAATTCCGTCTAGGCCAGAAGACCTTTTTGTGTCTAATTTAGACATCAGGTTTGTGATGTATTTTTGGCAAAAGGATACAGGGGGCATTGCATGTTGGGCAGTTGGAATGACGAGAGCATTTGCCATTGACAGTTATGTGTGCATTGGAGGCAAAGTGTGATGCCAGGAGGTTAGCTTTTTCTATGGGTGATGTTGCAAATGAACCATCTGGGTATGATAGAGATGGGAATAGTGTAAGGCAAAAGTTACGTCCAATTGCCTTGGCAAGGGACCAAAAGGCACGGCTACCGTTTGGACAGGTGGCAAGCTTCCTGCTTTTTGTCCGTTCAAAATCTCTTTTGGAAGTATTAATAGTTTTCTTGCATTTGTTTCGGGCTTCAGTGTAGGTATTGAATGAGGATGGGGTTCTTGATTTGAGCCAGTTGTGGTATGCCTGATTTTTCATTTGTACAGCCTTGGCACATTTTTTGGAGAACCAGTGTTTAGTTATGGGACGGCAGGTATGAGTAGTGTGGGGAATATGTGCTTTCATGCCAGCGAGGTTCATTTTGGTGATGCGTTCGGTGCATATGTCTGGACTGGAAGACCGGAAACAATAGTTTAACAATAGAAATGAAGCATAGTAGTCTCAGAGACTGTCCCATTTGGCACTGTTACAATGCCAAACTACTCTTGTGTGGGAGTGACTGTGTAAGCGTTGTTGCATGGGAAGGGGATGAGCACTAAGTTGTGGTCACAATTACCCAGGGGGATTACTACAATCACTGCATATTTGGAGGGGTCATTAGTAAGGAAGAGATCTAGGGTATTTGGGGAGTTGTTTTGGTTATCACGTATTCTGGTGAACAATTTGCGTGAGGTCATTGGTGACTGCAAACGTTTCAGCATCTCTGCTTGCAGGATCTGTCTGGCTGGAAGAGGAAAGCCAATTGGTGTTATGGACATTAAAATCACCGAGGAGGATTATTTTGCTGTTTGGGGAGTGAGACTGTAGAAAATCAACTTTTAAGGAGAGGAAATGAAAGAGCTCTGAGTGATTGGTGGTATTAGGAGAGCGATAGATACAGCAGATGAATATGACTGAATGGGGGAGGGATATCTTCAGCCAAAGAAGGCCGAAGTCGGACGATTCCAAGCTAGTTGTTCTCTAGCAGGGTATGTCAGAGTGGATATACGCACAGACGCTACCCTTGGGTCGAAAGGAGTTAAGATGTGTATAGTTAGGAAGGTTGAGATGAATAGTGCTGGGGGAAGGAGAGCATTAACAGCTGTTTAGAGGTGAAGTAGCGTTATAATATTAATATAAGATAGTTATAATCTTCGTAATTTTATCTTATTCAATAATGGAGTTCTGATTTAAATCAGTGAGGTACATGCATTTTGAAAACTTTTTTGGTGAAAATAAAATTGTAACTTCTGTAGTCAACATCATTTTGACCCAATCACTGCTTTCTCTCTGCAACTTCGTCAGTTACGAGATAAATGGAACGCATGGCCCTGTCACATGTGTCTCTTTGCTGTAGTTTGGATAGTTGGAATTGGGAAGGACAAACTGGTCTGCTAACATCACTTCCTTCCTAAATGCAATTTTTATATCACTCCCACCCACGAAAGGTTATTAACCTTTTATCGCAAATTAGTCACGTTCGTGGGCTAATGATTGTTTCGTATTTTTGTTTCCTTATACGTATTTTTACGTAGTCCAGAAAACCTTGTAGAGAGAGTAAACGTGACATGTCACGTTCTTTAAAATCATATTTTTTAAGTCATATTCTTTAAAACCTCCAGTAAACAAGACTTGTCTCGGATACAAGACAACTAAGTTCAATTGGAATCTAAACTTTTCCTGTTGAAAAGCTGTTGTGGTTAATTCAACTATACCTTCAAGTGAACAGCTGTCTCTTGGACTTTAAAAGAAAAGGGGAAAAGAAAAAAAAACTCTCTCCCACTACACGCGTCCTTTCCCTCCTACCTACACAAAATACTATAAACAAAATCCAGTATTTCCTCAGAGCATTCAAATATCTACTCAATTTTTTCCCTTTTTCATACCAAACTAAAACGCATTATGTAACCCAGGTTTCTCTAACTTTTCCTGCCACGGAACACTTCACAAATCATGAAATTTTAACGGAACACCCTGGTCAGAGTCAAGTATCATCAGTCTCGTATTCAATGTAAAGCTAAGCGCACACTATCGCCGAAGCAGGCTGAATCGCATCGCAAAAATTCGACAGCGCACAATACAGGCGTGACGGGCCTCAGCGCATCACATTGGCCTTGCTTGTAACCACACGTTTCCTATAATAGATACCTCCGTACTTCACTGGCGCTGCGAGATGTCGACAACCACGGTGCTGAGTCAAGGCCAGTGCGAGCTGGCCTTAATAGCACAATCCACACGCAAAGTGACCGCCTGATATTCAAACATGTTTGAACTTGTCGCAGCATTTAAAACCAATCCAGGGTCATATTAATTTTGATAGTTTTTCATGAAACACTTATTCACTTTCCGCGGATCATAGTTTAGGAAACGCTGAATTCTAACCAATCGATAATTGACAGAAGTACGTTACAGCTTTCACTCTTTGAGCTAACACAAATTGTCCAAATTATCTGCACATAAGAACGAAGCATATTCTATAAATAGAACAGCAATTATTAGACAATGAGAAAACTGAGGACAGAATTCCTGTGGATACTTAGCAATCCTAAAAGCCATTTGATCAGAATCACGCACTCTTATATTCTGTCTTTTAATTTCCCGCCGCGCTTCACAGAAACAGAACGGTTCATCATCTCAGTAGTCACTCTTACAATCCATCTTTTTTTTTTGTTGTTGTTTTTGCTAATCAAACTTTCTCTCTCTCTCTCTCTCTGTCGACCCAATCATATTTTCTTATATTTAAAAAGGAACTCCGTAAAAAAGGAAGTTCTCCCCCTTACTGACATCTCCACTTCTAACTCAGCATGTTATCTTCTGATCTTGTTTTTCGCCTGCTTCTCCTTCTACTCAATCCACCTGACTCTGTTCGCAACATCTTTTGAGAAACCCTACGCAAGTGACTTTCTTTTCTCTTGTCCTAGCATTGGAAATGCTTTCCAATTTTCACTACGCATATATTTGTGATTGTCATTGAGGGAAGGACGAATTTCATTGACGAATTTAAAACGAAAACATCTGCGTGGATTCTTCTGCAGTTTGTCGTCCTCTTTTTCGACATGTGAAGTTCAAAATATCGGTGTAACGAGGGACAATGGAAAACGTGGTTTAATGATCGTTATCAGGAAGAGGGGACATCTCAGATAAAAGCCATAAACAGAAGACACGAAGGAACAACATTTTCAGAAATTTTGAAATTTCTGAAATATCAATAAATTTGCGCAATTCTTCAATGGAGGACCCTAAAAGGACTAACGATCAGTTCGCACCACTTGAAATTAGGAAGGTGATATTTATTCTGTGTAATCGGAATCGACTACATGGTAAGGGGTATTAACTCTCGCATGAGGTCATAAATAAAATACAAAAAAAAAAAAAAAGAAAGAAAAAAAAACAAAAACGAATCTCTTTTTCTCTATATAATTTCGTAATTGTTTTTTTTTTTTTTTTGGCTAGATGAGTGAAGGAAGAATGCTTTCATATTCCACGGTATCTGTAGAAAAAAATGTTTGGATTGGGTGTTATTGAGCTATAAGCTCTGGTCATGGCGAAGTAATGGCAATAGCCGGGTATCTGTTAAAACTTCATTGGCTACAGCACTGCCATCCGTTACCTACTGATTTACCACCTAATTCAAATTCGTAATTGATTTCATTTTAGTCCTATTTAATTTAATGTCTTTATTTTTCAAATGGGAGTGTATATTCAATGCTTTTGAATATACAATCAAAAATACATTTTGAATATACATAATAGATTAATATTTATGCATGGTGAAATTTTGCACGATGTACCAGCTAAGATATCTTCATAGGTATATGAAATATTCCTATGAAGTATAAACTGTAAATATAAACTGTATGAATTAAACTGTAAAGTCTACTAATGCTTAAGAAATTGAAATCCCAAATGCGTTTATAGTTATGACCGTAACAACCACAACTGCAAAAATCTCACAATAAATATATCAAGAAAAGCTTAAAATTCTTTACTCTTGCGTATTTTCATGATAATGATAGCAGACATACATATATCGGATATGTGTATGTTTGTCATATATATAGGGTGGTATTAAATTAACTTTCCCTATTTTGAGGTATCTGTAGCTAAAACTAATAAGGAATGAGAGCACATTTTATATTGAGAATTTCGAAGGCATGGGGAGATTAATTTTGCGAAAAAAAAATTTAATACCAAAAGTCACCGATAGGGGAAATTTTGGCCCTGGCGGAGTCGAAAGCAGTCAAGTATTTTTAGTGAACGCAGGTAAAAAGGATTATGCAAATTTTACTGTGCTTAGGTGACCGGATTACCCTTACAGGTCCCGTAATGGAGAGATTTATCGACGAATGCCGGAAAATTTTGTCATTCCTGCATTGCAGCAAAGACAATGTGTGGACTCCATAATTTTTATGCAGGATGGAGCACGGCCACACATTGCACGTTCAGTACAGCGCCTTTTACGCCAGCATTCCAGTAATGAGAAGGTTATTAGTCAGTTCTTTCCGACGGCATGGCCATCTTGATCCCCGGACATCACTCCATGTGACTTTTGGCTGTGGGGTATTTGAAATCCGTTGTGTATGTTCGTGGCATTCCCAACTTGCATGTCTTGAAAGAGAACATAAAACGGACTGTTATGATCAAACAATCCGACTCCTTACCCTCAGTTGTAGAGCATGTCGCACAGCTGATGCAAATTTTTGTACACAAGAAAGGTCAGCACATTGAAAATCGAGTATGTGGCCCAGGAGACCCTGATTCTGATGAATAAAACATTGTTTCCTGTGAGTTCGATCAGTACATTAATTTCTGTGTCTCTCGCGAGTTGTCGTTTTAGTTTAATTATTAGCATTCTTATTATCATTGTGACGCGCCACATATCCAGCTGGAATGAGTCTCGCAAGTGTTGTTTACACCGTCAAAATGTTATCATTCCATTTTATCTGCCCTTAATGTAATTACCCGCTTGTTTTTGGATCCTCCAGCGCTAAAATTTCCCCTATCGGCGACTTTTGATACTAAATATTTTTTTCGCGGATATCCTCTTCCCATGCCTTCAAAAGTCTCAATATAAAATTTGGTCTCATTCCGTTTGTTGGTTTTAGTTACCGATGTATCCAATGAGGGAAAGTTATTTTATGGCCATAACCTATACATATGCCGTTCAATAAATGAAGAAGAAAGAAATTTCTCTGTCTAACGAACGAGAAATCTGATGGGATCTATATGGAATGTGCTCGATGAATTCTCTTCTTAATATTAATTTTTAAAATATCATACTTAAAAAATCCATTCTGCTCGAAATAGTTTTCAAAATATTATACTTAAATAACGGTTTTGTTTTAATAGATGAACGGTTCTATTAAATCTGCTTATTTAGTAATAATTACCGAAGTTATTATGAAAATTCAATTAAGTTAAAAGAAATGACGAAAGCCGAAAATGAAAACAATAAAATCTCATTTATTTAAGATATAAAAATATAAAGTTGGTCACTCTCTTACACATCATTTGAATGGCATCTTACAAGTAGCTAGGACATCACTCGAGCTCTCGTTCGGGGTTTGATTAATAGTTTCGACCCCATGAACTGTAACCCGTTAAGTTTCAGGGCTTGACAAACATGTTCTGGAAGAGAAAATTCTACAAAAGCATATTTTTCCGACTCTCCCGTTTTCCTGTTGCGAACGATGTTAACGCCAATAACATCTCCGCAAGAGACGAAATGCTGCTTAAGTTCTTCCTCTGTGGCACCGGTGGGAACGTTGTATACGAACACCTTGAGGGAATAATTCACGTTATGTCCCTGATTTGAAGTCTCCTGCACGGAAGCAACTTCTCTACGGATGTTACTTTCTTTGTGCTCCTTTCCGATGACATCATTTGGTAGACTTTCTTGAGGATGCCGATTGACGTCGGATTTCATTCTCTCAATGAATAGTTTCGTTCCCATGAAGGGCGATCCGTTCAGTTCCAGTGCTTTTGAAACGTGTTCTGGACTGGTGAATTTTATAAATGCATTTCGCTTTGAATCTCCCGTTTTCCTGCCCTGTAGAATATTCACTCGAAGAATGCGACCGCAGGAGACGAAGTGTTCTTTAAGGTTTTCCTCGGTTGCACTGCTAGGCACGTTGCCCACAAAGATTTTACGAAAATCCGTTTCACCATCAAATTCTTTTATGATTTGCCTAAAAGAAGCTGCCTCTTTGACCGGTGGAAAATGTGTTTGACTTCCGCTGCCTCGTCTATGTGTTTTTCGAATAACGTCTTTATCTGGGAGCATTTCAAGCACCTTTTTGAGAAGTATTGAGGAATGCGTTACCGATTTGGTGGGAACTGCTGATGTTTCAGGGCCTTCACAGTTTTTATGGTAAGGAGGATCAACGTGATAAGAGTAAAGAGCAATGAGCGGAAATCCCAAATTATGTTTCTCAATTTCAGTTACCCCTTGCTGTAGTCGCAAGAGTGCATCCTTTTCGTTTTCTTCCGATGCTTCTGGGTAGATACTCAAACGGAAATTCCGTGCAAACATTTTCAATTCTTCACGAATGGAAGCAGATTTACGAACAGCTGATGAATCTTGATGGCGCTGCTGTTGGAAAATGTAATAAGATGTCAAATTCTTTTCTAGCAAAGTACACAGTTCGCCGATTGTTTTGGATAATGCAGGCTGTGCCTCGTCATATTCATTTCCTTCGTCATTTCTATGGATGTTTATTCCTTTGCATTTTCCAGGCTGTGCTTCGTCATTTTTCATCAGTAAGTTTTCAGCAACACATTCAGCATTGAAATGAAGTATAAATCTTTGTTCATTGTCTGTAAACGTCGGTGCGATCGTATTGGAATTATCAGTTAAAAGCAGTTTCTCCTTTGATTTTGACACTGACTTTGGAGGAGTTGCGTTGCGTTGCTCATTGGCCATTCTTTAAATTCAAATTAAGCAATCTAAAAAAAAAAACAGAAAGGAGTTGTAGTTATCAGAAATAGACGGTAAATAAACTGGTAAAATATTTATTATGCAAATTATATAAATGTTTTGTCTTCAAAGTAAGAATTAAATAAATTTAAAAAAAAAAAAGAGTTCAAATTATCAAAAACGTTTGTTATGTTTATTTAAGGCAATATACTGCTAATTGAAATTAACGGGTCAAGATTAGATATACATGAAGATTTACGAAAAATTATTAAATGCTTATCTTCCTTAATCTTTCCTAGAAATTCTTCAATTTGCCAAATTTAACTCAATAATTGGAGAGTGAAGTAAGAATCTCAGAAACCAAAGTGAAACAAAAGCCAAATTGCTTATATATATATGAGTTCATACTCTAGAACCGACAGTTTATAATCATTATTGTGAACGCCAATCCGATAAACATGTTAGGTAAATGATGACATCATATTTATCGAAAAGTATGGTATTTTGCTTTCGAGAATATAAAATGACGTCATAATGCTATGACGACATTGTGTAGCTTTTAAGAGTATTTTAAAATACATTTCCATTGCAGCTGTATTTTAAATTGTCAGAACTTTTCATAATTTATATATTTTTTATTTATTTTTTTTTTTAAATAGAATTCTTCTTCATGTGGTATTTGTAAGATCCCATGTAGGAAAATTGTACAGATCATACATTCAAACTGCTATCCAAGTAGGAATAAAATCCACTTGTTCTTCGATTTTGTTGATTAAATTAAGAGGCACCCTTAAATGATATTTACAGATATTCCTTCGCAACGTGTTATATCACGTGAGAAACATAAGGAATTAATAATGATATTTGTTAATGGGTTTATACATCGGCCTAAATATCATAGGCTATCATCAGTGGCGACGACAGATACATACCAGGTAAAACGCCAAAAATGGATTCTTTCGAAAAGTAAGATCCTCGTGATATTAAACAAAAAACAACGTAATGGTATACCTTTAATGAGGATTGCCTTACTTTCTCGTGTAATCAAAAAACTCGTTTATGGCACGAGTGCCTTCTGAGAACAATCAGTTTTGCTTCGCGTTAATTCCCTCGTACAAAAAGAAAAACAATGTTCATCTCTGACGATGCAGATACACTTTCCGAAATTGGAAAAATGCTTTCATTGTGTACAATACGAACTTATAAATAAAAAGAAAAAAATCGGTAACTCCTGTTCACTACAAAATTTTAAAAAAAGGCAAATTTTCATTCAATTTTAAAACACTTCTTGAGTCGAAGAGATAAATCCTTACTAATTTCGAGTTACATGAATTAGGCCAAATTTCATTTTACAGCAAAAATCAGTTTCGTTGAATTAATTAAAATATGAAGAAAAAAGGAATAAAATATAATCGCATATCACAAATTGAGCAATAAATAAAACTGAATTTGTCCTATTGTCATTCACAATACAAAAATAAATAAGCAAACCTACCAGGAAAATGATTCCACACTAAATTTTTTAGCCTAGTTCATCGTTATTATTTTTTATCTGTTTTACTCAAGTAGTTTAGCAATAATTTAGTACTAATTTAATAGTACTAATAGTAGTTCAGTAATAATTAATTATTAATATATTTTAATATTATACACAGAGAAGAAAGAAGAAATCGAAAATAATGGATATTGATTGCTCAGCGAAAATTGCCAAAAAAAAAAAAAAAATGCAGTAATTCAGAAAACGTAACTTTTGATATTCGGTGAATTTTGTAGAGTTTGATTACGTTCAGCACATGAAATTTCTAGTCTGAGCTACTCTTGCTGCAAACAACGAAATCGGCAATTTCATGATCTGTCGAACAGTGTTCAAACTCCTTTTACTTTTCACTGGGAAAGTAAATGGAAATTTCAAAAGGAATTTATTTATATTAGCAATACAAACTCTACACTTGATTTATTTTTTCTAGCTGTATTAAGAAAATTTCAAGCGAAAAATCTTCATTGACCAACCGGTTGTTCTCGCCCAAAAATTTGAAGTAATTACAAATGTAGATTAAACAGGCGAAGATCTTGATACTCGGTTATTGTCAACATCATATCTGAAAACTTGAGTTGCAATTAAGGTGGAGGAAAGTTGGTTCACTCGTTTTCGTTGAAAACGGGAAACAAATCTGTTGAAAGATCTTTACTTATCCCATCCGCAAAATTTTCGATGTGAAGCACTCAAATTATTTAAAAGTATTTTAAATATTTTAAATATACACAGTTTCTCGATTCACCAAGTAAAAAAAAAACCATTTGCTCTGAGTGAAAGTGAGGTCATTTAAGAATGATAAAAAAATAGCTTTCGAAAGTAGGATTAATAACTGCAAAGCAATCCTAAGTCTCCAGGTACACATTACTGATATTTGGTTCATGAAACGTCTTGTATTGTGCAAAAGTTCCTGACATAATATCCACACATGTATTCAGTATGTTTGCAAGATCCTCTTCTTTATGATATCGATAGATTTATTTTTCCAAAATAACCGAAGTAATTACTGTGTTTCGTTTCTTTACCTGTCGCTTCAGTCCTTCGCGGCCACAAATCTCTTTATTAATTTTTTTTATGGAAAGATCATCCATGAGCGATTGGTCTCGAGAAGCTTCCCCCCACTGTTATTATTATTATTATTATTATTATTATTATTATTATTATTATTATTATTATTATTATTATTATTTCGAGCAACTCCAAGGAGGACTTAGACTCATCGAGGGAGATCCTAAACATCATGCCAAGAACTATTCAGTATTTACACAGTACCTGTCATACTTTGTTTTAACTCATTCACAGTACTTGCACCCACAACAGAAACTGGCAGCTTATTCCATTCATTCACCACTCTCCTAGCAAAAAACCTAGTTCTAACAACCTTGCTAACTACACTCTTGCTGAGTCTCCATTAATGGCCCCTAGTTCTCCCACCAGGATACATGTTCTGAAAAATTTCCTCTGAACTAATCTTGTAAAAATATCCTCAGTAATTTAAATGTCTCAATCCTATCCTCTCTTCACCTCCTATCAACCAGTTTCTGTAACCCACAAATCTTCAACCTGTTCTAGTAATGTTCATTCCATAGACTAACTATCATCTTGGTCACGCGTCTCTAGATCCTCTCCACTCCTCTCCATCACCATGAAACCCTGGCGCCAAGACCTGCGCACAGTAGTCAAGATGGGGGTCTTATCAAGGCACGATAAAGAGAAACAAAACAATGACCTGCTTGTCAAAGTAATCATTAGTGATCTGATGAGCTGATTTAGCCACTTTTGCTATGTTCCTCCAAAACTTTAACTCCCTATCTACTAACACTCCCAAGTCTTTGGCTTCGTCAATATCCTGGAGTACGGTTCCACTACTGGCATACTGCTGCTAATATCTTCTCCCCAAAATGCATAACCTTACACTTTGCCAAATTAAATCGACATCCATTCACCTTAACCCAGACCTCCAATCTATCCAAATCATCCTGCAAAATTTTGACATCATGTGCATTCACTATTGCCCTACCCAACTTTGCATCATCAGCAAACAAATGAACAGTTCCTCTCAGATCCTTTCTTAATCATTAATGAACAAAATAAATAGCATTGGTCCAAGAACAGAACCCTGTGCTACACCACTAGTCACAGGCTTTTTTTTTGGACTCCACTCCTGAATAAACTACTCTGTGATATTTCTCCATCAAGCCATCCTCGTATTTATCTCACAACCCTATATCCATCTCCATGTGCTGCAGTTTACTAATTGGAATTACATATGGTATCCTGTCAAAAGCCTTAGCAAAGTCCAGCAGTATCACTGCAAAACCATTACCCTCATCCAATTCATCCGGCACTGAATTATGAAACGTGAGCAAGTTACTTAGACATTATCTACCCTTCACAAAACCATGCTGACCCACGATATCCCAGTATTCCATTTCCATCTATTCATTTCTGTATTTTGCTCTTGACCAACTTCTCCAATTCTTTGACAACGAACCCTGATCGGTTGATAATTTACAAGAGCAGTCTTGGAGCCTCCTTTATGCAATGGAACAATTTTACATTCTTTCCATCCTCTCGGGACTAACCCAGAGTTGAGACTTATATTAAACAATATGGTCAAAGGCATTAACAATTCTTTTTCCTCTTCACATAAGACTCGAGCTGGTATACCATCCAATCCCACAGCTGTATTCACATTAAGGTTTTGTAATATGCCATGCACTTCCATTTCATTCACCTCAGTTCCAGTATAAGCTGTCGGTTCCCTCATCCCTGCAATGCCTGGATGATATACTCTTGCAAATTGTTCACTTAGTAATTCAACTATTTCAACTGATTCAATTACCTTCCTGCTATTGGCATTGCTTAAAATCATTCTGTCGTATACATTTTTTTTTACTTGCAGTATGTCGAAATAACTGTTTGGGATTCTATTTAGCCTGCGTTGCTAACTTCCTTTCATAATCTGCTTTGGCTTTTCTTACCAATCGTTACCCTTGATCTGTGCCTTGTACTGTTCGTGTGCCTGCAGTCACCTTTCTCCAAATACCCTCCACGATTCTTTCTTTCTTTGCAAATCAAAGCTAAATGGTGTTATTCATTCATTTAACTCCTACTTGGTTTACTCTCCGCACTCTAGGTATGCAATCAGCCATTACCTCCCTGAAACGCTCCTCAGCCACTTCACTATCAACATCCAGCCCTTGCAGTTTTTCATGCCATGGCACAGATGTAGGCAATGTTTTAAACTTGTCATACTGACAAGCCCTGTAATTCCACATATAGACTGTCTTAACTGAATGAAGCCAAAAACGAATACCTGGAAGAACAGTGTAATAACATAGATGAATTATTTAAAGAAGAAAACATAGAGAAAGCCTATAAAGAAATTAACAAACTGACTTTCAATTTAATCAGAACAGCAAAAACAATGCCATTAAAAATGAAAATGGAAAATTTCTAATAGAATCTGAGTAAACATTAATGGAATGGAGGAATTATCTTGAAAATCCCTATAATGGCGATGAACTTGATGTTGATATCAGCATAGAAAATCAAAATGAAGATAATCTAGGATCCCCAATAATGCGAGAAGAATTTGATAAAGCGCTGTCCGAAATGAGTAAGGGAAAAAGTCCAGGTGTAGAAAATATTCCTATAAAACGGCTACAAAATCTAGGTGATGAGACAAAATCCTTACTCTATCAATTAATAGCCCAAATCTATGATAGAGGAGAAATACCTAAGGAGTTTATGAAATCAACCGTAATACCAATACCAAAAAAGAATAACGCAAACAAATGCAGCCAATTTAGAACATTAGCTTTAATCCCACATGTTAGCAAAATTCTGCTAAAAATTATTCAAAATAGAATTTATTCAAAAATAGATTGTCTATTGGATGAAGACCAATTTGGATTCAGGAAGAATAAAGGAACAAGAGAGGCAATACTCTGTTTAAGAACAATAATAGAGAGAAGATAAGATCTCAGTCAAAATACTTACATTTGCTTCCTTGATTTAGAGAAAGTTTGATAAAGTAAACCAGCAAATACTCCTAAATCGTCTAACTAATATCGGAATAGATTTGAGGGATAGGAAAATAATTTATCAAATTTACAAAAATCAAAATGGACGGATTAAAATCAATGAAAAGGAGAAAATAATAAATATCAGGAGTGTAGTAAGACAAGAATGTATACTTTCACCACTTTTATTTATTTGATATGCTGAAAAGGCCATTCAGGAAACTAAAGATAAAATAAATAGTGGCATAAAGATAAATGGTGAGCAAGTCATGTATATAAGATTTGCTGATGACACAGCCCTTGTACAAGAAACTAAAGAACATTAAAAACAATGCTAGAATTACTAAATAATAACCTTGAAAAATATAAAATGAAAATCAACACAGATAAGACTAAAATCATTGTTACAGGCAAAATCCCTATCAATACAGAGCATATAGACATCAGCGGGGAATAAATAAAACAAGTGAAAAGCGTTAAATATTTAGGAAGCCTAATAACAGAAGATGGCAGAACAAGAGAAGACATAAGATCAAGAAGATTCAACGCAAAAGCCCAATTCTCTAAGATGAAAAGCATTTTAACAGGAAACCTCAAACTACAATTGAAAAAAAAAAAAATTAGTAAAGACATTGATATGGAGCATTGCACAGTATGGATGTGAAACCTGGATTCTAGGCAGAGAAGATGTAAGAAGAAGATTGGAGGCTTTTGAAATGTGATGCTGACGCCGCGTGAACAAAATAAAATGGACAGAAGAAAAATCTAACCAACAAGTTCTGAGAGAGATAAATGAAACAAGAACTCTAATAAAATCGATCAAAATTTGAAGGGATAGGTGGTTTGGACATATACTTCGACACGATGGACTTGTGAAAAGAATAACTGAAGGCAAAATAGAGGGGGAAAGAAGAAGTGGCAGACCAATGAAAAGCTTTCTTGACCAAGTCAAAGACAACACGGGTTTGGGGAGTTACCAGGAGGTTAAGAAGAAAGCCAATGACAGAACGGAATGGAGGAAATTGCTGCTGAGGTACCAGTCCCAAGACTGATGCAACTGAAGATGAACTGAATAATTACACACATTTAGCCACCTCCTAGGTCAAGACAATGAGATCACTCTTTCCAGTTGGTGGCAACGTGGTCATATCTGTTATAGTCAAATTCTCAGATGCAGTTACTAGATTGAATACTCTCTAACCCCTAGTATATTCCATTACATGTTGTCTTAGGTAGTTATCCGGAGACAGCATGTGATGCTGTCTTAGGATATGTGGATTTGCCATCATTATCATGGAAAATGCGCACGAGTAAAGACTTTTAAGCTTTTCTTTTGATATATTTATTGTGAGATTTTTGCAGTTGTGGTTGTTACAGTCATAATTATAAACGCATTTAGGATTTCAATTTCTTATTCATTAGTAGACTGTATAGTTTACACTCTGCTGACGATATATATAATGTTTAGTAGAAATATTCCATACACCTTTCTATATACCTATGTAGATATCTTAGCTGGTACATCGTGCATAATTTCACCATGCATAAATATTAATCTCTTATTTCCACTCACCGCATTGAATATACGCACCCATTTGAAAAATAAAGACAGTAAATGAAATATGACTAAAATGAACCTTCCAAGATTTGCCCAACTCGGGCTGAGGACGTAGCCCATAAATTTTTCCCTACACAGTAACCTATCAGATAGCTGTGATTAAAAGAATTATGGTTTACCCTTATAGACAGTAGCGTTCTGCGTAATTACGAATTAGAATTAGGTGTTAGATCAGTGGGTAACGGATGACAGTGCTGTAGCCAATGAAGTTTTAACTGATGCTCGGCTATTGCCGTTACGCCGCACTGACCAGAGCTTATAGCTCAATAACACCCAATCCATACATTTTCTTCTACAGATAACGTGGAATATGAAAGCATTCTTCCTTCACTCATCTAGCCAAAAAAAAAAAAAAAACAATTACGAATTGCGAATTTATATAGAGAGAAAGCGATTCGGTTTTTTTTTAAAAATTTTATTTATGTCCTCATGCGAGAGCGAGAGTTAATGTCCCTTACCATGTGGTGGATTCCGATTACACAGAATAAATATCACCTTCCTAATTCCAATTGGTGTGAACTGATCGTTAGTCCTTTTAGGGTCCTCCACTGAACAATTGCGCAAATTTATTGATATTTCCCTAAATTTCTGAAAATGTTGTTCCTTCGTGTCTTCTGTTTATGACTTTTATCTGCGATGTCCCTCTTCCAGATAACGATCATTAAACCATGTTTTCCATTGTCCCTCGTTACACCGATATTTTGAACTTCACATGTCGAAAAAGAGGACGACAAACTGCAGACGAATCCACGCAGATGTTTTCGTTTTAAAGCGTACATGAAACCAAGTGATGGATCCACTGCACGTGATTATAAGTAATAGCTAATGTTTATTCTGTGAATAATATCGAAACGAGATATTCGTTTAGTAAGTTTTATTTCGAGAACACTCAACAAGAAAGCATGTTTTGCGATAATTTTTAATTTGTTCACATTTCTTCCATTATTCGTAAGCCTTGTCGAGAACGGCGTTTGAATTTAGATTTCGTTCAGCATCCTTTTTTTATTCATATTATTTTTATTTCACTTGCAGCGTCAAAGGGTGTTTTCTATAACCAACATGAAAACGAAATAGTTCCGTTATTGATATTTTTATTTTCTTGTCGCTCAATCAATTTTGAGGCTGCACTGTTTATCTCATCATCATGCTCGTCGTGAAATTGGACCTTTCGATACGATCTTATCCTTCGTTAATGAAATGGTTATTTGATGTCAGTGCATGCTCTTTCTTTCTTTCGTTTTCCTCATTTAGTTTATAATCGAGTATTTGTTTCTGGTATCAGGTGTTTAACGTTCGTTGACGACCATCGTGTTTGTTCTGAGTAATCCTTCTGTTTATTCTCTTAGTACACCCTCAGGTTTGCCGTAATTGATTAATAGTAGTTTAAACAAGAATATGAATATTTTAATATTAGTCTGATATTATTTACTGGCTGCAAATCATTTGCCATCATTGACGTGTCTTTTTTTTTTTTTGGAATTGAAATACCAGATATGACCTCCGAGTAATCTGCATAAATTCTGCTTATCCTTTCAGTAAATTCTTTAACCAGTAAACCTCCTCTTATGTCCACGTGAGTGAATTTCATGAAATATCAATTCCGTTTTTCAGAAGGTCTAGCAAATGGTTTACTTTCACTATTATTTTTTACTCTGAATCAATATAAAATACATAAAATTACATAAAATGTTGTTTTCGTTTTAAATGATTAACATTTAAAATTAGCACCAGAAATTAACGGAGACTTAGCCGTTCAGTCTGCATAGACGAATCCCTTTGCTCGGAAACACCTGGGTTCGATTCCCATCCAAGTGATGAGGAACCTTTATCTGGTCTCTTTCAACTAATAGTGAGTTAGCCGATCTCATACGGAGATAGGGTGGTTTTTCAACCGGAACCGCGCATTTTTCGTCCCCCAGAACGGGAAAACCGGCCCCGTGAACTCGCGCATCTACAGACCTAGGACACACCGGGGAGGCGTAGGATCAACCACCCTGTTTCCGAGTTACGCTTGCAGTTGCGAAAATCAAGGACAACTAAGAACCTTAAGGGTTCGTGAAACTTAAGAAGAAGATCAGAAATTAAATTTATACTAAAATTAATTTTATAGACAAAGTCTTATTTTTTTAATTAGCAATAAAAAGCAATATTTTGGATTATTGAACTTTTAGGATTTATTTGAAACCAAGTTGACTTAAGAAATATATTTTGGTTGTCGTTGTGCCTTCAAAAACAATTCGCAATCGACCAGGGAGGATGAACGAGATAATCGAGTTCTATTTTCTTGCATCCCTTGAAATTCTGTGCTGCTAACAATCAAGTTTCACACGTTCATTGCCAATCACGCGATATCGTGCGATGCGCGTTCTCACCAAACGGCCGATCACGCGTCATCGCGTGGACGTCGCTAACTAAATAAAAAAATAAAAAAATTTGGCCACCACACGAAATTCCAATTTTCAGCTTGGCAATGAAAGTGTTAAGAATACCACCCACCCCTCTCTCTCTCTCTCTCTCTAACCACCAGAAATATAACCATGTAAATATTGCAGAACTAGAAAACGTACTCGATGTTAAAATTATGTCTTCAATAAAATCAGCTCAGATTTTTTCTATCCAGATAATTTATCGCGTGCTGAAAATTTGTTTTCTTTTAAAAAGGCACGACATTTCCGTGGATAAATCCAGATTTTCAGTTTTGCCAACCAAATAATAAATCAAACGTTTACAAAAGTAAGTACATTTGCCAAACAGAACGATCAGCGAGAATGAGCTCTATTTGGCTCAACAAATTTTGTACGAATTTCAAACATCAAATTTTAAGAAATTTCTCGTAGTCACAACAATCCGGAAATAACTTGCGCAAGACTTGTATTGCGAAAAAATTACCAAAAACCTCTAATGATTGGAAATATAAGCATTGGATAAATGCAACTTACAACTGGAATTATTGATGTGATTAATCCGAATATTGAACGAAGGTCGAAAACGTATTCTTTCTATCGATAAAAATTGAATTTCAAAAATTCAATAAATTTTTGAAATTTCAAAAATTTCAAAAAACGCAATAAGAATTTTTGAAATTCAAAAATTCTTATTGCGTTGATAAGAATTTTTGAATTTCAAAAATTCTTATCAACGCAATTAGAATTGGCTAGTCTGTTCGCAAAGGTATAGTTTGCTCGATCTGGTTCGATAGAATTTAATGAATTCGGAATCCGTATTCGCTATGAAAACTGGTCGAGAACTTTTAATTTTCATTTAAATTAAAATGTTTTCCCGACCAATATTAGCTACTGAGATGAGAATACTTGCAATGGTCCATTATATATAATAGCAATAATAATAATAATAATAAATTTTAATTATTATATATATATATATATATATATATATGTGTGTGTGTGTGTTTTTTTTCGGCAAATAGAGTTGAATTTAGACATGGTGTGTTTGTTTCTTTGTGTTCTTGTAGTGATGGTTTTTGAGAGGGTCTTTGTCATAGGTTTGTGTATGTGTGTTGTGTGTTGGGGGGGAGAGAAACAGGAATTGCTCTAATTTTCATTCTAGCTGTAATATTTATATAGCGCCTGTTTCAGCTCTCTGTATGTTCCTAGGTTTCTGTTGTCGAACGGCAGTTTGTTTATCATGTCAGGTACGTAGAAGTTTCGGGTAGCTTTGCTGTATGGATTGTTGTACTTATATGTTATGTAGTTTGTTGACTGTGGTCTTGTTATTTGATGTGTTGTTCTGGCTACTCTATAGGTTGGGCTGTAGTAATATCTTAACATGACTGTGTAGTGGCATAAGTGTTTCACCTTAAATATTTTGTGTTTTCTCTGTACTTCCTGCACAAGAGTGGGTTGTTCCCAGAAAATCAGTTTTACCATTTTATCTTGCAACCATTGTAGCCTGTTAAGTCTGTAGTCTGCGCAGAATGCGTATGATGTGATTGCATATCTTAAAATATTTTCACATAATGCTTTATGGATTAGTATTTTTATGTGGGTTGGGGCAATGTCTTTTAACCTGTATAGTTTGCTTGCTATTATCCTAAGCTTGGTATGTAGGTAGTTTGTATGGCTATTCCAACTTTGATCAGCATCGACGTGAAGTCCGAGATAGCGTGTTGTTTTCACCTGTGTGATGGTTGTGATTTTAGGTTCTGCGCTTTGTGTACAGAAGGATGAATGATGGATAGTGATATATTTAGTCTCTATGGGCAGGGTTTGGGGGTTTCTGAATACCATTAGCTTTGTTTTTCCAGGGTTTATATATATACCGTTTTTGGTTAACCAATTAGTGATTTGATTGATGTCGTGTTGCATATTTGTGTAAGCGATATTTGCATTGTTGTGAATGAATACTATGGCCATGTCGTCTGCGTACTGGAAGATTTTACTTTTTAGGGGGAGTCGTCTTATGTCGTGTGTGTGTGTATATGTTAAATAGAATGGGAGATAGGACAGCTCCTTGCAGTACTCCACAGGTTACATGTTCCTCTTTGCTGTATGCTGATCCTATACGTGTGAATGTTCCTCTTTGCTGTATGCTGATCCTATACGTGTGATGCGCTTTCTGTTTTTCGTGTATGCTTTAAACCAGCGGAGTAAACGACCTCCAATTCCGATATGGGTTAGTTTCATTAACAAATCTTTGTGTGTTAGTGTGTCAAATGCTTTTGTTAGGTCAATGAATACCACTAATGTTATTCTGTTTTTATCCAATGCAGCGTTTATTAGATCTGTGAAATCTTCCAGGAGTGTTGCTGTTCCTTTATTTTTTTGAAAGCCATAATGAGTTTTGTGTATGATTTGAAATTTTTCAAAGTATGTGGAGAGTTTCTGATGCACGATGCGCTCCATGATTTCGTTGATTACCGACAGCGTGCGATGGGTCTGTAATTACTTATAATGTTTCTTTTTCCTTGTTTGTGTATGTGTGTGATTAGTGCAGTCTTCAGTGTTTCAGGCATGTGTCCCGTTTCGAAGATTTTATTTAACAGTTTTTGTATAACTGGAAGTAGGTTGGTTGAGTGTTTCTTGATGTCTTTTGGTCTGATTCCGTCTATCCCCGGTCCTTTGTTAGGATTAATTTGTTGAATTGCCATTGATAGTTCTTCTTTTGTTACTGTGGAGAACCACATCTACTGGGTTGCTCGTGGACCTAATGGAGAATGTTCGTTTGTGTGAGGGAAGGTTGTTTCTTGTAGCTTTTGGACAGAGTTCACGAAGTGTTGATTAAAGTTGTTTGCCAACTGTTTGAGGGATTTGGGGTCGCAGGCAAAGCTGTGTTTTATTGTTTCTGTGGCGGCGGTTCTGTGTATATTGTCCAGCATTTCATTAATCAGGTGCCAGGTTTCCTTTATGTCATTCTGAACTGTTGTTAATTTGTTGCTGTAATAGTTTCTTTTTGCCGTTCTAATCTGTGTTGTTAGGAGATTCCGTTTTCTTTTGTATTCTTCTTTTAAAGTGATATTGCTTTATTTTTTATTTTTTATTTTTATTTTTGTAAACAAAACGAGGCGGTGATATAATAATATTTACCAAACATAAACTAGAAGTAACAGAAATAAACTATAAATTAGAATACGCAGAAAACATATGCATCGAAATTAAAAACATCAAACAAGAAACCTCCCTGATATTAAACGCAATATACAGACCACCCAACTTAAGCACCACAAAATTCCTAGAAGAACTAAACAGATGGCTTTCACCCACTAAAGTAGGCACCTCAAAATACTTGATAATAATAGGAGACATTAATATAAACATTAGGAACATAAATAACAACACAGAACAATACCTAGAATATTATCGGCATATAACATAACCCCATCCATATAGTCGTATACACGAGAAGAGATAGTCGGAAACACAACAACCTCAACCTGCATTGATCATATAAATATAAGGGCCCCTCCAAACAGCCGTCATAACATGCAAACTAGCAGACCATTATTTCACAGCATTGCAGCTACACACTGAACCAGAAGAACCCATAAAAATCACTGAGACTACAAAACAGTATTATAGCATTGTAAACGAAGCAATAGTGAACGATGAAATCAGAAAAACAGACTGGATGCAGATAGCATCTCTAGACTCTGCTGAAGCTGTATATAATAATCTTAAACTTGCATTTAACAAAATATATAACAAAAATAAAAATACGCCTCCAAACGAAACAAAATCCATGGATAACAGACAACACACTAACACATTAAACCTTGTTAACGAAACTTACCCATATCGAATTGGAGGTCGTCTACTCCAGTGGTTTAAAGCATACACGAAAAACAGAAAGCACATCACACGTATAGGATCAGCACACAGCAAAGAGGTACATGTAACCTGTGGAGTACTCCAAGGAGCTGTCCTATCTCCCATTCTAT